>NC_090382.1:85508758-85881487 GCF_036365525.1 Heterodontus francisci | reverse complement strand
TGGGGAGAGAGTGAGGGAGAGGGAGAGGGAGGGGGGGTGGGGGAGGGAGGGGAGAGAGTGGGGGGGTGGCGCAGCAGAGTGGAAGAGGAGTGCCTTTTTCTGTTCTTGCGCCATAAACACAACAGCAAAAGACTTACTGGCCAGTCCCCTGGACCCGGTGACACCAAGGTCTTCGCACGCTCGCTCCCCGCGGCTCTCTACGGCCTCTCGCTTCAGCCGTTCCCTCCAGTTGCTTTCTCCCCTATCCAGTTGCTTTCTCCCCTATCCAGTTGCTTTCTCCCCTACTTCTCCACAGTACTTCAGTGCATTGCAACTGTCTGGTCCCTGCATTTTGCATGCTCCCTCTCCCCACCCATCCCTCCTCTCCCCACCCTCCCCCCCCCTCCCCCCCCCTCTCTATCTTCACCTCCCCCTCTTCACCTCCCCCTCTTCACCCATCCCTCCCTCTATCCCCCTCTTCACCCATCCCTCCCTCTATCCCCCTCTTCACCCATCTTCACCCATCCCTCCCTCTATCCCCCTCTTCACCCACCCCCCCTACCTCCACCCCCCCTACCTCCACCCCTCCACCCCCCCTACCTCCACCCCTCCACCCCTCCACCCCCCCTACCTCCACCCCTCCACCCCTCCACCCCTCCACCACAGTTAAATATCTGAAGTGCAGTTGCAAAGTCAGGAAAATAGCATGCAAAACAAAACCTTAACAATTCTGGGTTTAATTATTGAGAAGTTTTATTAAGTTCATTAAGTATCCGAGGAACTGCTGTGCATGGATACATGAGTGTTGTGTCCAGCATTCCCGTGAGACAGACAGGCCGAGTCTCTGCTATGCACAGCTAAAGAGATTGTTCCTGGAGAGCCTTGTGGTGAATGAACGCTTGGCTCTCTATTCCACTACTGTATTGTCCATGTGAAGAAGGCAAAGTCACAACAGTCTGAGCTCAGTCTATTCTTGGTGAATGTTCCCCAAGCGCATCCCAATGTGCATTCCCAATTCATCCATAAATGCAATGTTCCTTTCCACATCGTGATGAGCTCCGCAGCATGATCCAGTTGCCTTCGTTGCTTGAATGCTGACCTTAAGTCTAAGGATTGTTTTCTCGATGGCATGTTTTGCATGAAAAGAAATAAAGCAAATCAGAGTCAGAGCTTGTCTCCCTCCATCCACTGAAATTACTGTTGCGCACACCTTTTTAAGTTCTGCAGTGAAGGCACCAATTGATAACGTCGCCAATGAAGCACTTATTACCCACCTCAGATGCAGGAATCAGCACATCCTTGCGTCCTCTCTGCAGTGCCCCAGACAATGGAAATGTTTTCAGAGCAACTTACCTTGGAACAATCTCCTCTGTCTAATAAAAACGAAGCAAATCTCCAAAACAACTAAATAATTGAGATAAAATGCAAGAAAATACCCGACGAAACCTCTCCTCCTTCCATTTTCAAAAACTCACGCCGAAGCTTTGACGCATGCGTGAATATCGGAAGATTGACGCATGCGTGAAGATCGGAAGATTGCAAGAAGCGCATGCGCAGAGGCCAACCTGGCGCGTTGCCCAAGGAAGACGACGTTACGCGATGACGGCATCTGCGCATGCGCAAACTGGTCCTGGCAAGCCGGACCGCAGCGCATGTGCAGAGAGCAGTAGACCGTCTGCGCATGTGCGCACCGCGGCGCAGCCTGATGACGTCAACGCTGGCAAGCGTTGTCATGAATCACTTTGTTCAAAAAAAGACATCCAGAAAGAGAGAGAAATAGACTGACCCAGAAGGTGAAGCTACTTGTAACTGCTAGCATGCCAGAAAGCATATGCCCTGCTGGAAAAAATTCTACATCTACATTCTACAGCAGAGAGAGAGCGAGGAGTGACCCACCATCTTCAACAACATCTGCAATCAAGAGAGAAATCTACAATCACCACAGGCCTGCAACTATCTGTACTTTGAGTCTCAAGAGATGTCAACAGTCATATCGAAACCCTTCTCCCCCACAAAAAACCCACCTACCTCTTTCCCTCCTCTGTTTCTTGTGTGTGTACGAGCAGTACGTGTATTAGAGCTTTAAATTTTCAAAACAGAGATCAAGTTCTGATGAAAGGTCATTGATCTGAAACATTACATTACATTGAAATCAATTACAGAGGATAATGCAGATTTCTTGTTACAAAAAATTCCAGGACTTTGAAGCCAGCCACAGTGATCTTTGGCCACACAAGATTATCTCTGTTCTTTCTCCAGAGAGGCTGGAAAACCTGCTGGGTATTTCCAACATTTTCTGTTTTTATCCCAGATTTCCAGCATTTTTAGTATTTTGCTTTTGTTTAAATGTAAACATATGTTAACAACAGAATTGATAAAGGGGAGTCGGTGGACGTGGTCATAGAGTTGTACAGCACAGAAACATGCCCTTCGACCCATCATGTCTGTGCTGGCCATCAAGCACCTATCTATTCTAATCCTATTTTCCAGCACTTGGCCCGTAGCCTTCTCTACTATAGCGTTTCAAGTGCTCATCCAAAGACAACTTAAATGTTGTGAGGGTTCCTGCCTCTTCCACACCTTCAGGCAGTGTGTTCCAAATTCCAACCACCCTCTGGGTGAAAAACATTTTCCTCTAATCCCCTCTAAACCTCCTGCCCCTCACCTTAAATCTATGCCCCCTGGTTATTGACCCCTCATACTTGGATTTTCTGAAGAAAGTTTCCCCACAGGACATTGGTTAGCAAAATTAAAGCACATGGGATGGATTAAGGATTGGTTAACAGGCAGAAAGCAGAGAGTAGGAATAAACAGATCATTCTTGTGTTGGCAGGCTGTGACTAGAGGGGTACCCCAGGGTTCGGTGCTTGGGCCCCAGCTGTTAGTCATAGATACAGCACTGAAAGAGATCCTTCGGCCCACCGAATCTGTGCCAACCATCAACCATCCATTTATACTAATCCTACATAATCCCATATTTTTTTAAAGTTCATTCATGGGATGTGGGCGTCGCTGGCCAGGCCAGCATTTATTGCCCATCCCTAATTGTCCTTGAGAAGGTGGTGGTGTGCTGCCTTCTTGAACCGCTGCAGTCCATGTGGGGTAGGTGCACCCACAGTGCTGTTAGGAAGGGAGTTCCAGGATTTTGAGCCAGCGACAGTGAAGCAATGGCGATATAGTTCCAAGTCAGGATGGTGTGTGACTTGGAGGGGAACTTGCAGGTGGTGGTGTTCCCATGTATGTGCTGCCCTTGTCCTTCTAGTTGGTAGGGGTCGCGGGTTTGGAAGGTGCTGTCTAAGGAGCTTGATGCATTGCTGCAGTGCATCTTGTAGATGGTACACACTGCTGCCACTGTGCGTCGATGGTGGAGGGAGTGAATGTTTGTGGATGGGGTGCCAATCAAGCGGACTGCTTTGTCCTGGATGGTGTCGAGCTTCTTGAGTGCTGTTGGAGCTGCACCCATCCAGGCAAGTGGAGAGTATTCCGTCACACTCCTGACTTGTGCCTTGTAGATGGTGGACAGGCTTTGGGGAGTCAGGAGGTGAGTTACTCACCTCAGGATTCCTAGCCTCTGACCTGCTCTTGTAGCCACAGTATTTATATGGCTCCTGCAGTTCAGTTTCTGGTCAATGGTAGCCCCTAGGATGTTGATAGTGGGGGATTCAGCGATGGTAATGCCGTTGAATGTCAAGGGGAGATGGTTAGATTCTCTCTTGTTGGCGATGGTCATTGCCTGCCACCTGGGTGACGCAAATGTTACTTGCCACTTATCAGCCCAGGCCTGGATATTGTCCAGGTCTTGCTGTATTTCTACACGGACTGCTTCAGTATCTGAGGAGTCACGAATGGTGCTGAACATTGTGTAATCTTCACGGAACATCCCCACTCTGACCTTATGATTGAAGGAAGCCGCTGAAGATGGTTGGGCCTAGGACACAACGCTGAGGAACTCCTGCAGTGATGTCCTGGAGCTCAGATGATTGACCTCCAACAACCACAACCATCTTCCTTTGTGCTAGGTATGACTCCAGCCAGCGGAGGGTTTCCCCCCTGATTCCCATTGACCTCAGTTTTGCTCGGGCTCCTTGATGCCATACTCGGTCAAATGCTGCCTTAATGTCAAGGGCAGTCACTCTCACCTCACCTCTTGAGTTCAGCTCTTTTGTCCATGTTTGAACCAAGGCTGTAATGAGGTCAGGAGCTGAGTGGACCTGGCGGAACCCAAACTGAGCGTCACTGAGCAGGTTGTTGCTAAGCAAGTGCCGCTTGATGGCACTGTTGATGACACCTTCCATCACTTTACTGATGATTGAGAGGAGGCTAATGGGGCGGTAGTTGGCCGGGTTGGATTTGTCCTGCTTTTTGTGTACAGGACATACCTGAGCAATTTTCCACATTGCAGGGTAGATGCCAGTTTGTAGCTGTACTGGAATAGCTTGGCTAGGGGCGCGGAAAGTTCTGGAGCACAGGTCTTCAGTACTATTGCCGGAATATTGTCAGGGCCCACAGCTTTTGCAGTATCCAGTGCCTTCAGTCATTTCTTGATATCACGTGGAGTGAATCGAATTGGCTGAAGTCTGGCATCTGTGATGCTGGGGACTTCAGGAGGAGGCCGAGATGGATCATCAACTCGGCACTTCTGGCTGAAGATTGTTGCAAATGCTTCAGCCTTATCTTTCGCACTGATGTGCTGGGCTCCCCCATCATTGAGGATGGGGATATTAGTGGAGCCACCTCCTCCAGTTAGTTGTTTAATTGTCCACCACCATTCTCGGCTGGATGTGGCAGGACTGCAGAGCTTAGATCTGATCCATTGGTTATGGGATCGCTTAGCTCTGTCTATCGCATGCTGCTTACGCAGTTTGGCATGCAAGTAGTCCTGGGTTGTAGCTTCACCAGGCTGACACCTCATTTTGAGGTATGCCTGGTGCTGCTCCTGGCATGCCCTCCTGCACTCTTCATTGAACCAGGGTTGGTCTCCTGGCTTGATGGTAATGGTAGAGTGGGGGATATGCCCGGCCATGAGGTTACAGATTGTGGTTGAGTACAATTCTGCTGCTGTTGATGGCCCACAGTGCCTCATGGATGCCCAGTTTTGCATTACTAGATCTGTTTGAAATCTATCCCATTTAGCACTGTGATAGTGCCACACAACACGATGGACGGTATTCTCAATGCGAAGGCGGGACTTCGTCTCCAAGGACCGTGCAGTGGTCACTCCTACCAATACTGTAATGGAGACTTGCATCTGCGGCAGGCAGATTGGTGAGGACGAGGTCGAGGATGTTCTTCCCTCGTGTTGGTTCCCCCACCACCTGCCGCAGACCCAGTCTAGCAGCCATGTCCTTTAGGACTCGGCCAGTAGTCAGTAGTGGTGCTACCGAGCCACTGTTGGTGATGGACATTGAAGTCCCCCACCCAGAGTACATTTTGTGCCCTTGCCACTCTCAGTGCTTCCTCCAAGTGGTGTTCAACATGGAGTACTGAGTCATCAGCTGAGGGAGGGCGGTAGTTGGTAATCAGTAGGAGGTTACCTTGCCCATGTTTGACCTGATGCCATGAGACTTCATGTGGTCCGGAGTCGATGTTGAGGACTCCCAGGGCAACTCCCTCCCTACTGTATACCACTGTGCCACCACCTTTGCTGGGTCTGTCCTGCCGGTGGGACAGGGCGTACCCGGGGATGGTGATGGCGGTGTCTGGGACATTGTCTGTAAGGTATGATTCCGTGAATATGACTATGTCAGACTGTTGCTTGACTAGTCTGTGGGACAGCTCTCCCAACTTTGGCGCAAGCCCCCAGATGTTAGTAAGGAGGACTTTGCAGGTTCGACAGGGCTGGCTTTGCCGTTGTCGTTTCCGGTACCTAGGTCGATGCCGGGTGGTCCATCCGGTTTCATTCCCTACCACATCCTCACAATTCTCCTACCACCTACCTACACTAGATGCAATTTACAATGGCCAATTTACCTATCAACCTGCAAGTCTTTGGCTGTGGGAGGAAACCAGAGCACCCGGCAGAAACCCACGTGGTCACAGGGAGAATTTGCAAACTCCACACAGGCAGTATCCAGAACCAAACCCAGGTTGCTGGAGCTGTGAGGCTGCAGTGCTAACCACTGCGCCACCTGTTCACAATATATATCAATGATTTGGATCTGGGGACTAAATATAGTATTTCCAAGTTTGTGGATGACGCAGAACTAGGTGAGAATGTGTGTTGTGAGGAAGATGCAAAGTGGCTTCAAGGGGATTTAGACAGACTTAGTCAGTGGGCAAGATCAAGGCAGATGGAATATAATGTGGAAAAATGTGAGGTTATCCACTTTGGTAGGAGGAATAGATATGCAGAGTATTTCTTAAATGGTAAGAGATTAGAAAGTGTAGATGTACCTGGGTGTCCTTGTCAATAAGTCATTGAAAGCTAACATGCAGGTGCAGCAAGCAATTAGGAAAGCTACTGGTATGTTAGCCTTTATAACAAGAGGATTTGAGTACAGGAGTAGTGAAGTCCAGCTTCAATTGCATAGAACCTTGGTTAGACCGCACTTGGAGTACTGTTTGCAGTTTTGGTCCCCTTACCTTAGGAAGGATGTTATTGCCATAGAGGGAATGCAATGAAGGTTCACCAGACTTGTTCCCGGGATGGCAGGTCTTTCCTATGAAGAGAGATTGGGGAAACTGGGCCTGTATTCTCTGGAGTTTCGAAGAATAAGAGGTGATCTCATTGAAACCTACAAAATACTTAAAGGGTTAGACAGGGTAGATGCAGCTAAGATGTTTCCCCTGGTTGGGGAGTCTAGAACCAGAGGACACAATTTCAAAATAAGGAGAAAGCCATTTAGGACAGAGATGAGGAGAAATTTCTTTCCTCAGAGGGTTGTGAATCTTTGGAATTCTGTACCCCAGAGGGCTGTGGAAGCTCAGTCATTGAGTATGTTTAAAGCAGAGATTAACAGATTTCTAAATACAAATGACATAAGGGAATATGAGGATAGTGTGGGGAAAAAGGCGTTCAAGTGGATGATCAGCCATGATCGTATTGAATTGTGGGGCAGGCTCGATGGGCTGAATGGCCTACTTCTGCTTCTCTGTTCATATGCTGCTATATCTATTGGGAAGGGTACCAGAAGAGAAATAAGACTGATTCCAAGTGTAAAGAGGTCAACTTTTGCTTTAGTGCCTGGAAAGACGGCAGTTATGAATGGATCTCCTGAAGCACCTAATATGTGAAATGAGAGACAATTTACACCCAGATTATTAGTCCAAAAAGACCAGGAAAGCCGGCCCAGAGAACATAACTAGCTAATTTCAAAAACATTGGGGTTGTTGAAAATACAGAGGATAAGAGAGTCAGAGTACTAGAGGGATAAGCTGTCATGGGCTGACTAATCTGTTGTCATCTCTGACTGTTCTTGTGTTTTTGTATCTAAGGACAGTAATAATCTTCAGTCGCAATGTCTGTTCCAGATTTCTTTTCTCTTTTTTTAAAGTTTACTTTGTTTTTAATTGCTTTTCAGATGTATTCCACTCCTTTTTCCTATCATGTGCCATAATCCATTTGTTTTCTTATTTCTGCTTATGCTGCTCGGAGGTCCGTAAGATGGGCTGAGGTGACATAAATGCATTCAGGATTTTTCACACAGCTTGGCTTCTGGATTATGTTTAGAGAGCATTCAACTAAATTATTGAAAGATTTTTTGAACTGAACACAAATAATACACCATAATAGGCAGTGGAATAAAATTAGGAAGTAACTCACAATTACTGTTGTTCTTGACCTGGTTCTTCTCTTTTTACAGGATCGGAAGTTCTTGGGAAAACTGTTCGGGTTATATATGCTACACTGGGAGTTTGCATTTCTTTTGCATTTGGCTATATGACCCTGCCTTTGGTTGCATATTTCATACGAAACTGGTGGACGTTGCTTTTCGCCCTATCTCTCCCTGGCCTGATGTACATTCCTTTGTGGTGGTACGTAGGAATTTGAACCTTAACCTATGTCATCAGTAAATAAGAACTTTTATTGTCTTTAACATCTGCCACCAATGCCAATCAAGATAAAAAATGAGAGCCCTTCTTGTATGATGGAGTAGGGATGGGGATCAGCATTGGCTGTGTATTACAAGGTTTAGTAAAATCACTTTGACTGTGATAGAAGGCTGGACGTTCAGTGGGGGTAATTTTCATCTTTGCTGCCAAGGAGGTAATTGAGTGGAATAGATTGACATTGTAATATCTGCCCAATTTTACCAGATTGCAGTCAATGGGTTGAAAATTAGGTGGGTTCTACAATGATCATATGATCTGCTCTGTCAGATTACTGCCTGGACATTACCTTAAGTGAATTGTAACTCATTAACTTGTAATGACATCTGGATAATCAATGTATCACAGTAGTATCCATTCAATTCATTGGCCTACAATGGGATCTGGATGGTCAATGTGTTAATGCACTTCCTTTTTAATGGTTCCTTTCAATTGGTTAGTGTCCACAACAATCATGAAAAGCACTAGGCAAACTTGTATTCACTACTTTTTCTGCTATTACTTGTTTATTGTAAAACAATACTATTTTCATGAAAGTTTTTTTGCAAGTTTTTAGACAATTTTGATATCTGTTACTTCATAAAATTAAGTAGATTTGTTCTGAGGCAATAAAAAAACTCTGATAATCAACAAGATATCTGCTTCGCACCAATTTCCCCATGTAACTGTGTGAATGCTGCAGAAATTAGGGCTGGAATTTCGCGTTGGGCAGACGGCCCCGCCCACTGGCTAAAAGGTCGGAGCGAGCCCGCCTCCGCCGGGCCTGGGGAGCCACGCAGGAGTTTTCACTCCCCAGGCCCTTAATTGGTCTTGGGCGGGACTTCCAACTCCTTGAGGCAGGACGTCGCGCCGACTGGAGCTGTCGGCCAATCAGCAGGCAGACAGCTCTTACTCCCATCAGCGCCACTGAGAGTGGTGGCCACTGCTGGGACTGCACTCAGCCATCGGAACATAGAGGAAGGACGGCCCTGGAATAACGGTATGTTTTTAGTGCCTCTCCAGGGACAATCGGCTTGGCCCCGGCAAGACAAGGGAGGGTGGTTGGTGGGGGGCGGGGTACAAGGGGTGGGGTGCTGAGTGTAATGCAGTGGGGGTGGTTGGGGATTTGGGGGCGGCCCTCTGTGTGGCACAGGGTGCTCGATCAGGAGGGCCACCCCAGCCCGCACATAGGCCACCGGGGTTTACCTGGAGGTGTTCTTGGGCTTTTGTCGTCTGCCGCCATGGGTAAAATACCCGTAGGGGTGAGAGGAGGCCCTTGTGGCAGTTAATTGGCCATTCAGGGCTTTGATTGGCCTGGGGCAGGCAGGCTGTTGCTCACTGCCGCTGCTTCATGTAAAATTGCAGCGGGGGCGGGAGGGTGTCGGGAACGGCCCCCCCCCCCCCCTGCTTCCCACTCAATTTTCTGTCACCCCTCCGCCACCAGCTTGCTTCTTCGAGGGACCATAAAATTATGGCCAAGGAGTTATAAATGTTGCAGAGATAGACCGGAAAAACAGAAGAGTAAGAAAGGAGGAAAGAAATCAAAAGTGAAAAGATGTAAAAGAGCAAAGTGAGAAAAGAAGAAAGGGAAAATGGAAATGATAAATGAAAGGAGGAAAGAAGCGCAAGATGAGATAGGAAAGCAAAGGAAATCGAGATAGAAAAGGAGAAGAGAAACATACAACTTAAGGAAAAAGAGAGACAAAAGTGGAGGAGAGAGAAAAAGAAGTGAAGGATTGTGAGGCAGAAATTAAGGTGCAAAGGAAGAGAAACGGAAGTCAAAAGAGAGGGAATAGTGGTGGAGTAGGCGAGCGAAACAGAAATTTATACAGTAAAGGGAAACAGATCAGTGAGGAGGAAAAGAATGAAGCAGAATTGATGAAGGAGGGAGAGAGGAACAGTTGTGAAGGGAGAGGGAGAATACAGTAAAATCACATGACCATATGTTCTAAACTTACCACTATGAGTATAAATTACCCACTTGCTGTAAGTTTCGTTCTTGAATGATGATGTTCCACATTGGAATTTTCTGATGTCAGTACCAATGGGTTCACATAAAACAAACCCTGGAAATTAGACCAGCAATAATTTAAATATTTGGAAACTCTGCTGTTGGAACTGAGTAGTAGAGATACAAGGAAACACGTTCCATAGATCAATGGTTGTAGCAGCATTGAGCTTTTAAAACAGCTGTCATAGAGTTATACAGCACAGAAACAGGCCCTTTGGCTCGTTGTGTCTGTGCCGGCCATCAAGCACCTAACTATTCTAATCCTATTTTCCAGCACTTGGCCTGTAGCCTCGTATACAAAGCTGTGATTGCTTTCTCTAATTTATTATTTTATCTTGCAGTAATTACAAATGACTTGAGAATAAGCTCTTTTTCTGAATTAAAACAATGTGCACAGAATTCTGTTACCAATTAAAAAGAGAAGGCATTTTCACTTGCTGAATGCTCTTGTGTGTATTGCTTGAAATTTTAAGTAGTAAAAACTATTAAACTGATTTCCCAGCATTGCGTGTAAACGAGAAGCCTGGAGTGAGAAGCAACTAACTGTGGAATGACTCACTGCAATTGACACCTCAGCTGATGGTGGTGGTATTTGTAAAAGTGCATGGCAATGAAGAAAGAATTTTGTCAGCTGCTCCTGGCCCCTAACTGACTGCTTTGTTGAGTTTGTTGATTAAAAGTTTGAAATTTTAATAAACCTTTTACCTCATCACATTAGTGAGATGGTACCTTCTTGTCAACAGGATCAGTAAAACTTAAAGCTGGGCCTGAGATTTTTTTAATGCAGCTAGGCCACCGTACATAGGGCAGGACTGGAATTCCATCCACTCTATAATCACACCACTGAAGTCAGCAAATCTCCTCATCAGCCTAATTGAAATATTTTTGGCTGAGTTTCCACCTTTGCTGGGTCACCTGCTAGGGGATGATGGGATTTGGAGCGGGAAGCTGCAGGGATTGGGGGCATGAGTGTCAGGGGAGGGTGGAAATGGAAAATCCCTGAAATCCCTGCTACTGCAGGACTGGCAGGAGCCTTAAAGGAGCTATTGTGCTCCAGGCTAGGGAAAGGAGTCTGGTCTTTTCTGCATCCAGTGCAAAGTAGGAATTGATTGCCCTGCGGATAATTGGTCTAACCCAAAGCATAACCCTCCCGGGGTGTCTTTCTGTGCCCTATGACCCTGAGTAAAGTACGAATAACAGTTATTTTTGTGTATCTATATCTTACTCGACTTGTTTTTTTCAATTTCAGTTTCATAAGATTGGCAGATTGGACTGTTGTCAGCTCACTGATTTACTGCACAAAGTAAGAGCTCACGGTGAAGAGGGTAGCATATTAGCATGGATAGACGATTGGTTAGCTAACAGGAAGCAGAGAGTAGGGAATAAATGGAGCATTTTTGAGTTGGCAAGCTGTAACTAGTGGAGTGCCACAGTGCTGAGGCCTCAACTATTTACAATCTGTATCAATGATTTGGATGAAAAAACCAAATGTAATGTTGCTAAATTTGCTGATGACACAAAGAAAGGTGAGTTAGTAAGTTGTGAAGAGGACATGAAGCCCAGAATTGTTCGTTGGGCAAGAGGCCCCGTCCACTGGCCGATAAGTCAGTGGCAAGTCCGCCTGTGCTAAGCCTGGGGAACCAGACTGGGACTTTTTGCTCCGCAGGCCTTTAGGTGGTCTTGGGCGGGACTTCCACCTCCTTGAGGCAGGATGTCCCGCCTAATGGAGCTGCCAGCCAATCAGCGGGCTGGCAGCTCTTAGTCCCAGCAGCATCACTTGGAGTGGTGGCCACTGCTGGATTTACACCCAGCCATCAGAACCAACAGGAAGGATGGACCCAGAAAAAAGGTAAGTTTTTAGGACCTCGCCGGTGACAATTGGTTGGGCCCCAGCGAGGCAAGGGGGGGGGGTCGGTTAGGGGGGGAGGGGGGAGTGTTGTGCGTTGGGATGGTTGGGACTTTGGGGGGCGGCCCTCCATGGGGCACAGGGTGCCCAATCAAGAGGATTCCCCACCAGCCCACAAGAAGGCTGCCTGGTTTCACCAAGGGTAAATACCCATGACGGCAGGTGAAGGCCCTTAAGTGCCAGTTAATTGGCCACTTAAGGGCCTTGATTGGCCTGGGGCAGGCGGACTGTTTCTCGCCACCGCCACCCCACGTAAAATTGCAATGGGGACGGGAGGGGTTTGGGAACGGACACTCTCACCTCTCACTCAATTTTACACCCCCCACCCACTCCCAGCCACCAGCTGGCTTGTTTGGGGGAGGGCATAAAATTCTGGCCAAAGTGTCTGAAAAGGGATGTACCTAGGTTAGTGAGTGGCCAAAAATTTGGCTGATGAAGTATAATGTGGGAAAATGTGAATTGTCCACTTTGGCAGGAAGTAGAAAAGCAGCATATTATTTAAACGGAGAGAGATTGCAGAACTCTGCGGTACAGAGGGCTCTGAGTGTCCTGGTACATAATTCACAAAATGTTAATATGCAGGTACAGAAAGAGATTAGCAAAGCAAATGGAATATTGTTATTTATTGCAAGGGGAATAGAATATGTAAGTAGGGAAGTTTTGTACAGGGCATCGGTGAGACCACATCTGGAGTACTGCGTACAGTTTTGGTCTCCTTACGTAAGAAAGGATATAATTGCATTCGAAGCAGTTCAGAGAAGGTTCACTTGTCTGATTCCCGGGATGAAGGGATATCTTATGAGGAAAGGTTGGACAGAGTGGGCCTGTTTCCACTGGAGTTTAGAAAAATGTGATCGTATTGAAACATGTAAGGTCCTGAGGGGACTTGACAGGATGGATGCTGAGATGATGTTTCGCCTTTGGAAGACACTAGAACAAGGGCACACAGTTTAAAAATTAGGGGTCTCCCACTTAAGATGGAAATGAGGAGAAATTTTTGATCTCAGAGGATTATTAGTCTGTGGAATTCTCTTCCCCAGAGAGCATGGAGGCAGGGTTATTGAATATTTTAAAGGTTGAATTAGATAGATTCTTGATCGACAATGAGGTCAAAGGTTATTGCAGGTAGACAGGAAAGTAGAGTTGAGGCCACAATCATATCAGCCATGATCTTATCAAATGACAGAGCAGGCTCGGCTCCTGATTTGTATGTTCATATGAATAAATTAGAAAAACTAGACAGTTAAATCAAGGTGTGCTGTATAAGTAGCAATTGGAAGAATTCAACAATAAGTCTGTTGCTTGCCCAATTCATTTTGTGTACAATTCACTGACTGTAGAAATAAATGATTATGCTATGCTGTCACACAAAGCAGTGACTGACTAATTGGTCTATAATTCCTTTGCTCATACGCTAGAAATTCCTGTCTGGTCTTTTGGGGTAGATCTAAGATGAGAGCGGAACTTCTGCCTTTCCTGAGGATGTGCCGCTTGCCTTTTGCTGACCCAAATCCCAAGGACAGAAGCCTGAACAACGTCTGTGGAGGCACTGCCACTATTTTCAATGCAACTGTGAGGCCCACCTCAGTAGAGGATGAGAAGAAATTTAACTGACCACCTTGTTGCAGCAAAAATGGATCAGCCATGCCAGTTGTTCCAAATATGGGTCTGCTTCTTCCTTAAGTGGTCTGCTTGTTTGCTTTTTTATGGAATGTGAATTCAACTGCCTTGTATCTGCCAGTGAAGTATTGGGACCTGGAAATATAACAACAAAGTTTGGCATCCCTCCATCTACGAAAGATGATGGACAAGCAGCAAACATACATTGAGATAGTGGGTGGGGGGGGGTTCTCTTTGTGCACTTTAGCTGATGGCTGTGAAGGCCAATCCTTGAGAGGCAGGTTCTGCTACAAGTGCCACTCGTGAAGCTGCCAAGTGACACTGTGGGTTGTTTTTGATGTTGCTGCCTGTTGCCAAGCTGCTGTAGCAAATGGTTGTCGTGATAGTGAGCACCAGTCCACAGGATGTGTTGCCATTTCCGCCTTTCATCAGCTCGTAACTCCCACGTGCGATAGTCGACATTTAGGGCTTTCATGTCACGCTTGCAAGCATCCTTGATGTGGAGCTTTGGGCACCTCACTAGTCATCTGGCCCCAGCTACCTCACCATGCAGAAGGTCCTTGAGTATGCAACCATCTTCCATCCTGCGGACGTGTCTGATCCACCAAAGCCACCTCTGTTTGCTTAGTACCAACACACTTGGGAGCTCTGCTTTTGAGAGGACGGCAACCTTTGCGTTTTTCTCCTGCCAGGACAACAAAACCACCTTGGAAGCATCATCTCTGTGTTTTAAGTTTATCTCCCCAATGGTGGAATGAATTAACATTAGGCAAGGTGTCTTTTGGTTTGGTTGCGACAGACAAAACATACAGTATGGTGAGTATGATTAAAATCACTTGAAAGAAAGGTTTGCATTATATAGCGCCTTTCATGACCTCAGGATGTCCTGAAGCACTTTACAGCCAATGAAGCACATAATATAATCAGTTCAGCTTTTGTTCTTATACTATTAAAAATAAATAATGCGTGTACATTGGCCCATGTGGTGGGGGAGGAGAGTCTTCACTCAACCTAGAAAGAGAGACTTGCTTTACCATCTGCCCTGCCGATAATATACAGGATATTTCTTGCTGCTGCTTTATTCCTTCTGCAGCCTTTCAACTGCTTTTCTGACTTTCTATTACCTGTGTTGATTATTAAAAGGGCTCTCTTTAAATACTGGCAAAGATCAAGGAAATCTGCTGACACCAATGCGTGAACAAAACAACAATAAGGAATGGGTTCTGAAGAAGGGTCTCTGACGTTAACTCTGCTTCTCTCTGCACAGATGCTGCCAGACCAGCTGAGTATTTCCAGCATTTCTTGTTTTTATTTATAATAAGGAATGGGCTATTGTTTGGGTTCTCTTTAAAACAATGGCTTGTCCCATATTTAAAACACCTCTTGACTGCCATGAATTAACAGCTCAGCATGGAATTGCCTGGAGCAGTTCAATATTTTTAGGCTAGATACGGTTCAAAGCACATTTTATGACAGCGAGCACCTGCCATCACCCAACTCCCTTAACTCCCTGCTCTATGACATTCAGAAACAGAAAGGGTTTAATTCAATCAAGAGGCCGGGTAATTTCTAACCAAGTGATGTAATTCAATGTCCAATACCATGGTACCAATTGTAAGTCTATAATTTTAGCCAAATCGACTGGGCCACTACTATTTAAAGAAATTGGGAGAATGGACTGCTGGTTCCTTGGGGACAGACAATATCTTCTGAGATCCTTGAAACAACCATGAACAAGAACAGAATGCCAATATAATTAAGTACATGACTCTCAGAACTCTTGTAAAACATATCATCAACATGTGAAAACAGAGGTTCAAATGCTCACATACCAGTATAGCCTAGCTAAGATCTTCAGAATCATAGCAGCGTGCTGCATCTTTCACAGCTTAGTGACAGTAAGAGGAGTTACTATATGTAGCAAGAGAATAAGAAGAACCAGCCACTATCATTGAAAGAGATGGATGATAAAGCCCACCCATTGTTGTTAGCAGAGGAGGATGATAAAGGCAAATCTGAAGAAATGGAAGATAAAGTGCAGTTGGAGCCAAGAAGTCTAGTGGCGTTTTGCCAGCACATTTAAATTAAGTGCCTAAGATTGCAAACAGTTAACCGCTTCTGCCCACTCAGCACTGCATGGACTTGGACTGAATGGCCTCCTTTTGTGCCACAAATGACTCTATGACTAGTGCACCCTACCTCAGCTACAATGCCTGCCCTTCCATCCAGCTGTTGCCAGCGTATTCGGTCCACCATGAATTAACTGGACAAAGTTGGAATAATGTAATAATGTGCAAGTGTACTGTGCAAGCGTACTGTGTATGTGGCACTTTTTTTTACCTAGTGTTTGCCCTCAGTGACAGTGAATGGTGTGTATTTTCCACAGTGCGAGGTTTAGGTGTCATGGCTGGATTTTTGGTTTCCTTTGGGTACCTCTTTGGATGGATGTGGCCTTTTTGTGCTGGGCCATGAGCTTGTCCTGGAACTGGTGGACACTCCCTCAGCTTGTTACCAGATCTGCGTAGGGTCAGACTATTGGCCAATACTGAAGTGTATATACCCCTCCATCAAGCTCCTTTCATTCTGATTCCACAAACCAACCCAACAAAGATACTAGTGACTTCCAACACAATCGGTGTGAAATGTTTACCAATTACCAAGACGGCTAACAAATTTTTTATCGTTTGTGGTCTTTGGAGAAGCAACATTCAAAGCTTAACTTATTTTCATTTCTACCATCTTCCAGCTCATCTTTCATTTAAAATTTGTATGAATATGCATTTCTTTAAAATCCCAACATTTAGACATAATTCTTTTCCTGTGGAAATGTGATCAATAAACCCAAAAGATGACAACTTGCAACTCCAGAAATGTAGTTGAGGTCAAGGGGCTCGTCATGGCAGGGGTGCTGGTTCTTCCCTTCCCAAGATCCATTTCTGAACATGCTTCCTGCAGGAATTCTACTTCTTTGTGGCCTGTGGGCTTCTACATCTAAGTAGTTGTCTAAGACTAAGTGCACAAAATTCATTTGCGTAGCACTGCTTCTAGAGGCATGAGGCAACTGGAGTGGTGCACGCAGATGCATCCTTGCATGTGCCCGAAGTCACTGAACGTGCGCGATCATGACATCATTGACGTCAACGGGCTGCTGAAAAGTACTAAAATTGTCCAATGACTGTAGAGAGAACGCCTTCCTTATTCACTCATGAAACAACAAGCGATAGGAAGCAAGATGGACCCTGTTCTGCAGCTATTTAAAGGTAGCGACTAAGTTGTATCACCTCCTTCACCAAGATCTGGAACCTCAAACCAGGGCAAGAAGAGCTCTTCCAGTAGCTGTGAAGATCACTGTCACCCTTTCATCCTAAGCAACCGGTTCCTTTCAGGCTGGAGCTAGTGACATTAGCAACATGTCTCAATTCGCTGTCCACAGAACATCCAGGAGTTGACAGAGGTGCTCTACAGGAGGACAGAGGTGGTCTTCATCTCCCTGAGGATGGAAGACCAGGATGAAAGGGGATGTGGGTTTGCTAGAATTGAAGTCTTTCCGGTGGTGTAGGGCACCATCGACTGCGGGCTCACCATGTCATTAGAGAGCGATACTATGACTGCAAGGGCTGCCAGTCAGTCAATGGTGCATTTGGTGTGTGACCACATCAAAAAATTCATTTTGGTGCATGCCCACAATCCTGGCAGTACCCATGATGCTTTTATCCTGCAACAGTCAACAAATGTTACCACTTTCAGGCCTCCAGGACAGATAACAGGATGCTGCTTGGAGACCAGGGCTACCCCTTCCAACATGACTCATGACCCTCTTCTGCCATCCCATAATGCGAGGTTAGAGGGCCTGCAAGGAGAGCCCTGGAGCCACCCGCAACACCTTGGAGGAAGCCATCGGGATTTGAAAGCAGAGATTTCGCTGCTTAGATTGCTTGGTGGGATTATTGCAGTACACATCCGAGAGGGCTTCCATGTTTGTGGTGGTGTGCTGCGTCCTCCACAACTTTGTACTCATGAGGGCCTAGCCACTACCTCCGGAGACTAGAGGCTACCTTGGGAGGAGGAGAAGGAGAAAGGAAGGAAACTAGTTGCATGTGGTGCACATGGATGGAGTGAGAGAAACTGCATAATGAGTTAAAAGGAACTTCCCCACCACCCCCCCATCAAAAACATGGGCCACCATTCCTTTGCGACATCCATTTCAAACTTCACATCACTAAGTTCCCTGAGTCTACAACACTCAATAAATGCCAACAGCAAAAACCTTCACACAAGAACCTTATTCAGCAATATATCAATAATACCAAAAAAAAAGGACTACTCACCCTTGTGCATCCCCTTGGTGCCTGTTTGCATGTGCCTTTGCCTAGCCTAGTGCTAGTATGCAGTGCTACCCCAGTGGCTGCAGCATAGCTTGCAGAAGGCTGCTGAATTTCAGTGGTGGAGACTACAGATGGCTTTGCAGAATGCCCTTGAGCAGCTCTGGATTTTTGAGGGCCTAGCTTTGGACTGGGCTCGCTGGCGGAGAGGCAACTGCAGGGGAATTGGTGGAATGGCAGTGGTGGGATCATGAGTGCTGTCATCCTAAGAGAGAACAGCAGGCTCATGCTCCACAATGCCACTGCCACTCCCACAGGGAGGCACCTCAGACTATTGGACTGCTGTGAGCTGGAATGCCCTGTCGAGCACTGAGATCCGCATTGATCTGGATGGCAGCCATCGGAGACTGGATGGCAGAAGTCATGACCTCTATCCTGAGCTTCCACTGTGACACTGACAGATTGTGAGGCTTCCACCTGTGCTGCAGTGGAAGCTGAGACAGCGGCCAGCAAATGCACCGTCATGGATCAGTCTGGCATGGAGGTGCCCACCACTTCCACAGTGGAAAGGATGAACTCCAAGCTCTGCGTGATGCTCTCTGTGGAGCCAGACTCCTCCATGATCCTAGCCAGTGACTGGTGGCCATCTGGCAGGGCTATCAATGCACCAAGCTTTTTCTTATGGTCTGCCCCAATGAGGTCCTTATCTGTCTCCTGCAGCAGAACTGGTGTGCGACCTCGCCTTCCGCGTCTTCGCAAATGCGCTGACCTATCCCCTGGCCTGGCTGCAGCCCACGCATGCCTGTTGACTCACCACATGCAGATCCCGACTCTAAACTAGCCTCTAATATTCGCACAGTGCCAGTATCTGAACCGGTGGCTGCGTGTGTTAGGTTGAGTGATGATGCTTCTTCCTCAGACCTCTTGTCCTCCTCTCGCCCTTCTGCTAGAGGCTGCACAGCTGGAAGTTCTTTACTATCTGAAAGCTCAAAAGCAAAAGGGAAGGTTAGGCGGAAGGAAAGTGGAGGTGAGGAGGAAAGCAGCAGGTCCACAGTCATTGCATTTGCAGTTTCCATTTCATGGCAGCTTTCAGAATGAGGGTGAGGAGTGAATGGAGAGGGTGCATAAGGTAGCAACTTACCGTCATCCAGGATGGCCTCAGCAACAAAGGTTCTGTGGCTTTGGTGCCCATGATCCTGAGTACTATCTGTTCAAGGGCATGGGGGATGAATTCTTGGTGGCCCTCCAGCAGCCATCTACCTCTCCTGCCTGTTGCGAGTTGTAAGAGAGAGGGCAGTATGTCAATGTTTATGTGCGAGTGTGTCTGGATGATGTGCCTGTCCTGGATAAATAGCTGTAGGTAGATGAAGACAGTGAGAAGTGAGGCTGGCAACGTTGGTAGATGTAAGAGGATAAGGTATAGTCTAAGGATGTTGGGGATTAGTCCTAAATGTCAGGGTGTGCTACCGGGTGAGTGATGGGGGTGTGGTACATTAAGCAGTGTGAGAGCATGATGGGTGGGAGTTGTGATATGCAGTTGCATCCACTCATCTTGACCACCCAAGTGAGGTCATTGAACTTTTTGCGGCGCTGCTGCCATGTTCATGGAACCACACTCTGAGCATTGACAATCCTCGCAACCTGCTTCCATTTCCCCCACTGGAAACATGACCTCCTTCCTGATCTCGATGTCTTCACAGAGTGCGTCGAAGTTGGCATCACTAAATCGGGGAGCCCCCTCCTTCCCCGGGTGTGCCATAGTTTGTTCCTGAATGTCAAAAATCGATTATCCAGCAGCTTGCAGTGCATTCCTGCAACTTCCCTTGAAGAAGGGAAGGCTGCCTGAAGCACATGGTTTTGTTCCCAACACGACTCAGCCCCCTTCGGTGTACAGAGGATAACTGCACAGAAATTAAATCCGGAGCTGCACAGCAGCCGCTTGTGACCATGTTGCAATCATGGAAATGTGACGGGTAGATGAATTTTGTGTCTTACCCACCTCATTTCCTGTGGGCACAGGCACGTCTTGAATTGTGGCTGCCGTGCCCAAAAATCGGGACGAATAATTTTGCGCCCTAAAAATTTGAGCACTTCTGAGCGGGAGAACAATTAAAGAAAGGACTTGCATTTTACAGTGTCTTTCATGTCCTTGGTACACCACAAAATGCTTAGAATTACTGAATTCCTTTCGGAGTGTACTCACTGTTTTGTAAGTAAATGTGACAGCGAGTTGGTGCCCAGCAAGGTCCCAGAAACAAAAATGAGCAGAGTAACCAGTTAAGCTGTTTAGGTGGTGTTGGTTGAGATTTAAATATTGACCAGGACACAGGGAAACCTCCCTGGTCTTCTTAGAAAAAGCACCATGGAGTTTTTTCCATCCACCTGAGAAACAGTTGGGCCTCAGTTTACATACTTGTATTGGGCTTGAATCCATAACCTTTTGATTCAGAAGGGAAAGTTTTAGTACTGTGCCAAGCTGGTTCCAGAAATAGACTTCACTCTTGCTGCCCTGCAATGCTATGCAAATAGAACATAGAGCATAGAACACTACAGCACAGTACAGAGAGCATAGAACAGTACAGCACAGTACTGGCCCTTCGGCCCACGATGTTGTGCCGAACCTTTAATCTACTCTAAGATCAAACTAACTACCTACCCTTCATTCTAATATCATCCATGTACCTATCCAAGAGTTGCTTAAATGCCCCTAATGTATCTGCTTCTACTACCACCGCTGGCAGCGCATTCCACGCACCCACCACTCTCTGTGTAAAGAACCTACCCCTGACATCTCCCCGAAACCTTCCTCCAATCACCTTAAAATTATGCCCCCTGGTGATAGCCCTTTCCACCCTGGGAAAAAGTCTCTGACTATCCACTCTATCTATGCCTCTCATCATCTTGTACCCCTTTATCAAGTCACCTCTCATCCTTCTTCGCTCCAATGAGAAAAGCCCTAGCTCCCTCAATCTTTCTTCGTAGGACATGCCCTCCAGTCCAGGCAGCATCCTGGTAAATCTCCTCTGCACCCTCTCTAAAGCTTGCACATCCTTCCTATAATGAGGCGACCAGAACTGAACACAATATTCCAAGTGTGGTCGAACCAGGGCCTTATAGAGCTGCAGCATAAATTTCGCGGCTCTTAAACTCAATCCCCCTGTTAATGAAAGCCAACACACCATATGCCTTCTTAACAACCCTATCAACTTGGGTGGCAACTTTGAGCGATCTATGGACATGGACCCCAAGATCCCTCTGTTCGTCCACACTACCAAGAATCCCGTCTTTAAGCCTGTATTCCGCATTCAAATTCGACCTTCCAAAATGAATCACTTGACACTTTTCCAGGTTGAACTCCATCTGCCACTTCTCAGCCCAGCTCTGCATCCTGTCAATGTCCCGTTGCAACCTACAACAGCCTTCCACACTACCACAACTCCAGCAACCTTCGTGTCATCGGCAAACTTGCTAACCCAGCCTTCCACTTCCTCATTCAAGTCATTTATAAAAATCACAAAGAGCAGAGGTCCCAGAACAGATCCTTGTGGAACACCACTGGTCACCGAGCTCCATGCTGAATACTTTCCATCTACTACCACCCTCTGACTTCAATGGGCCAATTTTGTATCCAGACAGTCAACTTTCCCTGAATCCCATGCCTCCTTACTTTCTGAATGAGCCTACAATGGGGAACCTTATCAAACGCCTTGCTAAAATCCATATACACCACATCCACTGCTCTTCCTTCATCAATGTGTTTTGTCACATCTTCAAAGAATTCAATAAGGCTTGTGAGGCATGACCTGCCCCTCACAAAGCCATGCTGACTGTCTCGAATCAAACCATGCTTTTCCGAATAATCATAAATCCTGTCTCTCAGAATCCTCTCCAATAATTTGCCCACTACCGACGTAAGACTGACTCGTCTATAATTCCCAGGGTTATCCCTATTCCCTTTCTTGAACAAGGGAACAACATTTGCCACCCTCCAATCATCCGGTACTACTCCAGTGGACAGTGAAGACGCAAAGATCATCGCCAAAGGCGCAGCAATCTCCTCCCTCGCTTCCTGTAATATCCTTGGGTATATGCCGTCTGGCCCCGGGGACATCTGTCCTCATATCATTCAAAATTTCCAGCACATCCTCCTCCTTAACCTCAACCTGTTCGAGCATATCAGCCTGTTCCACACTGTCCTCACAAACGACCAGGTCCCTCTCACTAGTGAATACTGAAGCAAAGTATTCATTTAGGACCTCCCCTACCTCCTCCGACTCCAGGCACAAGTTCCCTCCACTATCACTGATCGGCCCTACCCTCACTCTGGCCATCCTCTTGTTCCTCACATAAGTGTAGAACACCTTGGGATTTTCCTTAATCCTACCCGCCAAGACTTTTTCATGTCCCCTTCTAGCTCTCCTAAGTCCATTCTTCAGTTCCTTCCTGGCTACCTTGTAACCCTCTAGAGCCCTGTCTGATCCTTGCTTCCTCAACCTTAAGTAAGCTTTCTTCTTCCTCTTGACTAGCTGTTCCACATCTCTTGTCATCCAAGGTTCCTTCACCTTACCATCCCTTCCTTGCCTCATCGGGACAAACCTATCCAGCAGTCGCAGCAAGTGCTCCCTAAACAACCTCCACATTTCTGTCGTGCATTTCCCTGAGAACATCTGTTCCCAATTTATGCTCCCCAGTTCCTGCCTAATAGCATTGTAATTACCCCTCCCCCAATTAAATATTTTCCCATCCTGTCTGCTCCTGTCCCTCTCCATGACTATAGTAAAGGTCAGGGAGTTGTGATCACTATCACCGAAATGCTCTCCCACCGATAGATCTGCCACCTGGCCTGGTTGGTTGCCAAGCACCAAGTCCAACATATTCTCCCCTCTAGTCGGCCTATCTACATATTGAGTCAGGAAACCTTCCTGGACACACCTGACAAAAACTGCTCCATCCAAATTATTTGCACTAAGGAAGTTCCAATCAATATTAGGGAAGTTGAAGTCACCCATGACAACTTTCCTGTTACTTCTGCACCTTTCCAAAATCTGCCTCCCAATCTGTTCCTCCATGTCTCTGTTGCTATTGGGGGGTCTATAGAAAACTCCCAACAAAGTGACTGCTCCTTTCCTGTTTCTGACTTCCACCCATAATGACTCAGTAGACAAACCCTCCTCGACGACCTCCCTTTCTGCAGCTGTGATACTATCCCTGATTAACAATGCCACTCCCCCACCTCTTTTACCTCCCTCCCTATTCCTTTTGAAACATCTAAACCCTGGAACATCCAACATCCATTCCTGCTCCTGTGATATCCACGTCTCCGTAATGGCCACAACATCGTAGCTCCAAGTACTGATCCATGCTCTAAGTTCATCACCCTTATTCCTGACACTTCTTGCGTTAAAATAGACACACTTCAACCCATCATACTTGCTGCAACTTTGCCCTGTCAACTGTCTAACCCTCCTCACAGACTCTCTGCACTCGGTATCTGCCTGCTCAACAGCTACCCCATACACTGATCCGTGGCTCCGGTTCCCATCCCCCTGCCCCAAAATGCACCAAAATTAAGTAAATTTCATATTTTTATTTTGTGAAGATTTTTACAAAACAATTTTTTATTCTTAAATTTCATAACCCATGAAATTGGTCCCTTTGATTCGCACTATCATATGCTCCTTCAAAATCATCTCCACTATTTTACTGTATTTCGGTTTCATCGTGGTGAACAAACAAATGGAGACAAATGTAAGTAGTGGAAAATTAAACACTCTTCCACTTTGGGCACCCAGTCTCAAAAGGTCACACTAATCAAGTATTGCTTGGTCACCAGCAGAACAAAGCACCATCAAGCATCCTCTAATTTGCTTCACCAGTATTCGTTAATCTCACCCTTACACTGGAACAGCACATGCTGTTTTTCTAACATTTCATATACCATCCCCAATTATGATACCTCCAAATGAGATTGCCAACTTGTATCAAGATAGAACATTTTTCTGCTATGGGATCATGCCCATTAGCAAGTATGTTTAACGACTCCAAAGTCATCTCACTCAGTACCCTTAGAATCAGGAAAGACTTTCATCTCTCCATGCAGGGATGGATTCTAACAGCATGATCTTGAGGCAGAGGAAAGCTAAGATGTCAAAACAGACCTCAGCTGTCATAATCTTAGATTAGAATTTCAATGAGCAGGAGATTAGCCCCTTGATTCCTGTAAGATATTAAGCACTGTCATATAAATCTACCTATTGGGAAATTGGAAGTTAAAGCAAAGTGGAGAACATGGGTGTGAAATTCACAACATCTTTGTCCAAAAACACATCCAATTATACAAACAAACTACTTAGCCTGTACAGTCCCTTAGAACCTGTCTTGCAGGTACCCTTGGTTTTCCTAGTGCGCCGAGGCACTGCTACCTCTGTGCTGCAGCATGACTGGTAAAAGACTGTTGACTTTCACTAGGAGACTGCAGATGGGCTTGCACGATTCCCTCAAGCAGCTCTGGGTCTGGAGGCTGGTTTTGAATTGCACTGCTGCACATGAGCAGCAGCAGTCTGGGCTGGCTGGCTGATCGGTAACAGCAAGGGCAGTGACGGAGTGGCAGAGGTGGGAGGATGAATGCTGTCATTCTGAGAGAGGACAGCAGGTTTGTGCTCCTAGACCAGCAATAACATAGAATTGTTATTGCTCCACTAATCAATTTTCTGTACATCTGTGGAAATTGATAAGCTTATAATCTTTCCCTAGCACTAAGTCAGCTTCTGGATATAATTGGCATGATGGTTTAACTTTTTGAATGATTTCATATGTGTTTTTGGACAGTTTGTGGACAAGCAGGAAAAGGAAATGCTGATTAGATAAATATGTTCAAATGATAAGTTCATGACTGGAATGTATCATCTGACATATTTACCATCATTAATGTTTTAACAATGCTGGGGTCAGGAGCGATATTGCATACTTAGCATTGCTAAGAAGGTCGCTGACGGCTTTAAAAATTAAAGAGCCACATTGCCTCATGCAAACAACTGCAGAGCAATTCTCCTTAAGAAAGATGGCTGGCATGATAGTATCAATTGCCATGGTCCTGTCTTGCTGCTTGGTTACCTGTCTCATGTCCTCTGCTGTCCTTTTCTGAGTGTGATTCATCTATCTGTGCATGCTGTGCAGTTATTTGGAAAATGCAATTTGTGTCTCCGTTAATTGGATCCATTCATCCAACAATGATCTATGTGATACCAGCATCCTGCCTGATGATGGCTTCCAGAGCTGACCAACTGGAATTTGCAGGGTCAACAAGAGGGCACTTCACTTGCACAGGCCGGGTGTATGTAAGTGATACTTGGGGAACATCTATGCCATCTACCTCCGTGTACCTGCCGGAAAATTCAGCACTGGTGCGGGTTGGGGGAGAGGTGAGGCCCCTCCTTGGCCCTCCAATCCAGATCATTATTCTTCAGCCCCCTGAGAAAAAGGGGAAATCTCCAAACAAATAAAAATTGTGGAGATCCATCTTACAGTTCAGAGAATGAACTCACATAAACAGTGGACTGTTGGTGTGACCAGGTCTGCACTGTTTCCCTGGTATTACAGAATCCCCACAGAATTACAGGACCCTAAGTTCACTGATGTTTTGGAAAATATTTACTTCAGTATTTTGTCATGTCTTTTCTTGTTGGGACAAGTTGGCACTACTGAAAAGATAAAGCGCTGAACTGTAACACTTCCCTTTCGTTAATGAAAAATCACCTAAAAATGTTGACCTCTCTGTGGCATATAGATCTATGACATAAACATATCAGTGTTTTCACTTTTAGATCTTGATTATTTTGTAAAAGTAATAACTACCTGATTTTCATTTTATCAGAGAGCACTTTCTTACTGAAATGGGTGGTGGGGATAAGTGAGGCATGGAACAACCAGGTAAACAAAGTGTTTAGATATAGTTTATTAAGAAATTAAGCTACAGGAAATTCCTTGGAGATCCCTAACATTGGCCTGACATTGGCAGGCACACATGCAGAAAGATCTAGCTGAGTCGGACCATCTAAAGAGTTGTCGGTGACCACTCCAGAAAGAGGATTTTTCTTCTCCCCTTCCCCTCCCCCCCACTTTGCCCTTTTTGCAAGAGAACTGCATGAAACCATACTTCTGAAAAAACAAAGTTTTATTCTTCATAGATCAAGTATAAAGTATCAAACTAAAAGAAAGGGCCTCATAAACACAAGGACAAATCATAACCTGGTAGACAGGGAGAGTTATAAATGTTAATTGTATATTAATTCTGTTTAATTGTAGGTAGGTGGTAACTGGGGATTCACCTGTGCCTCTATAAATAGACGTTGCAGGCGGTTGAGGGCATCAATCGGCCTGACTGCCTGCCTCTCTTCCGATGCTATGTCCGTGCCCAGGTATCCCTGGAGAAAGAGCACGCACTGTCTGCCAGCACCCTTGAGGCCTTCCACGACGGGTGGGCACCGTGGGGGTGGTGGGTGGGGGGGAGATGGAGGGCATCATCAGCCCTGGGAATGTTATATTAATTTGAATAGTTAAGATTACTTTAAAGTTTTTGGTTTTTGTTATCTTAAATTAGTGATGCCCCTCCATTCAGGCCTGTCCCTTTTGGGCCAACTGAAAAGTTGTTATTAAGTTTTAAAAAGAGGTATGAATACACACAGACTTAAACTGTTTGTTTGATTAGGAGCTGCTTGCTTGTAGTCTGTAACTGTGTAAATAAAGGCTTATGAAAGTGCATAAAGCTTAGCTTCATTTATATTGTACACTAACTGACTTTCTGGACTGTAACAAAGAGTACTGAGGTGTATAACGGAATATGAAAAAAAACTAAGGAATATCAAAGCTAACGGTAAAAACTTGTATAAATATATTAAGAAAAAGAGAGTAGTCAAGTGGAATGTAGACCCATGAAAGACCGATGCAGGGGATACTGCATTTGAAAGTAAGGAAATGACAGACTTGTTAAATGAGGAGCTTGTTTCCATTTTCACAGCAGAGGACGAGGAAAAAAAACAATGTAAGGGAACTTAAAATAAGTCAAGAAGAGGAGCTTGTAAAATATAAATAGTAATAGAGAAAATAATGGTGCTTGAGAGACAAATCACCAGGACCTGATGGAATCCACCCCAGCAAATTAAAAGAAATAGGTGAGGAAATTGCAGATGAATTAGTCACAATTTTCCAAAGCTCTCTTATTCAGGACTTGTGTTATTGAATTAAAAATTTGCAAATATTACTCCATAAAACAGGTCACTAAAACTGGTTTTAGTTTTTTTAAAAAGTTGCATTTAGCATCCGTGCTGGTGATGAAATGAAATCAGCCACACACACTTAAAGTGACAATGCTATACAATTAAAAAAAATTAATTCGTTAAATCTCTGCAAACCAAGGGCTAAATTTAGTGGAGCCTGTGGGGGCCCTGAAGACAGGCTGAAAAGTCAAGGGGAACCCTGGCGTAACTCAATGCCTCTCAGGCAAATAACTGCACGGTGCCTGGATCCCCATCCCTTTAAGGAAGAGGATCTCGCCTCGAAGAGCTGCTGGTCAATCAGAGGGTTGGCAGCTCAGTAGTACTGGCAATGCTCCACTGGGAGCAGTGGCCATTGCCAGTACTACACCAGGCCTGGGCCAAGGCCCAGCACTGGAGACCTGAACCCCAGGCAAGTGAGGCAGGGTCACCAGGGCCAGTCCGGCATGCCCTGGCAATGTGGGGGTGGTGGTGAAGGGTGATCTTTGTGAGCGGTGGGGGGGGAAGGTGGTATTTGCTGCCAGGGTCCCTCCATGGGCCACAGACTACCCATGGAGGGGGGGCCCCCCACACCCAAGCCTACAGGCTGGTTTCCTTTTTTACTGTGTAACCTCCCCGTGTAGCAAAGGCTCCCGCCACCCTCACCCCCACCCCCCCCCCCACCCCCGCTGCTGGATTAATTCCAGCAGTGACAGGAAGAGGCCCTTAAGTAGGTAGTGATTAGCCATCTGGCCTCTGGGCAGGAAGGCCATTTTCGGCCTTTCCCGCCCATGACTTAATTGCAGTGTGACGGGAAGGCATCGCGATTCAATGGGCACCCTCTCCACCTCCTAGCCCATCTCCCGAGGGCCTATTAAATTCCGCCGTAAGAGTCTGTTTAAAATTACTGAGGTAAAACAGTCCATTTTTCACCTTTCACTTTGGTGAGGCACAATGAAATCTGCCACAAGTCAAGTGTACAACAATACAGTATTTCCTCAAACATACTGTGAACAAAGTCTTAGGAGATTTACCAATAATATTTTAAAAGTCTTGTGTATAGTACAAATTTACTTCCAGTGATGTTTTCCCCATCATATTTTGATCATATATGTATCATTATAAAAATGCATGTACTCTGACTCACTATGAGGAATGTCATGAAAGATATGCTGGTAATGCGTTTGCAAGCTCTTCCTGTATATACAGCACTTACTTTGTGTAATGATTTTCTGTCTTATTTCTTTCTCATGTTTTGTCTGTTACAGTCACACTATTGCTGTCACATTTGAATGTTTCCATTAATTTCAAGGTTGCTGATTAATGGTGTACCTTCAGTTCCACTGAGCCTCCCAGCTAGATTGGTGCCAGTCTTTACTACTGCATGCCTTTGATTAGCTGAAAAAAAACATATGCCGTTTGAACAGCTGGAATTCCTAGGTCAGAGGGTCTAACTGAAGCAATAGCTCTCTCCAAGTAATTTCTCTCAGCATTAACTTTTTTTTTCTCATTATTTTCCTTTTGGAGGTCCATTTGCTCACTTTGTTTTTGTTTTCTTCTTCCTCCTCTTTTTAAAGGTCTTTTATCTTCATCTCTTTAAACTGACCCAACTCCTAAAAACTCCCACTACCAGCCATCTGAACTCATGCGAACCCCTCCTCAGCCATTGAAAATGCTGAGTATCCATCCCCATGCTACGTTATAAGCGGAAGTAGTTTTCAGCACTTTTTGATGCTCAGCCCATGGTGGTTTCACTGCTTGAACTTATATATGTTTAATCAAAGTATATGTTGTCAGTTAAACAAATGTGTTTTTGTTTAATTTTTAAAAAATAACATACCGAGTCCGTAGTTGATGCTGATCCAACATGTATCCGACAAGCTAACCCAACACCCTTGACAACTCCGTTTCTGCCTGCTTGACCCAGCCAATACAGTATCCAGGGTTTTCCATCAAGCCCTTCCACTGCCCCCACTTAGCTTTGCTAAGTTGCTATTACTCCTGCTTCACATTGGTGACTCCAGACTTTACTACCTTCCACCATTAAAATGCCTCAAATATTTCAAAACTTGCCATTGCTGTCAAATCACCTCTGGGATACCCTTGTCCCAAAATCATTAAAATGCTTTATATTTTTTCAAGGCAGTTTACTATCACCTCTCTGCCAAGCTTTATCTGCTTCCAGACCTCCCCATTGTCATTTAAATGCTGGAAACATCAGAGGAATGTATGATGGCATTAAGAGAGCTCTTGGGCCAACCATCAAGAAGATCGCCCCCCCCTCAAATCTAAATCAGGGGACACAATCACTGACCAACGCAAACAAATGGACCGCTGGGTTGAGCACTACCTAGAACTGTACTCCAGGGAGAATGTTGTCACTGAGACTGCCCTCAATGCAGCCCAGCCTCTACCAGTCATGGATGAGTTGGACATACAGCCAACAAAATCGGAACTCAGTGATGTCATTGATTCTCTAGCCAGCGGAAAAGCCCCTGGGAAGGACAGCATTATCCCTGAAATAATCAAGAGTGCCAAGCCTGCTATACTCTCAGCACTACATGAACTGCTATGCCTGTGCTGGGACGAGGGAGCAGTACCTCAGGACATGCGCGATGCCAATATTATCACCCTCTATAAAAACAAAGGTGCCCGCGGTGACTGCAACAACTACCGTGGAATCTCCCTGCTCAGCATAATGGGGAAAGTCTTTGCTCGAGTCACTCTAAACAGGCTCCAGAAGCTGGCCGAGCGCGTCTACCCTGAGGCACAGTGTGGCTTTCGTGCAGAGAGATCGACCGTTGACATGCTGTTCTCCCTTCGTCAGATACAGGAGAAATGCTGCGAACAACAGATGCCCCTCTACATTGCTTTCATTGATCTCACCAAAGCCTTTGACCTCGTCAGCAGACGTGGTCTCTTCAGAGTACTAGAAAAGATTGGATGTCCACCAAAGCTACTAAGTATCATCACCTCATTCCATGACAATATGAAAGGCACAATTCAACATGGCAGCTCCTCATCAGACCCCTTTCCTATCCTGAGTGGCGTGAAACAGGGCTGTGTTCTCACACCCACACTTTTTGGGATTTACTTCTCCCTGCTGCTTTCACATGCGTTCAAGTCTTCTGAAGAAGGAATTTTCCTCCACACAAGATCAGGGGGCAGGTTGTTCAACCTTGCCCGTCTAAGAGCGAAGTCCAAAGTACAGAAAGTCCTCATCAGGGAACTCCTCTTTGCTGACGATGCTGCTTTAACATCTCACACTGAAGAGTGTCTGCAGAGTCTCATCGACAGGTTTGCAGCTGCCTGCAATGAATTTGGCCTAACCATCAGCCTCAAGAAAACGAACATCATGGGGCAGGACGTCAGAAATGCTCCATCCATCAATATTGGTGACCATGCTCTGGAAGTGGTTCAAGAGTTCACCTACCTAGGCTCAACTATCACCAGTAACCTGTCTCTAGATGCAGAAATCAACAAGCACATAGGAAAGGCTTCCACTGCTATGTCCAGACTGGCCAAGAGAGTGTGGGAAAATGGCGCACTGACACGAAACACAAAAGTCTGAGTATATCAAGCCTGTGTCCTCAGTACCTTGCTCTATGGCAGCGAGGCCTGGACAACGTATGTCAGCGACGTCTCAATTCATTCCATCTTCGCTGCCTCCGGAGAATCCTTGGCATCAGGTGGCAGGACCGTATCTCCAACACAGAAGTCCTCGAGGCGGCCAACATCCCTACACACTACTGAGTCAGCGGCGCTTGAGATGGCTTGGCCATGTGAGCCGCATGGAAGATGGCAGGATCCCCAAAGACACATTGTACAGCGAGCTCGCCACTGGTATCAGACCCACCGGCCGTCCATGTATCCGCTTTAAAGACAAACAAAGAACAAAGATAATTACAGCACAGGAACAGGCCCTTCGGCCCTCCAAGCCTGCGCCGATCCAGTTCCTCTCTCTAAACATGTCGCCTATTTTCTAAGGTTCTGTATCTCTTTTCTTCCTGCCCATTCATGTATCTGTCTAGATACATCTTAAAAGACTCCATCGTGCCCGCATCTACCACCTCCGCTGGCAATGCGTTCCAGGTGCCCACCACCCTCTGCGTAAAGAACTTTCCACGCATATCCCCCCTAAACTTTTCTGCAAACGCGACATGAAGTCCTGTGACATTGATCACAAGTCGTGGGAGTCAGTTGCCAGCGATCGCCAGAGCTGGCGGGCAGCCATAAAGGCGGGGCTAAAGTGTGGCTTGTCGAAGAGACTTAGCAGTTGGCAGGAAAAAAGACAAAAGCGCAAGGGGAGAGCTAGCTGTGTAACAGCCCCGACAAACAAATTTTTCTGCAGCACCTGTGGAAGAGCCTGTCACTCTAGAATTGGCCTTTATAGCCACTCCAGGCGCTGCTCCACACACCACTGACCACCTCCAGGCGCTTACCCATGGTCTCTCGAGATAAGGAGGCCAAAGAAGAACTGCATCAGGATCATCTTGGAGTCCAAAGATAACCCCTAGCTTCTTTTTTCTGTACTGACCATCCCATTAAATCACTCTTCTCTGTCTCTTTCACCCTCAACTTCATCAAAAAGTACAAGGAGCTCATGGACATCTTGGTTACCCAAACTGAGACTACCCTTTTAGTTCCCTCTTCCTTTTTGGCCACCAAACTTCCCCCAGGATCTCCCTAGCTCTCAACCCACATCTTTCTATAGCTTCTCTCCCATCTCCTCCTACCCTGGCCTTGTCCACGCAAACTCACTCCTGCTTTCTTGACTTCATTTCCAGTAAATTGCTAATCATCCATTTTCCCTTGCTGACCCCCATGCTAGGTGACATTGTAAATTGTCTCCTTTTTCCAAGTAATGACCCCTTCCATTTAATACCACCATCATTACTTCCATTCTCATTATGTTTCTATAAGAACAACAACCTCCTAATGACGAATGTATACTGAAAGGATAAGCCTTGGACAGCCTGCTTCCAGGTTCCAATTAATGCCACCTTGAAGATGTTGGAAGGATGTGCATGTGCAACTTTTTTGCTCACCCACCAAGATTTTCATTGCCTCTCTGCAGGTCAGCACTGAGCTTCCAGTAAGTGCTTGTTGCTTAATAGCAAGGGGTTCGTAAATTACCAAAGCGAGGATCACAGGTGCTGTATAAATTCAGACACTGTACCATTACTTGTTCTACTTAATACTTTTTTTTAAAATGGAGCATTAATGGGATAGGCATGTAGGTATGGCAACAGCTTGTGTACTGTTCCTGTTGAAAATACTTCCAGACGTCATCCTGTTCAGTACAAGATGCATTTGTTCTGCCCTCCAGCACTCCCATTGTTAGTCAATGAGAGGGAACAAAGCAAGTGTTATTAAGTTAACAGATGTTACAAGATTAGAAGGTAGATATAGAAGAAGAAAGCCATTCAATCCATCCAGTAGTGGTTAATGGATATTTTTCAGACTGGAGGAAGGTTTGTAGTGGAGTTCCCCAAGGGTCGATGTTAAGACCCTTACTCTTCCTGATTTATATTAATGAATTAATTAACAAAACTTGGAAGCATTGTGAACAGTGTGGAGGATAGTATCGAACTTCAAAAGGACATAGACAGGTTGGTGGAATGGGCAGACAAGTGACAGATGAAATTTAATACAGAAAAATATGAAGTGATTCATTTTGGTAGGAAGAACATGGAGAGACAATACAAAATAAAGGATACAATTCTAAAGGTGGTGCAGGAGCAGAGGGACCTGGGTGTATACGTGCATAAGTCATTTAAGGTGGCAGGACAGATTGAGAGCACAGTTAATAAAGCATACGGCATCCTAGGTTTTATTAAAAAGGGCATAGACTACAAAAGCAAGGAAGTTATGTTAAACTTGTATAAAACACTGGCTTGGTCTCAACTGCAGTATTGCGTCCAGTTCTGGCACTATACTTCTGGAAAGATGTGAAGGCATTAGAGACAATGCAAATAAGATTCATGTGAATCTAGATGAATTGCTCCTTCGGAGATCCATGATGGGCCAAATGACCTCCTTCTGTGCTGTAACGATTCTGTGATTCAGTTTTAAAAAAAATGTAATTAAAGGTTCCACGTTGAATTCCTGAACAGTTAGCTAGTCTGCTCCTAGATACGAATGGGGCACAAACATTGCTTTTTCATACAAAGGGTAGCAGAAATCTGGAGTTCTTGCTTCCAAAAGGCTGTGGATGCTGGGGCAATGGCATCTTTCAATACTGAAATCAATAGATTTTGTTAAGTAAATGTATCAGGGATATGGAACTATGGTGGGGAAATGATGTTGAGGTACAGATCAACCATGATCTGACTGAATACTGGAGCAGGCTTGAGGGGCTAAATGGGCTACCCTTGTCCTTGTGTTAGCCTGTCTCAAGGAGGAGAAAATCAACCTAGGTTCCCATTCCTCATTCCTATTAATGACTCCTGCATATAAGGTGAGAATAGGCCTGAGCATGGCTGAAATACTTCCCCGAAGAACAGTTTGCTGATGATCATTGTCTGTGCATACATGAATTGTGACTACTTGGGTGAGGATGGCCAGTACTTGTGAAACCATACCCAAGGATGCATCATAACTTCAAGAGGAAATGAGAAAATAAATGGCAATCTATCAATTCTTTTTTTTTAAAGGAAAAGTAGTGAGTTGGGAGATGTTTAGCACGATACTAGAAGTTTTTAAAAAAAATATTGGTCAATAACCCACAAGTAGAATTTCCTTATTCATGGAACCTGTAACCACAAGAGGTGCAATACCTGCTGTGGATTAACCAGTTCCCTGGGGACATGATGGTAAATGTATTTGGTGAGTGTTGTGAATTGCTGAAACAAACAAAAGTATAAATGTGACCCTTTGCACTGCACCATTGGATCCTGCCAATCACAGAGGCAGTGTATTTAATCTGACAGAATCTCAGGGTTTATTTCCTGAAGGCTTTTCTCAATGACCTCCCTTTCTTCACCCTGCACAAAGTTAATCCAGAAGTTTGCAGCCTGAGTCCTCTCTCACACACAGACCTCTCCTTGCCAAGCTTCACTGGTTCCATGTCTGTCATCGTGCCAACTTTAATGTCCCATCAAGTTCCTGTATATTCTTGATCCTCTCTCTTGAGCTATATGCCCCATTCACACCCTCCACTTCTCTGAATCTAAGTTAAGGCTTTTCTCCCAAAATTTTTGCCATTACACCCAAGCCTTTGGAATTCTCCCCCAAACCTCCTTATCTTTGTTAGAGATTTTTCTACTTTCCAAAGCCTATTAAAAACCTCTCTTTAAATGTGCCTTTGGTCTCCCTCCCCAACCCCTACCCGATTTAACACTCTGTCTTCTGCTAAGCATTCTCCATTGCCCTTTGGAAAGCAGTCTTACTAGTGGAATATAAGTGCATGTTGTTGCTCTTATTGCTGACCTTCATACACAAAGCACTCTTAAAGTCCAGCCACATTCCTGCAGAAGGTGCTACAACTGCATTCCCTTTTAAAATGATTTGAAAAGTGTCAAATTTTCTATGGTTGGTTAATCAAATATTCCAGGATCTGGCTCAATCCCTTATCCTCATGTTTCACAAAACAAATACACAGCCTAATATTATTAATTGGCCTTTGAAAAAGAACAGATCTGTGGTTCCTCTCCCAATCAGACAGGATGTTCATTTTCCCCAGGAATTTATTTTAAAATCAGTGGGATGGATTTTCAGCATTACCACACAGATTATTACATGTTGCCTGAGCAGAACACAAAGAGGAAAATCTGTCAGGGAAAATTTCATGCTGGTTACAGAACCCACTTTATTTTCCTTCCATCCAAATTAATGGAATGAAAATCCGGTGTATTATGTAAGAGGCCGGCAATCCTTCCTGCTATTTTTCCATTCCATGCAATGCTTAGTAAAACATGGTGATAAAGAAAAAAATCTATCCAAGTTTCTTCTTTAGCTCTCCCTGCACGATGCACCATATCAGGGTGAGACACTGTCCAAGATTAGCAGACCTTTGTCCGTGTCACTCATGATCCAGGCATTTCTGTCATCCTGTCCTATTCTATATTAAACTTCATCTTTCATACCATCCTCTGTCATTGCCATTTCTGAATACACTTCTTGATTTGAATAAAGTTACTTGTTAGTATCTGTCATTAAAGAGTATTTAAATATTAATAGTAACTGCTCAATTACTTTGTGTGACTTCAGTACTCTTCACTGAAAATAAAATGCTTTTACTCCCAGGTTTATTCCTGAGTCTCCACGCTGGCTGCTGATAAACGGAAGGGTACAGGAGGCTGAAGCAATACTCCGACACATTGCAAAGAGAAATGGTGTCATTCCACCAGAAGTGCTCTTCAATGATCTTGAGGTACTGGCACACAATATTGCATCAGTTTCCGTGTGGTCATTCAGCCCTTTAATACAGACCTGCTGTTTTGTTGCCAATTTTTCTCATCCTCCTTCTCTTTGGAAGGCATTGACTCTTTGCTATGATATGGTTCCATGGGTGTCAGCCATCTCCCTTGTCCAAATGTCTATTCTTTTTACATATGAGTCCAGTTAGTGAGTGCTATCACGTTATTTGGACATCAAGGATCTCACAACTGAGCCTAATTCGTTTTCATTCAAAAGAAAATTCACGTGCACTTTCCAGCACAATTCACTGCATACACTTAGGCATGAGAATCTTGGTTGATTTGTCTTTTCTTCCCTGGATTCTTAAGACAACTGTAGTGCCACCAACTGCACAAGAGAGATCAAACATGATTTATATGGCTCATTTCCACAGTACATTCAAGATTCATTCATTGAGCCATTTTTAAAATCTTTTTTTCATGAAGGCTATCGTCTTGTCCCAACTACCACTAATTCAGCACAGCCCTGGTGTTGAACTGCCTGTCTTAACTACACAGTGGATAAAATTATTGAGCCAATGGGGAGCCTTTTCTTAACTTATGAGGATTCAGGGATAAGATCACAGAATCACAGAATTGTTACAGTGCAGTAGGAGGCCATACGGCCCATCGTGTCCGCACCAGCTCTCTGAAAGAGCAGTTCACTCAGTTCCATTCCCCCGCATTCTCCACGTAACCCTGCACATTCTTCCTTTTCAGAAAACAGTCAAATTCTCTTTGGAATGCTTCAACTGAACCTGCCTCCACCACACTCTCAAGCAGTGCATTCCAGACCTTAACCACTCGCTGCGTGAAAAAGTTATTCCACTTGTCACTTTTGCTTGTCTTACCAAATACTTTAAATCTGTGCCCTCTCGTTTTTGATCCTTCCACGAGTGGCAACAGTTTCTCTCTATCTGCTCTGTGCAGATCCCTCATGACTTTGAATACCTCTATCAAATCACCTGTCAGTCTTCTCTTCTGCAAGGAAAACAGTCATAACTTCTCCAGTCTATCTTCATAACTGAAATTCCTCATCCCTGGAACCATTCTCGTGAATCTTTTCTGTACTCTCTCCAATGCCCTCACGTCTTTACTAAAGTGCGGCACCCAGAAATGGATGCAAAACTCCATTTGAGACCAAGCCAGTGTTTTTTTTACAAGTTCAACATAACTTCCTTGCTCTTGTACTCTATGCTCCTATTAATAAAGCCCAGGATACTGTACACGTTATTAACTGCTCTCACAACCTGTCCTGTCACCTTCATTGACTTATACACATATACATCCAGGTCCCTCTGCTCCTGCACCACCTTTAGAGTTGTACCCTTTATTTTGTATTGTCTCTCCAAGTTCTTCCTACCAAAACGAATCACTTCACATTTCTTTGCATTGAACTTCATCTGCCACCTGTCTGCCCATTCCACCAACCTGTCCATGTCCTTTTGAAGTTCTACACTATCCTCCTCACAGTTCACAATGCTTCCAAGTTTCGTATAATCTGCAAACTTTGAAATTGTGCCCTGTACACCAAGGTCTAGGTCATTAATATATTATCAGGAAAAGCAAGGGCCCCAACACTGACCCCTGGGGAACTCGACTACAAACCTTCCTCCAGCCCGAAAAACATCCATTAACCACTACTCTTTGTTTCCTGTCACTCAACCAATTCCGTCCTTTTTTTATTCCATGAGCTAAAACCTTGCTCACAAGTCTGTTTTGTGGCACTCTATCAAACGCCTTTTGAAAGTCCATGTACACCACATCAACAGCATGGCCCTCGTCAACTCTCTCCGTTACCTCCTCAAAAAACTCCAGAAAGTTAATTAAATATGATTTTCCCTTAAGAAATCCATGCTGGCTTTCCTTAATTAACACACATTTGTTCATGTGACTATTAATTTTGTCCTGAATTATTTTTTCTAGAAGTTTCCCGACCAGCAAAGTTAAACTCACTGGCCTGTAGCTGCTGGGCTTATCTTTGCGCCCTTTTTCGACAAGGGTGTAACGTTCGCAATTCTGCAGTCCTCTGAAACCACCCCTGAGTCTAAGGAAGACTGAAAAATTATGGCCAGTATCTCTGCGAGTTCCACCCTCACTTCCCTCAGTATCCTTGGATGTATCTCATCCGGTCCTGATGTTTTCTCCACTTTAAGTACAGACAGCCTATCTAATACGTCCTCTTTATCAATTTTAAACCCTTCTAGTGTTTGAATTACCTCCTCTTTCACCATTGCCTGATTTACATCTTCTTCCTTGGTAAAGACAGATGCAAAATATTCATTTCATAACTCAGCTATGCCCTCTGCCTCCATGTGTAAATCCCCTTTATGGTCCCTAATTGGCCCCAGTCCTCCTTTTCCCACACTTTTACTATTTATATGTCTATAGAAAACTTTGGCATTCCCTTTAATGTTAGCTGATATTCTCTTTTCATGCTTTCTTTTGCTTCTCTTATTTGCTTATCTGCCAACCTTTGACTCCCATTTATTTGCTCCAGCTCCATTCTTACTGCATCCCCAGTTAATTACTCTTACTATGACTGTTCTTTTTCCTTTTCCATAGTCAGCCTAAACCTTATGATACAATAATCACTGTCCCCTAAACGATCTCCAACTGATACTTGATCCACTTGGCCCACCTCATTCCCAAAAACCAGGTCTAGCAGTGCTTCCTTTCTCATTGGACTAGAAATATACTGCTGCAGAAAATTTTCCTAAACTCACTCTAGCAACTCATGCCTCTCATTGCCCTTTACACTACTACTATTCCAGCCTGTGTTTGGATAATTATAGTCCCTTATTATAACTACCCTATAATTTTTGTACCTCTCTGTAATTTCCTCCACGTCCTTCCCAATAATTGGTGACCTATAGACAAGACCGAGCAATGTAACTGCACCTTTTTTGTTCCTTCGCTCCAGCCAAATTAATTCTGTTCTGGATCCCTCTGGGATATCCTTTTTCTTCAGCACTGCACTGCTCTCCTTAATCAATACCGCCGCCCCTTCCCCTTTTTTCCCTTTCCTATCTTTCCTGAACACCTTGTATCCAGGAATATTTAACACCCAGTCCTGCCGCCTTTGAGCTAGGCCTCTGTTATAGCCACAACATCATATTTCCACATGGCAATCTGCACCTGTACCTCATCAATCTTATTTACCACACTCAGTGCATTCACATACATGCTCAATAACCCTGATTCAGACGTTATTAATTTCTCCCTTACTCTGACCCCACCTAATAACTTACTATTCCCTACTCTAGTGCTATCTATCTCTCTCACTATTCTGTCCACGTTGGTATTCCTCTCTGATATTTCCCCCTGGTTCCCACACCCCAGACAAGTTACCAGTTTTGCTTCCCTCCAATCTGAGCTCCTTCTCACATTCCCATTCCCATCCCCCTGCCAATCTAGTTTAAGCCCTCCCCACAGCAGTAGCAAATCTCCCTGTGAGGATATTAGTTGCAGTCCTGCTAAGATGTAACCTGTCCATCTTGTACAGGTCAACTTGCCCCAGAACTGGTCCCAATGTCTCAGAAATCTGATGCCCTCCCTCCTACACCAGTTCTCCAGTCACATGTTCAATCACTCAAAGCTCCTATTATGTTCACTCGCAGGTGGGACTGGGAGTAATCCTGAGATTACTGCTTTTGAGGTCCTGCTTTTTAATCTCCTTCCCAGCTCCCTAAAATCTGCTTTCAGGACCTCATCCTCCTTCCTACCTATGTTGTTGGTGCGAACGTGGACCGCGACCTCTGGCTGTGCACTCTCCCCCAGAAGAATATCCTGTAGCTGCTCCGTGACATCCTTGACCCTGGCACCAGGGAGGCAACACACCATCCTGGAGACACGTCTACGGCCGCAGAAAAGCTTGTTTGTTCCCCTAACTAATGAATCCCCTATCACTACTACTCTTCTACTCTTCCCCCTCTCCTGTGCAGCTGGTGCCACAAACCTGGCTCTGACTGCACTCCTCTGAGGAACCATTGCCCTCACCAGTATACAAAATGGACAACCGATTAGCAAGTGAGATCATCTCGGGGGACTCCTGCACTACCTGCCTGGTTCTCTTAGACTGCCTGGCGGTCACCCATTCCCTATCTCCCTGCCTGCTCCTAACCTGCGGTGTGACCACCGCCCTGTAAGTGCTATCCACTTGGTTCTCTGTCTCGCAGATGCACCATATTGACTCCAGCCGCTGCTCAAGTTCTGAAACCTGGAGGTCAAGCTTGTGCAGCCGGTGACACTTCCTGCAGATGCGTTTGTCTGGGGCACATGTTGCGTCCATGACTTCCCACATGCCACAGGCAGTACATTCCACTCGGTCGAGCTGCCCTGCCATACCTTAACTTCACAGACTATTTATTAAGTAGAATATCTTACTAGTTACTCACCAACCAGCTTCTTCCACAACATCGAAGTAAGAACCAAATGCTGGAGGGTTAAAAATAGTAGAAAAAAGGATCATCTCCTCCCCTCTTCATCGAATTCCCCACTCGCCAAACTTCATATTCTGCTTACAATCTGCATGCCTTTTGCAAGCTGCACCCAGGCCTCTGTCTTTATACTATCTCTGAAGCTGAAACTGCAGCAACCAAATTGGTCTAGTAAGCTACTTAACTAATCAGCTACTTTGCAGTTGAGCTTGTTTATCCCTGCCTAAGGCTGGACGAAACTTACTTTACTTTCTTAACTTACTTTATTTAGAAGGTAAATCCCAGTTAAATGCTAACTGCAGACTAGATTTTTAGCAAGATATTGACACTTAAAAATCCTCACTCACTGAACTTTTATCTCCACACTCTGCTTACAATCTGTACTCCATTTTCATTGTTCCATCAGCTCGTGGAGACAGGCATTGTATTAGCAGATGATTATTAATTCTTTGTTTGCACTATGTTTTCTTGCCTTTTCAATTCTTGCAATTTACTTGTTGCTTTTTCCTCAATATCCATTATATTAGTGAACTATACACCATGAAATGTGTGGAAACAAATTGTGCTGTTTGGAGATATAGAAGTGTCTATTTTTTGAGTCTGGTGTACATCATTAACTCACAGGTGCCATTTCTGCAAGAGGTAACTGACTGCAATGAGCACTGGGGAGGTCTGGTTGAATCCTTCGGAAAACTAAACATATCCGAACTGTTCAGAGCTTGAGCAGTTTCTTCAGAAAGATCATCGATCCGAAAAGTTAACTGTTTCTTTGTCCACAGATGCTGCCAGATCTGTTGAGTATTTCCAGCACTTCCTGTTTTTATAGCAAGGGAGTAATGTTGTACAAGATCCTCAAGGGTATTTGGGGATGGGCAATAGATGCTGCCCTAGCCAGCGATGGCCACATCCATGAATGAATTTTTTTAAAAAAATTCGGCTGCAGTTGAAGTATTGTTTGCAGCTTTGGACATTCTATGATAGGAAGGATATAATAGCAGTGAGAAACGCACCGCATAGATTCACCAGTATATAAACAGAGATGAGAGGTGTTATGAATCCCAGTTTACGATGGATAATCAACTTTGATGGACTGGACACAAAAAAACAGAAAGACAGCGTATTTCTTAAATGAGAGGTTGGGAAGTGTTGTTGTCCAAAGGGACCTGGGTGTTCTTGTTCATAAGTCACTAAAAGCTAGCATGCAGATCCAGCAAGCAATTAGGAAGGCAAATGGTATGTTGGCCTTCATCGCAAAGGGTTTTGAGTATAGGAGTAAAGAAGTCTTGCTGCAATTGTATGGAGCTTTATTGAGACCATAGCTGGTGTATTGTGTACAGTTTTGTGCTCCTCATCTAAAGAAGGATGTACTTGCCATAGAGGAAGTACAACGGAGGCTCACTAGACTAGTCCCTGGAATGGCGGGATTGTCTTATGAAGAAAGGTTAGGGAAAGATTAAGGAAACCGGGGCTGTATTCTCTACAGTTTTGAATAATGAGAGGTGATCTCATTGAAACTTACAAAATTCTTACAGGGTGTGACAAGGTGGATGTAGATAGGATGTTCCTCCTGGCTGGTGAGTCCAGAACCAGGGGACATTGTCTTCGAATAAGGGATAAGGCCATTTAAGACTGAGATGAGGAATTTCTTCACTCAGATGGTAGTGAATCTTTGGAATTCTCTATCCCAGAGGGCAGTGAAAGCTCAATCATTGAGCATGTTGTTATGACCAGGTGAGAAAGGTGTCTAGGGCCTGTTAATATCTTCACCTGGTCTTATTGTAACAGGGTTTTATTTTTAAACAGTGTTTTGAGCTCCTCCCTTTTTTGTGAATACATGTTCACAGCTTTCCAATTAGAAGACAAAGAAACCAACATATCAGGTTTCCTCCGGTTTAAAGAGGAAAAGTTATGTTTATTAAAACATAAACTTAAACTCTAATACAGTTCACGCCTACGGATATACCACGCTAGCATGCACACGCGATATACACAAGCAGATAGGGACAGAAAAGAGAAGAGAAAAATATAGTAGAGAGGGTTTGAGGCAATAACAGAAGAGTTTCTTGTTTACGATGCTTTGAGCTCACTTGATTGTAGGTAGTCTTGCTGTTTGTCGGGGCCCAGTGTTCTTCTTAAACCTTATTCACGTTGGAGACTTTTCTCTCTTTGAGGTTCACGTGTTTTCACAAGATTCAGTTTCGTGCGAAAGAGATGGAGGCAGGCAGGACTGGAGAGGTTCTGCTTCAGTTTCAGGGGCATTCGGCTTTCTCAGTTCAAATCCTCTGTTGGAAGTTCAAATCTCAACAACCAGCTAGTCATGTGACTAAAACTGGTCTGACCACTTCTTCTGTGTTTGTGGATTCTGCTATCTTAGCAGTCAACCTGGAATGCTAGCTTCCCCCCACCTTCAACGTCTGGTAATCAAAATTCCATTGTTGGTTGAATGGGTCAGGGCATGGCCCTTTGTCCCTTGTTCCATCTCTTAGTTATATGCAAATATCTTTCCAGTCAACAGTTTGCAATTTTAACTTTTAATGTTCATGTGGCGAAATCATGTGTGCCTCAGACTTGGCAGGTGGGGGGTTTGCCGGGCAGAAGTCGATAGATATCTGGATACTAATGACATCATGGGATGTGTGATAGCGCCCATCGTGCCTGCGCCGGCCAACAAAGAGCCATCCAACCTAATCTTACTTTCCAGCTCCTTGTCGGCTGGCGCAGACACAATGGGCCAAATGGCCTCCTTCCATCCTCTAAATTTCTGTAATTCTAAGATTACATTTGCTTGTCTCTTTCAAACCAAATGGAGTTTTTAAGTGCATAAATGAAACATCAGGTGCAGTACATCGGAACATCGGAGCAGAAGTAGGCCATTCAGTCTGTCGAGCCTGCCCCACCATTCAATTAGATCATAGCTGATCATCTACCTCAACGCCACTTTCTCACGCTATCCACATATCCCTACTGCACCCAGACTCCACCTCCACACACAGGTTACCTTATGGTCCCTAATAGGCCCTACCCTTTCTTTAGTTATCCTCTTGCTTTTTATGTATTCATAGAAAATATTTTTGGTTTTCCTTGCTTTTACTTGCCAATGTTTTATCATGCCCTCTGTTTGCTTTCCTAATTTTCTTTTTCATTTCACCCCTTTTTATACTTCACCAGGTTTTCTGTAGTATTGAGTCCTCTGTATCTGTCATAAGCTTCCCTTTTTGGCTTTATCCTCTCCTTTAAGCTCCTTGACATCCAGGGATTTTTGGATTTGTTAGTATCACCCTTTTTCTTTAAGGGAACATACATTCTGCGAACCCTTACTATCGCGTCCTTGAAAGCCTCCCACTGATCTGGCCCTGTAAAATTAGCTTTTCCCCAATTGAGAACTTTTATTCCTGGTCTATCTTTGTCCTGTTTCATAACTGCCCTAAATCTAACTGAATTATGATCACTTTCATCAAAGTGCTCCCCAACCGACACCCCTTTCCATCTGCCCAGCTTCATTCCCTGAAGCGAAGTCCTGAACCCTCTCTCTCTAGTTGGGCTTGCTTTGTACTGGCTAAAAAGGATTTCCTAAATGCATTTTAAGAATTCTGCACCCTCTCTCCCTATTACACTAATTCTATCCCAGTTTTAATATTAGGGTAGTTAAAATCCCCCATTATTACTGCCCTATTGTTTTTGCACTTCTCAGAGACTTTCCTTCATAATTGCTCTTCTATCTCGTCTGACTGTTTGGGGGTCTATAGTAGTAAATTGAGTGTGATTGGCCCTTTTTTGTTCTTCAGTTCAACCCATATGGCTTCATATGATGATCCTTCTACCATATCATCCCTCCTCATAGCTGTAATTGTTTCTTTAATCAATATTGAAACCCCCCTCTTTTTTATCCCCCTCTCTATCTCGTTTGAAAACCCTGTAACCAGGAATACTGAGTTGCCAGTCCTGCCCTCCTTTCAGCCGTGTCTCAGTAATAGCTATAATATCATACTCCCACGTATCAATCTGTGCTCTTAGCTCATCTGCCTTGTTCCCTAGACTTCTTGCACTGAGGTGTGTACCACTCAGCACTGCCAAACTCCCTTGTTGTCTGTTTTCTAGCCTTTGTTTCCTCTGCCTTCCAAATATACTTACTAATCTGTCTTCCATTTCCAACCTTTCTTCTGTCTCTTCTGAATCTACGCTCAGGTTCCCATTCTGCTGCCAAGCTCATTTAAACCCTCTCAGCCTCTTTAGTTCTTGAAGACCATGGTGAAAAAGTATAAAGTGAAAAAGGGTGGCACAGTGGCGCAGTGGTTAGCACCGCAGCTTCACAGCTCCAGGGACCCGAGTTCAATTCTGGGTACTGCCTGTGAGGAGTTTGCAAGTTCTCCGTGACCGCGTGGGTTTTCGTCGGGTGCTCCGGTGAAAGTGATAGGTAAATTGGTTATTGTAAATTACCTAGTGTAGGTAGGTGGTAGGAAATATGGGATTACTGTAGGGTTAGTATAAATGGGTGGTTCTTGGTTGGCACAGACTCAGTGGGTCGAAGGGCCTGTTTCAGTGCTGTATCTCTAAATAAATAAATCTGGTGTAGTTTTTCAATCTGTTTGATGCCAAGAACAGTCCACAACAAACACAATGCTGCAAAGTTGGCTGCTACTGGAAATCATCAGGTTCAATATCTTTCTTGCCAAATAAATTTATAATATGTCTGCTCCCCCATATTATCGTAACAACAGAATACTTCAAACAAGTGTAAATGGAGTGCTCAAAGTACCCAAGACATTAAGTCCTGCTGACTACTCTCCGCTTACTTAGCTCTGAAGGAGATTGAAGGAAGAGCTATAATGTATCACTTCATTACAATTTCAATTTAAACATAGAGTCAGAGTTTTACAGCACAGAAACAGGCCCTTCGGCCCAACGCGCCCACGCCAACCATCAAGCACCTGTCCTAACTAATCCCATTTCCCTGCACTTGGCCCGTAGCCTTGTATGTTAAGGCATTTCAAGTGTTCATCTAAATACTTCTTGAATGTCGTGGGTGTTCCTGCCTCTATCACCTCTTCAGGCAGTGTGTTCCAGATTCCAACCACCCTCTGGGTGAAAACATTTCTTCTCAATTCCCCTCTAAACCTCCTGCCCCTTACCTTAAATCTATGCCCCCTCGTTATTGACCTCTCCGCTAAGGGTAAACGTTTCTTCCTATCTAACCTGTCAATGCCCCTCATAATTTTGTATACCTCAATCAGGTCCCCCCTCAGCCTTCTCCGCTCCAAGGAAAACAACCCCAGCCTATCCAGTCTGTCTTCATAACTGAAATGCTCCAGCTCAGGTCACATCCTGGTGAATCTCCTCTGCACCCTCTCCATTGCAATCACATCCTTCCTATAGTGTGGTGACCAGAACGGTACACAGTACTCCAGCTGTGGCCTAACCAGTGTTTTATACAGTTCCATCATAACTTCCCTGCTCATATTCTATGTCTTGGCTAATAAAGGCAAGTATCTGGTATGTCTTCCTAACCACCTTAACTACCTGTGCTGCTGCCTTCAGTGATCTATGGACAAGCACCCCAAGGTCTCTCTCACCTTCTGTATTTCCTAGGGTCCAACCATCCATTGTATATTCCAGTGCCTTGTTAGACCTCCCAAAGTGCATCATCTCACACTTCTCAGGATTAAACTCCATTTGCCACTGCTCTGCCCATCTTACCAGCCCATCTATACTGTCCTGTAGTGTAAGGCTTTCCTCCTCACTATTTATGACACCACCAATTTTCATGTCATCTGCGAACTTACTGATCATACCTCCTATATTCATGTCTAAATCATTAATGTACACTACAAACAGTTAGGGTCCCAGCACCGATCACTGTGGTACCCCACTGGTCACAGGCCTCCATTCACAAAAACAACCCTCTACCATCACCCTCTGCCTCCTTCCACTAAGCCAATTTTGAATGCAATTTACCAAATTACCCTAAATCCCATGGGCTTTTGCTTTCTTAACCAATCTCCAATGCGGGACCTTATCAATATATATTATGTAATACCCCTAATCTACAAAAGCATTTTATTTATCTGAACACAGACTGAGAGTGATATTATGTGAATCATATTCTTCTTTGAGGACTGAGTCAGCATCCTGAACTATGACGTGGCACTGTATCAATAAAATGGGGGTTTCATTATATTTTCTTAAGCCCCACTTTTCTAATCTACAGGTGGTGGAGGCTCACAATAGGTGAGGGGAAAGAAAGAAGCAGCAAATTTGATAATTAATACTGCACTGTTTTAAAATAAGTTTTCTGGTTATCCATGCCTGATATGAACTAATAGTAATGGATAACACTGATATTTTCTAATAATCAGTGATAATACTGAATCCTCTCTGTTCTCCTTGCAGCTTGAAGACATGAAGGCTAAAAGTAAACAATCTCATGCAATTACTCACTTGGTTAAAACCCGCAATATCCGAACCATCACTATCATAAGCCTTCTAGTCTGGTAAGTATTTCATAGAATCATAGATTAATACAACACAGAAGAAGGTCATTCTGCTCATTGAGTTTTTCAAAGAACAATTCAGTTAGCTCACGCACCCCTTCTCTTTCCCCATGTCCCTGTAATGTTTTCACCTTCACCTTCAAGTATTTATCCAATTCCCCTTTGAAAGCGACCTTGATTTATGTCCACTTCCCTGTCAAGCAGTATATTCTGAATCCTAATCACTCATTGTGTAAAAATGTTTCTCCTCATTTCGTCTCTGTTTCTTTTGCCAATCACCCTAAATCTGTGTCCTCTGGTTATTGATCCTTCAGCCACTCGAAACAGTTTCCCTTTACGTAACCTGCCTAACCCTTCATGGTTTTAAAACCTCTATCAATTCATCTCTTAGACATCTCTGCTGTAAGGAGAACAACTTCAGCTTCTCCAATTTATCCATGTAACTGTAATCCCTCATCCCTGGAACCTTTCTCTTAAATCTCTTCTATAACCTCTCCAAAGCCTTCACATCGTTCCTATAGTATGGACACAAAAGAATTGGGCATAAAACTCCAACTGGGGCCAATGACTGTATGACTGTGTGTAGGTTTCGCATAACCTCCTGGCTTTAACCTCCTGGCTTTTGTACTCTATGGCTTAATGGTAACTTTCAGATCTCCTCGCAGCGGGGGAGGCCGATAGCACATTGGGAACCCTGAAGTTTCAGCAGCACATTTGTCAGTGGCTTTTTAAACCAGCCACTGTATTTTGATCTGACTTCCGGGTTTCCTGACCAATTAGAGACGACGGGCATGATGACGACCCGGGTCTATTTCACCTCCTATATTGAAAGGGACCCTGCGAGGTTCAGAATTGAAGAATTGTAGAAGTGTTATGACAGAGCCAGGAACTTTATAAATGGAAGCTAATGCGGAAAGTCTGCACCATGGTTCTCTGATGTGTCCCTGGACGTGATGTTGCAGGGTGTAATGGCCCGCAGGGAGATTCTGTTTCCTGCGGATTGGAGGAAGAATGTAACCTCGGAAAACAAGCAGGGGTGGCTAGAAGTGGCTGAGGATATCAGCAGCAGGAATGTGGTTCCTCATTCCTGGATACAGTGCCGCAAGAAGTTTAATAACCTGCTTAGGTTAGGAAAGGTGAGTGGTGTGACATATTCAAGTACAAACTGCCTCACACTGCCTTCCCCAGCATTCTCCTGCACATCACCTCAGACCACACACCTTGCAGGGTGCATTCATCCCTCTGTAAAGGCAGCTCCTCACATCCCCAAGTGATCAGTCACCAGTGACACTCAGGGTGATCTTATTGCAATGTCGCACCCTTCCCTCACAGTGACCCTCTACAAATGTTGTCCTTCCATCCGCTCAAAATATACAATAGATCACACTCACAGGTCTTTTCTTTCTCTTGTGGGAGAGCACAGAACAGCATTGAGAGACAGAGAATTGGAGATTGCCCTCGAGTCAATACCACCCTGACAGCTGCAGGGGAGGAGGCACTGGAGGTAAGTCAGGTCTCAGCATACATGGCCATTGGCGAAGGAGAGATGAGTGTCTCCCAGCTACCTGGTGACAGGATTAAATATCACACAACCACATGGAATACAACACTCACTCATGGTGACTTTTTAAAAAATTCATACACAGGGTATGAGCATCGCTGGCAAGGCCAGCATTTATTGCCCATCCCTAATTGCCCTTGACAAGGTGGTGGTGAGATGCCTTCTTGAACCGCTGCAGTCCATGTGGTGTAGGTATACCCACAGTGCTGTTAAGGAGGGAGTTCCAGGATTTGGAACCAACAACAGTGAAGGAATGACTATTATAGTTCCAAGTAAGGATGATGTGTGGCTTGGAGGGGGTCTTGCAGGTGGTGGTGCTCCCATGTATCTGCTGCCCTTTCCTTCTAGGTGGTAGAAGTCGCATGGTTAGAAGGTACTGTCAAAAGAGTCTAGGTGAGTTGCTGCAGTGCAACCTGTAGATGGTACACACTGCTGCCACTGTGCACAAGTAGTGGAGGGACTGAATTTTTAATGGGGTGCCGATCAAACTGGCTGCTTTGTGCTATGAGCCTACGAACATACAAATTAGGAGCAGAAGTAGGCCATTCGGCCCCTCGAGCCTGCTGCGCCATTGAATAAGATCATGGCTGATCTGTTTGTGTCTCGAATTCCACACTCCTGTCTACCCCCGATTAACCTTTGATTCCCTTGCATAACAAGAACCTATCTACTGCCGCCTTAAAAATATTCAATGACCCCACCTCCACCACCTTCTGAGGCAGAGAATTCCAAAGTCGCACAACCCTCTGAGAAAAAATTTCTCCTCATCACTGTCCTAAAAGGGCGACCCCTAATTTTAAAACAGCGCCCCCTAGTTCTGGACTCACCCACAAGAGGAAACATCCTTTCCACATCCACCTTGTCAAGACCGTTCAGGATCTTATATACTTCAATCAAGTCTCCCCTCACTCTTCTAAACCCCAGTGAAAATAAGTCCAGTCTATCCACCCTTTCCTCCTAAGACAGCTCGCTCATTCCAGATGTCAATCTAGTAAACTTCCTCTGAACTGCCTCCAATGCATTTACATCCTTCCTTAAATAAGGAGACCAAAACTGCACACGGTATTTGAGATGTGGTCTCACCAATGCCCTGTATAACTGAAGCATCACATCCTTATTTTTATTTTCAATTCCTTTCATAATAAAGGACAGCATTCCATTAGCCTTCTTTATGACTTCCTGTACCTGCATACTAATTTTTTGTGACTCATGCACTAGAACACCTATATCCCTCTGCACCTCAGAATTCTGCAGTCGTTCTCCGTTTAAATACTTAAATACTTTGCTTTTTTTTCTTCCTGCCAAAGTGAATAACTTCACATTTTCTCACATTATGCTCCATCTGCCAGATTTTTGCCCACTCCCTCAACCTACATATATCGTCTGCAACCTCCTTATGTCAAGCTTCTTGAGTGTTGTTGGAGCTGTACTCATCCAGGCAAGTGGAAGGTTTTCCATCACACTCCTGACTTCTACCTTGTAGATGGTGAACAGACAGTGGGGAGTCAGGAGGTTAGTTATTAGCTGCAGAATTCCCAGCCTCTGAACTGCTCTTATACCTGCAGTATTTATATGGCGAGTCCAGTTCAGTTTCTGGTCAGTGGTAACACTCAGGATGTTGATAGTGGGGTTCAGCGATGGTGATATGGTTGAACGTCAAAGGGGAGAGGGTTAGATTCTTTCTTGTTTGAGATGGTCATTGCCTGGCACTTATGTCGCGCTAATGTTACTTGCCACCTAGCAGCCCAAGCCTGAATGTTGTCCAGGTCTTGCTGCATGTGGGCACAGGCTGCTTCAGTATCTGAGGAGTTATGAATGGTACTGAACTCTGTGCAATCATCAGTGAGCATCACCACTTCTGACCTTATGATGGAGACAAGGTCACTGATGAAGCAGCTGAAAATGGTTGAGCCTAGGACACTATCCTGAGGAACTCCTGCAGTGATCTTGGAGCTCAGATGTTTGGCATCCAACAACCACAACCATCTTCATTTGTGCTAGGTATGAATCCAGCCAGTGGATATTTTTCCCCCTGATTCCCATTGACCCCAATTTTACTAGCACTCCTTGATACCACACTTGGTAAAATGCTGCCTTGATGTTGAGGGCAGTCACTCTCACCTCACCTCTGGAATTCAGCTCTTTTGCCTATGTTTGGACCAAGGCTGTAATGAGGTTTGGAGCCGAGTGCTCCTGGCAGAAACCAAACTGAACATCGGTGAGCTGGTTATTGCTGAGTTAGTGCTGCTTGACAGCACTGTCAATGACACCTTCCATCACTTTGCTGATGATTGAGAATAGACTGGTGGTAATTGGCCAGATTGGATTTTTCTTGCTTTGTGTGTACAGGGCATACCTGGGCAATTTTTCACATTGTCAGGTAGATGCCAATTTTTTACTGGAACAGCTTGGCTATGGGTGTAGCTAGTTCTGGAGCATAGGTTTTCAGTACTACTGTCGTGATGTTGTCAAGGCCATTGCCTTTGCTGTATCCAGTGCCTTTAGCTGTTTCCTCATATCACGTGGTGAATTGAATTGGCTGAAGACTGATATCTGCGATGCTGCAAGTTGGATCGTGCACTCGGCACTTCTGGTTGAAGATGGTTGAAAATACTTGTATTTTGCACTGATGTGCTGGGCTCCCTCATCAATGAGGATGGGGATGCTTGTGGAGCCTCCTCCTCTTCCAGTTAGTTGTTCAATTGTCCACCACCATTCACACCTGGATGTGGCAGAACTGTAGAGCTTTGATCTGATCCATTGGTTTTGGCTTGATGTCAGCAGCCACTGAAATATGAAGATCTGCACAATGATGACTTAAAACCCTTGTCAGTTCTAATTCATCTCTTTCATCTCCCTCATGTCCTACAAGCATCCCTCAGAAGGTGCTGCTGGAGGTGGATGAAGACTTGTCAGAGGAGTTCACTCACTCTCAGGATTCATCTTCACACGATTCATGCATACCCTCCACCAATGCAGGTACACATATTTCAACAAATCATTGGCAGCCAGTTTGCTATGTGAAATCCAGAGTAATGGTCTGCCAGAATGCACATGGGGGCCTCTGAAGGTGTAGGTCTTGGTCGTGCTCTGGCTCCTCAAAAAGGAACCAACAGTTTTCAGAATATTTTGTCCCCCTTCCAAGGACCTGTCTTCCTCGTCCCCTTCCCAAGACTAAGCAAGCAGTCCCATAGTCTGCAATCTCTTACAAAGATGGTTACTCTAGATTTGCCCCTGCTAGGATTGCCATGCAAAATTATGAGCTTCCCCATGACCCCACTAAGTCTGCAGGGGCCAGTGACAGAGGTTCTCAATGGCCTCCTCAAAAAACATTTTTTTCTTATTTGAGTTTATGATGAATACAAAAAATGTGCAAAGTTGCATTCAGAGAGGCGATGCAATGTAAAACCGTGCCACAGAATAGGGATACATAAGTATTTACAGTTGAAGAGTGAAGAAAATCAGAAGAACATAGGAGCAGGTGTAGGCCATTCAGTCCACTGAGCCTGCCCCGCCATTCAATATGATCATGGCTGATTATCTACTTCAATGCCTTTTTCCCACACTATCCTCATATCCCGTTCTGTAATTTGTATTTAGAAATCTGTCAATCTTTGCTTTAAACATACTCAATGACTGAGCTTCCATAGCCCGCTGGGGTAGAGAGTTCCAAAGATTCACAACCCTCTGAGTAAAGTAATTTCTCCTCATCTCAGTCCTAAGTGGCTTCCCCCTCATTTTGAAATTGTGTCCCCTGGTTCTAGACTCTCCAACCAGGGGAAACAGCTTAGCTGCGTCTACCATGTCTATCCCTAAAATAAAGCAGATGAGCTGAGAGCATAGTGGTGCAGTGGTTAGCACCACAGCTTCACAACTCCAGCAACCCAGGTTTGGTTCTGGGTACTGCCTGTGCGGAATTTGCAAGTTCTCCCTGTGACTGCATGGGTTTCTGCTGGGTGTTCTGGTTTCCTCCCACCGCCAAAGACTTGCAGGTTGATAAGAAAATTGGCCATTGTAAATTGTCCTGAGTGTAGGTATGTGGTAGGGAATGTAGGATGAGTATAAATTGTTGGTTGGCACAGACTTGGTGGGCCGAAGGGCCTGTTTCAGTGCTGTAACTCTTTATGACTCTAGATAGACACATGGCAATATGATATCATAGCTATAACAAAAACACAGCTTAAGGACGGACAGAAATGGCAGCTCAATGTTACAAGGTTTTCAGACGTGATAGGGAGGGGGAGTGGCAATTTTGGTCAATGAAACTATTACAGCTGTGAGGAAGCATGATATGTTGAAAGATTCATCAAATGAGGCCAGATGGATTGAGCTAAGGAACAAAAAAGGGGCAAGCACACTGCTGGGAGTGTACGAGAGACCCCCAAACAGTCAGGGAGATAGAAGAGCAGATATGTTGGCAAATCTCTGAGAGGTGCAAGAACAATAGGACAGTAATAGTAGAGGATTTTAATTACCCCAATATTGACTGGGGTAGTTTTAGTCTGAACGGAATTGAGGGAGCAGAATTCTTGAGGCGCATTCAGGTGAACTTTTTTGCCAGTATGTAGCAAGTCCAACAAGAGAGGGCGCAGTTTTAGACTTAGGAAATGAAGATGGGCAGGTGGAAGGAGTGGCAGTGGGAGAGCATTTTGGTGGTAGTGATCATAATTCAGTCAATTTTAACAGAATTATGGAAAAGGACAGAGATCGAACAGGAGATAGAGTTCTCAATTGGGGCAAGGCCAATTTTACTAAACTGAGGAGTGATTTAGTGAAAGTGGACTGGAAACAGCTACTTGAAGGTAAATCAGTCTCAGAACAGTGGGAGGCATTCAAAGGGGAGATTCAAGGGGTTCAGGGTAAACATGTTCCCACAAACAAAAAGGGTGAGGCGGCCAAATCTAGAGCCCCATGGATGTCAAGGAGCCTACAGAGTAAGATAAGGCAGAAAAGGAAAGCTTATGTCTGACACCGAGAACTCAATACTACAGAAAACCGAGAGGAGTACAGAAAATGGAGGAGTGAAATCAAAAAGGAAATTAGGAAAGCAAAGAGAGGGCATGAAAGGATATTGGCAAGCAAAATCAAGGTGAACCCAAAAATGTTGAAACAACATGATTAAGAGTAAGAGGATAACTAAGGAGAAAGTAGGGCCCATAAAAGACCAAAAAGGTAGCCTATGTGTAGGAGCAGAAGATGGGTATGGTTCTTTATGAATACTTTGCGTCTGTCTTCACAAAAGAGGGGGACAATGCAGATATTGTAGTGAAGGAGGAAGAGTATGATGTATTGGATGTGATAAACATAGGGAGAGGGGAAGTATTAGCATCCTTGAAAGTTGATAAATCACCAGGGCCAGATGAAATGTATCCTAGGCTGTGAACAGAAGTAAGAGAGGAAATAGCAGACCGTCTGACCATCATTTTCCAGTGGATACAGGTATGGTGCCGGAGGATTGGAGAATTGCTGACATTGTACCTCCTGTTTAAAAAGGAAGCAAAGGATGGACCGAATAATTAAAGGCCAGTCAGTCTAACCTCAGTAGTGGGCAAATTATTGGAATCTGTTCTGAGAAACAGGGTAAACTGCCATTTAGAAAGGCACAGGTTAATCAAAGATAGTCAGCATGGATTTGTTCAGGGAAGATCTTGTTTGATGAACTTGATGGAATTTTTTCAAAAAGTAACAAGGAAGATAGATGAGAGTATTACAGTTGATGTGGTCAAAAATGGATTTTAGCAAGGCTTTTGACAAGGTCCCACATAGCAGACTGGTTAAAAACTGGCTGTGTGGTAGATAGCGAGGAGGATAGCTGTAGGCTGCAGAAAGATATTGATGGTCTGGTCAGATGGGCAGCAAAGTGGCAAATGGAATTCAACTTGGAGAAGTGTGAGGTGATGCATTTGGGGAGGTTAAACAAGGCAAAGAAATACACGATTAATGGGAAAATACTGAGAAGTGTAGAGGAAGTAAGGGACCTCGGAGTGAATGTCCACAGATCCCTGAAGATAGCAGGACAGGTCGATAAGATGGCTAAGAAGGCATATGGAATCCTTTCCTTTATTAGCCGAGGTGTAGAATATAAGCACAGGGAGATTATGCTGGAATTGTATAACACATTGGTTAGGCCACAACTTGAGTACTGTGTGCAGTTCTGGTCACCTCATTACAGAAAGGATGTAATTGCACTAGAGAGGGTACAGAGGAGATTTACGAAGATGTTGCCAGGACTGGAAAAATGCAGCTATGAGGAAAGATTGGATAGGCTGGGGTTGTTCTGCTTGGAACAGAGAAGGCTGGGGGGAGATCTGATTGAAATGTACAAAATTTAGAGGGGCCTGGATAGAGTGGAGGTAAAGGGTCTATTCACCATAGCAGAGAGGTTAGTGATGAGGGAGCATAGATTTAAAGTGATTGGTAGAAAAGTTAGAGGGGAGATGAGGAAAAACATTTTCACCCAGAGAGTGGTGATGGTCTGGAGCTCACTGCCTCAAAGGGTAGTTGAGGCAGAGACCCTCAACTCATTCAAAAGGAGTCTGGATATGCACCTCAGGTGCTGTAAGCTTCAGGGCTATGGACCAAATGCTGAAAGATGGGATTAGAATAAGTGGATTGTTTTTCGGCCGGCACAAACACGATGGGCCAAGTGGCCTCTTTCTGTGCCTTAAACTTTCTATGATTCTAAGTATTTTGTAAGTTTCAATGAGATCATCTCTCATTCTTTGAAACTAGAGAATACAGGCCCAGTTTCCCCAATCTCCCTTCATAGGGCAATCCTGCCATCCCGGGAACAAGTCTGGTGAACCTGCATTGCACTCCCTCGATGGCAATAATATCTTTCCTAAGGTAAGGGGACCAAAACTGCACACAGTACTCCAAGTGCAGTCTAACCAAGGTTCTATACAATTGAAGCAAGACTTCACTACTCCTGTACTCAAACTCTCTTGCAATAAAGGCTAACATACCATTAGCCTTCCTAATTACTTGCTGCACCTGCATGTTAGTTTTCAATGACTTATCGACAAGGATACCTAGGTCCCTTTGTACATCTACACTTCATAATCTCTTACCATTTAAGAAATATTCTGCACATCTATTCCTCCTACCAAAGTGGATAACCTCACATTTTTCCGCATTATATTCCATCTGCCACGTTCTTGCCCACTCACTAAGTCTGTCCAAATTCCCTTGAAGCCAGTTTTCATCTTCCTCACAACACACATTCCCACCTAGTTTTGTGTCATCTGCGAACTTGGAAATACTAGATTTGGTCCCCACATCCAAATCATTGATATATATTGTGAACAGCTGGGACCCAAGCACTGATCCCTGTGGTACCCCACTAGTCACAGCCTGCCAACGTGAAAATGACCCATTTATTCCTACTCTGTGCTTTCTACCTGTTAACCAATCCTTAATCCACACCAGTATATAACCTCCTATCCCATGTGCTTTAATTTTGCTAACCAACCTCCTGTGGGGGGACTTTATCAAAAGCCTTCTGAAAATCCAAGTATACAACGTCCACCAACTCCCCTTTATCAATTCTGTTGGTAACATCCTCAAAAAACTCCAACAGGTTCATCAAACATGATTTCCCATTCATAAATCCATGTTGACTATGCCCAATCAGATCATTATTATCCAAGTGTCCATTTATCACATTCTTTAGAATAGATTCTAGCATTTTGCCAATGTCTGATGTAAGGCTAACAGGTCTGTAATTCCCTGTTTTCCCTCTCCCTCCCTTCTTAAATAGTGCAATAACATTTGCGACCTTCCAATCTGCAGGAACCTCTCCAGAATTTGTAGAATTTTGGAAGATGATCACCAATGCATCCACTATCTCCATAGCTACCTCTTTCAACACTTTGCGATGTAGAATACCAGGTCCTGGGGACATATCAACCTTCAGCCCCATAATTTCTCCAGTACAACCTTCTTGCTAATACTAATTTCCTTCAATTCTTCACTCCCCCTAACCCCTTGGATCTCTAATTCTGGGAGATTTCTTGTATGTTCCTCAGTGAAGACAGACACAAAGTAATCATTTAGCTTCTCTGCCATTTCTGAATTCCCCATTATAAATTCTCCTGACTCTGCCTGTAATGGATCCACATTTGTCTTAGCCAAATGCTTCCTTTTTACATACCTATAGAAGCTTTCACAGCCCATTTTTATATTTTTTGCTATCCTACATTCATATTCTATTCTTCCTTTTTTTATCAGTTTCTTTGTCATCCTTTGCTGTATTCTATAATCTTCCCAATCCTCAGGTTTACTACTACTTATGGCAACTTTATAGGCCTTTTCTTTTAATCTTATACAATCCTCAACTTTCTTTGTTATCAACGGTTGACTGCCTTTACTTTTGGGTTTTTTGTGTCTTGAAGGAATGTATAGCTGCTGTAAACTATATAATATTTCTTTAAAGACTATCCATTGCATATGTACGTCATACCTTTTAATATATTGTCCCAATCCACCTCAGCCAAATTGCCCCTCATACCGTCATAATTTTCTTTGTTCAAATTTAACACCCTTACTTCAGATTTTTTAAAAATTCATTCATGGGATGTGGGCATCGCTGGCTAGGCCAGCATATATTGCCCATCCCTAATTGCCCTTGAAAAGGTGGTGGTGAGCTGCCTTCTTGAACCGCTGCAGTCCAGATGAGGTAGGGACACCCACTGTGCTGTTAGGAAGGGAGTTCCAGGATTTTGACCCAGCGACAGTGAAGGAACAACGATATCGTTCCAAGTCAGGATGGTGTGTGACTTGGAGGGGAACTTGCTGGTGGTGGTGTTCCCATGCATTTGCTGCCCTTGTCCTTCTAGTTGGTAGAGATCGCGGGTTTGGAAGGTGCTGTCTAAGGAGCCTTGGTGCATTGCTGTAGTGCATCTCGTACACACTGCTGCCACTGTGCGTCGGTGGTGGAGGGAGTGAATGTTTGTGGATGGGGTGCCAATCAAGCGGGCTGCTTTGTCCTGGATGATGTCGAGCTTTTTGAGTGTTGTTGGAGCTGCACCCAGCCAGGCAAGTGGAGAGTATTCTATCACACTCCTGACTTGTGCCTTGTACATGGTGGACAGGCTTTGGGGAGTCAGGAGGTGAGTTTCTCACGCAGAATTCCTAGCCTCTGACCTGCTCTTGTAGCCACAGTATTTATATGGCTCCTCCAGTTCAGTTTCTGGTCAATGGTAACCCCTAGGATCTTGATAGTGGGGGATTCAGCGATGGTAATGCCATTGAATGTCAAGGAGAGATGGTTAGATTCTCTCTTATTTGAGCTGGTCATTGCCTGGCACTTGTGTGGTGCGAATGTTACTTGCCACTTATCAGCCCAAACCTGGATATTGTCCAGGTCTTGCTGCATTTCTAAACGGACTGCTTCACTATCTGAGGCGTGGCGAATGTTGCTGAACATTGTGCAATCATCAGCAAACATCCCCACTTCTGACCTTATGCTTGATGGAAGGTCATTGATGAAGCAGCTGTAGATAGTTGAGCCTAGAACACTACCCTGATGAACTCCTACAGTGATGTCCTGGAGCTGAGATGATTGACGTCCAACAACCACAACCATCTTCCTTTGTACTATGTATGACTCCAACCAGCAGAGAGTTTTCCCCCTGATTCCCATTGACTTCAGTTTTCCTAGGGCTCCTTGATGTCATACTCTGTCAAATGTTGCTTTGATATCAAGGGCAGTAACTCTCACCTCACCTCTTGAGTTCAGCCCTTTTGTCCATGTTTGAACCAAGGCTTATCTTTCGCACTGATGTGCTAGGCTCCCCCATCATTGAGGATGGGGATATTTGTGGAGCCACCTCCTCCAGTTAGTTGTTTAATTGTCCACCACCATTCACGGCTAGATGTGGCAAGACTGCAGAGCTTAGATCTGATCCGTTGGTTATGGGATTGTTTAGTTCTGTCTATCGCATGCTGCTTACCCAGTTTGGCATGCAAGTAGTCCTGTGTTCTAGCTTCATCAGGTTGATATCTCATTTTGAGGTATGACTGGTGCTGCTCCTAGTATGCCCTTCTGCACTCTTCATTGAACTACCTCACTTTCAAAGATAATGTAAAATTCTATCATATGATGGTCAATCATCCCTAAAGGTTCTTTTACAACAAGGTTATTAATTAGCCCTTTCTCATTACATAAAACTAGATCTAATATAACCTGTTCTCTTGTGGGTTCCTCAACATACTGCTCTAGAAAACCATCCCTAACACACTCCAGAAACATGTCCTCCACAGCATTAGTGCTCATTTGTTTTACCCAGTTATTATGCAGATTGAATTCACCCATTTTACTGTATTACCATGCCACATGCTGCTCTAATGTCCTGATTAATACCATGCCCCACACTATCACTACTGTTTGGTGGCCTATAAACAACTCCTACCAATGTTTGCTGCCCCTTGTTGTTTCTTAGCTCCACCCAGGCAGATGCCACATTTTGTTCTTCCGATCTGAGATCCTCCCTTATTAATGTACTGATCGCATCCCTTAGTATCAGCGCAACATCACCGCCTTTTCCTTTTTGCCTGCCCTTCCTAAATGTCGAATATCCTTGAACATTCAGTTCCCATTCTTGGTCACCCTGTAACCATGTTTCCGTTATGGCAATTAGATCATACCCATTTATCTGTATTTGGGTAGATTGCAGTATATTAAGCCACGACCAAATGAAAGTATAACACCAAAATCCAATTGTATAGGAATGTGAACCAATTGAAATACTTCAATAGATAGGCGTGGATTCGATGGGCCTGAATGGCCTCCTTCTCTGCCATAAGTGACTATAAATGGCTGTATTTAGGTAAAAGTAAAACATATATACATCTGTAGCATTGAGGGTAGGACAGAAGGAACTCGCCTGCCCAGTCTCTCAGCAACTGGATGGATCATTGTCAGTCAGTATGTTACTCTACTCCTTGAACCAGCGGAAAAATAAAATTTGGAATGGAATCATACATACAGGTATTGTGTAGAGCATTTGATTTTCCAAACAAATTCCAATAGAAATGCTGCTATTTCTTAGTGGAGAGGAGGGGTAAATTTAGAAGATTAATTGTCTACAGGGAGTGTTCCTGTTCAGTTTCTAATATTTGGCATTAATACAGAGTATGCAGAGCAGATCTGCTGCCTGTCCCCTTGATGCTGTTTGTGGTATATATTAATGATTTGGACTTAAATGTGAGAGACTTGATTAGGAAATTTGCTGACAACACAAAAATTGGCCATGTAGTTGATCGTGAAGAGGATAGCTGCAGACTACAGAATGATATCAATGGTTTGGTTGAGTGGGTGGAGATGTAGCAAGTGGAATTCAATCCAGAGAAGTGTGAGGTAGTGCATTTGGGGAGGGCAAACAAAGCGAGGGAATACACAATGAACGGGAGGATATTGAGAGGGGTAGAAGATGTGAGAGACCTTGGCGTCATGTCCACAGGTCCTGGAAAGTGGAAGGACAGGTAAATAGAGTGGTGAAGAAGGCTTTCCTTATTGATCGAGGGATAGAATACAAAAGCGGGTATGTAATGCTGGAACTGTATAAAACGCTGGTTCGGCCACAACTGGAGTATTGCGTACAGTTCTGGTCACCACATTACAGGAAAGAAACAATTGCCCTGGAGAGAGTACAGAGGAAATTTACAAGAATGTTGTCAGGGCTTGAAAGTTGTTGCCATGAGGAAAGATTGAATTGGCTAGTGATGTTTTCCTTAGATTGGAGGAGGCTGAGGGGTGAGTTAATTGAGGTGTACAAAATTATGAGCTGCCTAGATAGAGTAGACAGGAAGGACCTGTTTCCCTGAGCAGAGAGGGAATTACCAGGGGGCACAAATTTAAGGTGATTGGTAGAAGGATTAGAGGGGACATGAGGATAAACGTTTTTACCCAGAGGGTGGCGGGTGTCTGGAATTCATTGCTGGGAACGGTGGTGGAGGCAGAAGCCCTCAACACATTTAAAAGGTACCTGGACCTGCACCTGAAGTGCTGTAACCTGCAAGGCTATGGACCAGGTGCTAGAAGATGGGATTAGAGTGGATGGCTAGTTTTTTCGGCTGGCATAGACACAATGGGCTGAATGGCCTCCTTCTGTGCTGTAATTTTTCTATGGTTCTAGGGGAAGTGTTAGGTGGAACAGGGAGCACGAATGAGAGAGAAAGAAAATCCTAGTAAAACCAGAATGGAAAAAAAGGGGTGGGGGTGGAATGTTTTTAAATATCTTTTTATAAGCAGATTTTACCATTTTGTTGCAGGATGTTTATGGCAGTTGGATACTTTGGCCTGACTTTGAGCACACCCAATCTCCATGGTGATGACTATTTGAACTGTTTCTTCGCTGGTGCCATCGAAGTTCCGGCCTATGTAGCAGCTTGGTTTTTTCTCCAGAGGTTTTCCCGCAGGTTTAGCCTTTCAGGCTCACTTTTCCTTGGTGGAATCGTCCTTTTCTTCATCCAGCTTATACCTTCAAGTAAATTTTTCAAGTGCAGCTAAAATTATCATAACATGCCCTTTGTTAAATTTTTTTTTGTAGCATTTCATGATCAATGAAATATACATGTAGTGTAATCGTTAATAGATTTTAACATTCTGTCATATTTTCCACAAACTATGAAGACCCATCACAATTTCACTGATGTTAGCTGTGTTGTAAGGATGAGGTGCTGAGAGGAGAACAGTGACAGAGGGAAAATTAGTGGGTGACTCACCCCAGGCCAGCCGTGTACACCTGATACTTTACTCAACATCAGCATTGGCAGAAAAGCTGAATTATCTAACCACCTCTTCATCCCTAGTTATACAAAACCTTATATTTTACCCAAGAATCAAAATATGGAACAGCTGAAACTTCAATTTTGTTGCAATCAAATACTGCAAGTGGAGCCAACACACTCTTAGAATATGACGTATGTGAATTTAATTTGTCCAGGATATACTTATTGCTGCTTCCACAGCCCCGTCCCCAACCCCACTCTCCATGCTGTTTACTCTTATTAGTAAGTAGATGTGACATCTGTTTTCTTGGGTGAGTTAAGCCCCAGACACAATGTCCTTTGGCTTCCATTGAGTTTCAGAGCGTCAATACTTAAATACATGTGGAATACATCAGGTGGAATTGTATTGGTGGGAACCCTTGCCTATTACAAATTCACACATTGCCAAAAAATTCCTGACCACCCATCTTTGTTTATAGGCCCCCATGATAGCTAACACCAGAGCTCACTCAGCACTGTTCCCCTTCCATTCAATACCACCATCATTATCCCTTCCTCAAACATAACCACAATCAAACTTCCACCCAGTTCTTTTCCTCTCTTTCTTCCCCCAAATCTTAAAATTTGTTGTGGCCCCCCGATCTCAGCCCATCTCTCCTGCAATTCAGTGTTTAAATCCTTCCATTCAGGTTTTCACAGCTCTAAAACTGTCTTTTTAAAAAATGTATTCATGGGATGTGGGCGACGATGGTCAGGCCAGCATTTATTGCCCATCCCTAATTGCCCTTCAGAAGGTGATGGTGAGCTGCCTTCTTGAACCGCTGCAATCCATTTGGGGTAGGTATACCCACAGTGCTGATAGGAAGGAAGTTCCAGGATTTTGACCCAGCGACGGTGAAGGAACGGCGATATAGTTCCAAGTCAGGATGGTGTGTGACTTGGAGGGGAACTTGCAGGTGGTGGTGTTCCCATGTATTTGCTGCTCTTGTCCTTCTAGTTGGTAGAGATCGCGGGTTGGAAGGTGCTGTCTAAGGAGCCTTGGTGCATTGCTGCAGTGCATCTTGTAGATGGTACACACTGCTGCCACTGTGCGTTGGTGTTGGAGGGAGTGAATGTTTGTAGATGGGGTGCTTTGTCCTGGATGGTGTCGAGCTTCTTGAGTGTTGTTGGAGCTGCACCCATCCAGGCAAGTGGAGAGTATTCCATCACACTCCTGACTTGTGCCTTGTAGATGGTGGACAGGCTGTGGAGAGTCAGGAGGTGAGTTACTCGCCTCAAGATTCCTAGCCTCTGAGCTGCTCTTGTAGCCACGGTACTAATATGGCTACTCCAGTTCAGTTTCTGGTCAATGGTAGCCCCTAGGATGTTGATAGTGGGAGATTCAGCGATCGTAATGCCATTGAATGTCAAGGGGAGTTGGTTAGATTCTCTCTTGTTGGAGATGGTCATTGCCTGGCACTTGTGTGGCGCGAATGTTACTTGCCACTTATCAGCCCAAGCCTGGGTCTTGTCTGGGTCTTGCTGCATTTCTAAACGGACTGCTTCAGTACCTGAGGAGTCACGAATGGTGCTGAACATTGTGCAATCATCAGCGAACATCCCCACTTCTGACCTTATGATTAAAGGAAGGTCATTGATGAAGCAGCTGAAGATGGTTGGGCCCAGGACACTACCTTGAGGAACTCCTGCAGTGATGTCCTGGAGCTCAGATGATTGACCTCCAACAACCACAACCATCTTCCTTTGCGCTAGGTATGACTCCAGCCAGCGGAGGGTTTCCCCCCTGATTCCCATTGACCTCAGTTTTGCTAGGGCTCCTTGATGGCATACTCGGTCAAATGCTGCCTTGATGTCAAGGGCAGTCACTCTCACCTCACATCTTGAGTTCAGCTCTTTTGTCCATGTTTGAACCAAGGCTGTAATGAGGTCAGGAGCTGAGTGGCCCTGGCGGAACCCTAACTGAGCGTCACTGAGCAGGTTATTGCTAAGCAAGTGCTGCTTGATGGCACTGTTGATGACACCTTCCATCACTTTACTGATGATTGAGAGTAGGCTGATGGGGCTGAAATTGCTGGGTTGGACTTGTCCAGCTTTTTGTGTACAGGACATACCTGGGCAATTTTCCACATTGCAGGGTAGATGCCAGTGTTGTAGCTGTACTGGAACAGCTTGGCTAGGGGCGCGGCAAGTTCTGGAGCACAGGTCTTCAGTACTATTGCCGGAATATTGTCAGGGCCCATAGCTTTTGCAGTATACAGTGCTTTCAGTCGTTTCTTTATATCACGCGGAGTGAATCGAATTGGCTGAAGTCTGGCATCTGTAATGCTGGGGACGTCAGGAGGAGGCTGAGATGGATCATCAACGCGGCACTTTTGGCTGAAGATTGTTGCAAATGCTTCAGCCTTATCTTTCGCACTGATGTGCTGGGCTCCCCCATCATTGAGGATGGGTATATTTGTGGATCCACCTCCTCCAGTTAGTTGTTTAATTGTCCACCGCCATTCACGGCTGGATGTGGCAGGACTGCAGAGATTCGATCTGATCCGTTGGTTATTTGATCACTTAGCTCTGTCTATCGCATGCTGCTTACTCAGTTTGGCACGCATATAGTCCTGGGTTGTAGCTTCACCAGGTTGACCCCTCATTTTGAGCTATGCCTGGTGCTGCTCCTGACATGTCCTCCTGCACTCTTCATTGTGGGCGGCACAGTGGCGCAGTGGTTAGCACCGCAGCCTCACAGCTCCAGCGACCCGGGTTCGATTCCGGGTACTGCCTGTGTGGAGTTTGCAAGTTCTCCCTGTGTCTGCATGGGTTTCCTCCGGGTGCTCCGGTTTCCTCCCACATGCCAAAGACTTGCAGGTTGATAGGTAAATTGGCCAATAGAAATTGCCCCTAGTATAGGTAGGTGGCAGGGAAAATATAGGGACAGGTGGGGATGTGGTAGGAATATGGGATTAGTGTAGGATTAGTATAAGTGGGTGGTTGATGGTCGCCACAGACTCAGTGGGCCGAAGGGCCTGTTTCAGTGCTGTATCTCTAAACATTGAACCAGGGTTGGTCTCCTGGCTTGATGGTAATGGTAGAGTGGGGGATATGCCAGGCCATGAGGTTACAGATTGTGGTTGAGTACAATTCTGCTGCTGCTGATGGCCCACAGCTCCTCATGGATGCCCAGTTTTGCATTGCTAGATCTGTTCGAAATCTATCCCATTTAGCACGGTGCTAGTGCCACACTGTCCTCAGTACCTTGCTCTACGGCAGCGAGGCCTGGACAACGTATGCCAGCCAAGAGCGACGTCTCAATTCATTCCATCTTCGCTGCCTTCGGAGAATACTTGGCATCAGGTGGCAGGACTATATCTCCAACACAGAAGTCCTTGAAGCGGCCAACATCCCCAGCTTATACACACTACTGAGTCAGCGGCGCTTGAGATGGCTTGGCCATGTGAGCCGCATGGAAGATGGCAGGATCCCCAAAGACACATTGTACAGCGAGCTCGCCACTGGTATCAGACCCACCGGCCGTCCATGTCTCCGTTATAAAGACGTCTGCAAACGCGACATGAAATCGTGTGACATTGATCACAAGTCGTGGGAGTCAGTTGCCAGCATTCGCCAGAGCTGGCGGGCAGCCATAAAGTCAGGGCTAAATTGTGGCGAGTCGAAGAGACTTAGTAGTTGGCAGGAAAAAAGACAGAGGCGCAAGGGGAGAGCCAACTGTGCAACAGCCCCAACAAACAAATTTCTCTGCAGCACCTGTGGAAGAGCCTGTCACTCCAGAATTGGCCTTTATAGCCACTCCAGGCGCTGCTTCACAAACCACTGACCACCTCCAGGCGCGTATCCATTGTCTCTCGAGATAAGGAGGCCCAAAAGAAAGTGCCACACAACACGACGGACGGTATCCTCAATGTGAAGGCGGGACTTCGTCTCCTCAAGGACTGTGCGGTGGTCACGGTCATGGACAGAAGCATCTCCAGCAGGCAGATTGGTGAGGACGAGGTCAAGGATGTTTTTCCCTCGTGTTGGTTCCCCCACCACCTCCCGCAGACCCAGTCTAGCAGCTATGTCCTTTAGGACTCGGCCAGCTCAGTCAGTACTGGTGCTACCGAGCCACTAAGTAACCCTTTCCTTCCTGGTTTCTTGCATTCACCCAGTTGTTATCCAACAGGGAATATCTTCACATGTTCCAGTCTTGCGTATCCAATCACAGCCAGAGTAACTGGCTTCTATTCCCACCTCTACACCTTTATCTTGGGAATCTGCAAGGAATTATCCCTGGCCTCCTCCTCCTCTTCATCATCTTCATGCTGCCCCTTGTCGACATCATGCACGGACTTGGTGGTCAGCTTCCACATGTGCACAGATGATACCCAGCTCTTATCTCTCAGACCCCTCCAGTGTCTCTGTATTGTTGAACTGTTTATCCACCAATTAACAGTCTTGGATGAGCTCCAATTTCCTGATGCTAAACATTGTGAATATCAAAGCCATCATCTTTGGCTGCTACCACCAACTCAGTTACTGTCTCAGGCTGAAACAGACTATTTTATACCCGTGATTTCTTATTTGACTTTGCACTGTGAAAATTCCCAGAGGATTGGAAATGAGCAAATTTAATAACACTATTCAAGAAAGGAGGGAGAGAGTTAACAGGGAACTACAGGCTAATTAGCCTGACATCAGTTGTCAGGAAAATGCTTGAATCAGTTATTAATAATATACATAGGAAATCATAGCATGATCAGACAGTCAGCATGGTTTTACAAAAGGGAAATCATGTTTGCCAAATTGATTTCTTTGAGAATGTAACTAGTAGGGTAGATAAAGGGGAGCCAGTAGATGTAATATACTTAGATTTCCAAAAGACTTTCGATAAGGTGCCACATAAAAAGTTATTATGCAAGATAAGGGCTCATGGAGTTGGGGGTAATATATTAGCATGGATGGAGGATTGGCTAGCAGACAGCAGAGAGTAGGGACAAACGGGACATTTTCAAGTTGCAGGTGGTAAATATTGGAGTGCCGCAAGGAATGGTGCTGGGGTGTCAGCTGTTCGCAGGCCGTATTAATGTCCAAATTTATTTATGATTCAAAGCTAAGTGGGAATGTAAGCTGTGAAGAGGACACAAAGAAGCTGCAAAGAGACATAGACTGGTTAAGTGGGCGGACAACAGGGTCGCAGTGTGGGGAAGTGTGAGATTATTCACTTTGGTAGCAGGAATAGAAAATCAGAATTTTTTAAAAAGACATGAAACTTCTAAATATTGATATTCGTCGAGACTTGGATGCACTTGTACTAGGAGCACAGAAAGTTAGCATACAGGTGCAGCAAGCAATTAGAAAGCAAATGGCATGTGGCCTTTATTGCATGAGGATTGGAGTACAAGAATAGGGAAGTCTTGCTGTAATTGTATAGGGCTTTGGTGAGACCATACCAGAGAGTTGTGAACTTTTGGAATTCTCTTCCCCAGAGAGTTCTGGATACTTCATTGTTGAGTATATTTAAGACTGAGATCGACAGATTTTTGGTCTCTCAGGGAATCAAGGGTTATGGGGAGCGGGCTGTAAAGCGGAGTTAAGGCAGAAGATCAGCCATGATCATATTGAATGGTGGAGCAAGCTCGAGGGGCCACATGGTCTACTCCTGCTCTTATTCTTATGTTCTTAGATGGGTGAGGTGCCGTATTCAATGGGCCCCATTTCCACCAGCCAAGTACTTATAACATCAACATGAAGAGTCTGTTTTATGAATGCATGCTTTAATTCACAAACTTGTCCATGAGGAACATATATTGGGAAATTGTAGATGCATTCTTGAGCATCACCATATATGTCTGTGTATATAAATCAATATATATATATATATAAAATATAACATATGTATATAATATACATATATATCTCCATTTATGCCAGAAGAACATATTTGGAAAATCAACCCGTGTGTCAAATGTGTGACAGGATTATATAGACATGACCTTGTAAACCAGTGCACCTTCCACTAAGTTTACGCTTCTGTGTGTTTTTTCCTAGATCTTGCAGCACTTGCCACAGTGCTGGTGATGATTGGAAAATTTGGGACCACATGTGCCTTTTCCATAGTTTATGTCTATAGTGCTGAGCTGTACCCAACTGCGGTAAGAAACATGGGTGTCGGAGTGAGCTCAATGGCCTGCAGATTCGGCGGCATCATATCGCCTTACATTTTTTATCTTGGTAAGATAACTTATGTATGTATCCTGAAACCGATAGACCATTACCAAAACCACACCATCCATGTGCACATGGTGTAAATGAAGAGATGAATGAAGTAATAAATATGCACATGATGCCTGGCCAGGCCCTCCTTCTGCATCGCCACATATCTCTCACCTTCATGGGAAGGGGACGAGGTGTCAGCATTCCGAAGGGATCATTCCCTCCACAACACCCTGGTCCACTCCTCCGTTACCCCCACCATCTTATCCCCTTCCCACGAGACCTTCCCCTGCAATCGCAGGAGGTGTAATACCTGCTCATTTACCTCCTTTCTCCTCACTATCCAAGGCCCCAAACACTCCTTTCAGATGAAGCAGCGATTTACTTGTACTACTTTCAGTTTAGTATACTGTATTCACTGCTCACAATGTGGTCTCCTCTACACTGGGGAACCCAACACAGACTGGGTGACTGCTTTGCGGCATACCTTCGATCCATCCGAAAGTGTGACCCCGAGCTTCCGGTTACTGGCCATTTCAACACTTCCACCCCCACCCGCCCCCCCAACACCCCACACTCATGCCCACGTCTCTGTCCTGGGATTGCTGAAGTGTTCCAGTGAACATCAACGCAAGCTCGACGAACAGCATCTCATTCACCAATTAGGCACACTACAGCCTGCCAGACTGAACATTGAGTTCAATAATTTCAGAGCATGACGGGCCCCGCTTTTTATTTTTATTTTTTTATTTTTTGTGTTTATTTTATTTTAGTTTGTTTCTACTGTGCCTACCCACTGTTTTTTTCATGTTTGTGCTTGGGGCTGTTCAGTTTTCTGTCCATTAACACCTTCTCTATACTAACGCATTATCTTTCAGCACATCATTAGCATACCGTTTGCCTTTGCTCCATGACCTTCTGGTCAGTTATTCTCTTGTCCTATCAACACCTCTTTTGTTATCTCTTGCCTCACCCCCGCTTTACTTGCTTAAAACCTTTTGCATTTCTAATATTTGTCAGTTCTGATGAAGGGTCACTGACCTGAAACGTTAACTCTGCTTTTGTCTCCACAGATGCTGCCAGACCTGCTGAGTATTTCCAGCATTTCTTGTTTTTATTTCAGATTTCCAGCATCTGCAGTATTTTGCTTTTATTTTAGCAGGTATTGAGGTCCTACGCGTCAGATTTTCAGGAGGAAGTTAAACTGTAGGACCTCAAAGGTAGTAATCTCTGGATTACTCCCAGTGCCATGCACTAGCAAAAGTAGAAATAGGAAGATACGGAGGATCAATGCGCAGATTGAAGCATGGCGCAGGAGGGAGGGCTTCAGATTCTTGGGGCATTGGAACCAGTTAGAGTCATAGTGTCATAACGTTATACAGCACAGAAACAGGCCCTTCGGCCCATCGTGTCTGTGCCGGCCATCAAGCACCTAACCACTCTAATTCCATTTTCCAGCACTTGGCCCGTAGCCTTGTATGCTATGGTGTTTCAAGTACTCATCTAAATACTTCTTAAATAACAGTTCAGGGGCAGGAGGCAACTATTCAAAAGAGACAGGTTGCACCTCAAAAGGACTGGGACCAATGGCCTCGTGGGGAGATTTACTAGTGTGGTTGTAGAGGGTTTAAACTAAATTGCCAGGGGGGATGGGCATCAGCATATAGAAGTAGAAAAGAGGAATAAGGTGCATAATGTGAGAGTGTTAGACAGTACTAGAGAAGGAAGTAGTTCCATATTAGATGGGAGTGGGCTGAGAAAGTGTGGTGAATAAGGTTGGTGAGCTACAAGCACAAATAGCAGTATGGGAATATGATGTAGTGACAATAACGGAAATGTGGCTTAAAAATTATGAGGACAGCGTACAAGTATATAAAGTGTTCAGGAAAGATAAAGAAGGAAAAAAAAGAGGTGGGATAGCAGTACTGATTAGGGAATACATTGCCTTGTTGGAAAGGGAGGATGTCCTTGAAGGGGCAAGGACAGAATCCATTTGGTTAGAGTTGAAGAGCAAAATGGATATGATCATGTTACTAGAGGTATTCTATAGGCCTCCAAATAAGAATGAGAGATTGAGGAGCAAATCTGCAGGGAAATCACAGAGATGTGCAAGAACTATAGAGGGGTGAAATTGGGGGACTTTAATTACCCAAATATTGATTGGGATAATTTTAGAGTAAAGTGTAAGGAGGGGGAGGAATTTCTGAAATGTGTTCAGGAGAACTTCTTTGGCCAGTATGTCCTTGGTCCAATTAGGAAGGAGGTGTTGCCGGATCTAGTGCTGGGAAATGAGGTGGGCCAAGTAGACCAAATGTCTTTGGGGGAGAGTGATTATTGTATCATAAGGTTTAGATTAGATTGTTCCTTGCTCTTCTCCTTTACTAAAGTAGAGCTTCTAAATTGGAAGAGGGCTAATTTCAATGGGATTAGATGGGATCTAGCTAGGATAAAACTGAACCAAAGGAGGGGTGGAATTTCTGAAATGTGTTCAGGAAAACTTCCTTGATCAGTATGTTCTCAGCCCCACTAGAAAAGAGGCATTGCTGGATCTGGTGCTGGGAAATGAAGTGGGCCAAGTAGACCAAGTGTCTGTGGGGGAGCACTTGGATAAGAGTTATCATATCATAAGGTTTAGACTAGTAATGTAGAAAAGCAAGGAACAAAATAAGTTAGAATGTCTAGATTGGAAGAGGGCTAATTGTAACGTGATAAGGGATCTAGCCAGGGTAGAATGGAACCAAAGACTGACAGGAAGAGCTGTATCGGAACAATGGGTTATCTTTAAAGAAGAGATGCTTCAGGTACAGGCTAGGAACATTCCAACAAGGGCGAAAGGTAGGGGAACCAAGAACAGGGCTCCTTGGATGAGGAGGGAGATAGAGATATGATGAAACAAAAATGTAGGTGTATGATGCACATCAAGTGAACTCATCGAGTACGATCCACGCCATAAACAATTAGTTGAGAGGGGAGGCGAAGAGGAAAATAAGACTGTCAAAGAGAGAATGTGAGAATAGAATGGCAGCCAACATAAAAGGGAACTAAAAGATCGTCTACCCGCATGTAAATAGTAAGAGAGTACTGCGAGGTGGAGTGGGGCCTATTAGGGACAAAGAGGGTAATATATGCTTAGAGGAGCAGGGCAAGGCTAATATACTTAATGAGTACCTTGTATCGGTGTCCACTAAGGAAATGGAATCAGTGGAAGCGGAGAGAGTAGGGACAATGGATAGAGTAAAAATTAAAAGGGGGGAGATACTAAAAATGCTGGCTATGCTAATGCTAGGTAAGTCATCTGGTCCGGATGGCTTGCATCCCGGCTTACTAAAGGAAGTGGGAATGGAAATAGCCGAAGGGCTTGCCATAATCTTACAATCTTCCCCGGATATAGGGGAGTGCCAGAGGATTGGAGAGTGGCAAATGTGACACCTTTATTCAAGAAAGGGTGTAAGGACAGTCCTAGCAATTACAGGCTAGTTAGTTTAACATCAGTGGTGGGTAAGGTTTTAGAAACAATAATCAGGGAAAATAGCATTGGCCACATAGAGAGGTTTGAATTAATTAAGAATTATCAGCATGGATTTGAAAAAGGCAGAACATGTTTGACTAATCTAATTGAGTTTTTTGATGAAGTAACAGAGAAGGTTGCTGTAGGGAAGGCGGTGGATGTCGTTTATATGGATTTTAAGAAAGCGTTTGATAAGGTACCACATAAAAGGCTAGTTAACAAAATTGAAACTTAAGTAATAGAAGGGACAGCATTCAATTGGAGAAAAAATTGGCTTAAGGACAGAAAACAGCGAGTTGTAGTAAATGATTGTTTTTCAGACTGGGGGATGGTAGACAGTGGTGTTCCCCAAGGGTCATTGCTGGGACCACTGCTTTTTTTGCTATATATAAATGACTTGGATCTTGTAATACTGAGTAGAATCTCAAAATTTTCCGATGACACCAAACTTGGAGGTGCGGCAAACAGTGAGGATGATATGAACTGCCTACAGCAGAATGGGTATAGATAGGCTAGTGGAGCGGGCAGACAGGTGGCAGATGGAATTTAATATGGAGAAATGTGAGGTGATGCATTTTGGCAAAAGGAATAGGGAGAGGCAGTATATACACAATGACACAGTTCTAAAGAGTGTGCAAGAACAGAGGGACCTGGGGGTGCATGCACATAGATCCTTGAAGTTGGCAGGGCATATTGAGAGAGTGGTTAGTAAAGCATATGGGATCTCAGAATTCATAAATAAAGGCATTGAGTACCAAAAGTAGGGAAGTTAAGCTAAACCTTTATAAAGTTCTGGCCAAGCCCCAACTGGAGTACTGTGTCCCGTTCTGGTCACCACTTTAGGAAGGATATACGGGTCATTGAGTGGGTGCAGAGGAGATTTACCAGAATGATTCCAGGATTGGAGGATCTTAGTTACAAGGTTAGGTTCGAAAAGCTAGGTTTGTTCTCCTTAGAATAAAGAAAATTGAGAGGAGATTTAACAGAAATGTAAAAGATTATGACAGGCTAGATAGGTTAGACAAGGAAAACCTGTTTCCATTAACTAATGATAGAAGGACTAGGGGATACAGATTGAAGGTTTTGGGCAAAAGATGCAGGGGGTATATGAAGAAGCACTTTTTTATGCAGTGGGTGGTAACGATCTGGAACTCGCTGCCCTTGAGGATGATGGAAGTGGAGACGATCAATGACTTCAAGAGGAAATTGGATGGCCACTTGAGGGGAATGGACTTGCAGGTCTGTGGGAATCGAACGTGGGAGTGGGGCTGACATGGACTTGATGGGCCAAATGGTTTCCTGCTGTGCCATAAATGATTCTGACTCTAGAAGTCTGAGATCGATAAATTTTTGGACTCTGAGCGACTCAATGAATATGGGAATCAGGCGAGAAAATGGAGTTGTGATCAAAGATCAGCCATGATCTTATTGAAAGGTGGAGCAGTGTCAAGGGGCCTTGTTCATGCTCCTATTTCTCATGTTCCTGGGGTGCTTCCTGTAAGGAGTAGAACCAACACATGTACTAAGTACGTGTTAATATTTAATAACTGATATGTTGGCATTAATTTAGAATAAATTAATTTTGTTCTGTCAAAATAACAATTTATAGCAAAGTCTTAAACACATTGGAGGAAATATTGAATAAGGCCCAAAAAGAGTTCTTTGCAATTCAGGCAGCACACAAACTTTGTGCTGCATTCTATATTAAATGATAGTAGCACGCAGCCCACTGCTAAGCTTGCTGCTAACTGGCTGCATGCCTCAGCAGCATGCCCAAATTTGTGCAAAGCTAGCACCACTTGGAACTACCCTGCACTATATAAAGCCAGCCTGCATCTCTTAAAGGGGAAGTGCATCTGGCTGCTGCTGATGGCTATGGAAGAGTCTGAGTAGGAAGAAGGGTAAAAATTACACAGTAGGGCAGAGAGTGTGCTCCAGAGTACTCTGATGAAGCACTGAAGATCTTGGTGCATAAAGTGAGGACAGTTCTGTACCCAGAGGTCCTCCAGATAGTCACAGAGCTAACTAATCCCACAGTCAACGGATCAGTTCATAGATTTGAGGTCCTGCCACATCCATGCATGCATGGTGGTGGACGATTAAATAACTAACCAGAGGAGGAGGTTCCATGAACATCCCCAACCTTAATGATGGCAGAGCCCAGCACGTCAGAGCAAGAGTCAATGCAGAAGCATTTTCAACCATCTTCAGCCAGAAGTACCGAGTGAATTATCCATCTTGGCCTCCTCCTGAGATCCCCACCATCACAGATGCCAGTCTACAGACAATTGGAAGCATTCCACATGATAGTAAGAAATCACTGCAGACACAGGATATAACTAAGGCTATCGGCCTCAGCAACATAGAACATAGAACATTACAGCGCAGTACAGGCCCTTCAGCCCTCGATGTTGTGCCGACCTGTGAAACCATCTGACCTACACTATTCCATTTTCATCCATATGTCTATCCAATGACCACTTAAATGCCCTTAAAGTTGGCGAGTCTACTACTGTTGCAGGCAGGGCGTTCCACGCCCCTACTACTCTCTGTGTAAAGAAACTACCTCTGACATCTGTCCTATATCTATCACCCCTCAACTTAAAGCTATGTCCCCTCGTGTTTGCCATCACCATCCGAGGAAAAAGGCTCTCACTATCCACCCTGTCCAACCCTCTGATTATCTTATATGTCTCTATTAAGTCACCTCTTCTCCTCCTTCTCTCTAACGAAAACAACCTCAAGTCCCTCAGCCTTTCCTCGTAAGACCTTCCCTCCATACCAGGCAACATCCTAGTAAATCTCCTCTGCACCTTTTCCAAAGCTTCCACATCCTTCCTGTAATGCGGTGACCAGAACTGCACGCAATACTCCAGGTGCGGCCGCACAAGAGTTCTGCACAGCTGCAGCATGACCTCGTGGCTCCTAAACTCGATCCCCCTACTAATAAAAGCTAACACACCATATGCCTTCTTAACAGCTCTATTAACCTGGGTGGCAACTTTCAGGGATTTATGTACCTGGACACCAAGATCTCTCTGCTCATCTACACTACCAAGAATCTTCCCATTAGCCCAGTATTCTGCAATCCTGTTACTCCTTCCGAAGTGAATCACCTCACACTTTTCCGCATTAAACTCCATTTGCCATCTCTCAGCCCAGCTCTGCAGCCTATCTATGTCCCTCTGTAACCTACAACATCCTTCGGCACTATCCACAACTCCACCGACCTTCGTGTCATCCGCAAATTTACTAACCCACCCTTCTACACCCTCATCCAGGTCATTTATAAAAATGACAAACAGCAGTGGCCCCAAAACAGATCCTTGCGGTACACCACTAGTAACTAAACTCCAGGATGAACATTTGCCATCAACCACCACCCTCTGTCTTCTTTCAGCTAGTCAATTTCTGATCCAAAGCTCTAATTCACCTTCATTCCCATACTTCTGTATTTTCTGCAATAGCCTACCGTGGGGAACTTTATCAAACGCCTTACTGAAATCCATATAGACCGCATCCACGGCTTTACCCTCATCCACCTGTTTGGTCACCTTGTCAAAAAACTCAATAAGGTTTGTGAGGCACGACCTACCCTTCACAAAACCGTGCTGACTATCTCTAATGAACTTATTCTTTTCAAGATGATTATAAATCCTATCTCTTATAACCTTTTCCAACATTTTACCCACAACCGAAGTAAGGCTCACAGGTCTATAATTACCAGGACTGTCTCTACTCCCCTTCTTGAACAAGGGGACAACATTTGCTATCCTCCAGTCTTCCGGCACTATTCCTGTCGACAATGACGACATAAAAATCAAGGACAAAGGCTCTGCAATCTCCTCCCTGGCTTCCCAGAGAATCCTAGGATAAATCCCATCTGGCCCAGGGAACTTATCTATTTTCACACTTTCCACAATTGCTAACACCTCCTCCTTGTGAACCTCGATCCCATCTAGCCTAGTAGTCTGTATCTCAGTATTCTCCTCGACAACATTTTCTTTCTCCACTGTAAATACTGACGAAAAATATTCATTTAACGCTTCCCCTATCTCCTCCGATTCCACACACAACTTCCCACTACTATCCTTGATTGGCACTAACCTATCTCTAGTCATTCTTTTATTCCTGATATACCTATAGAAAGCCTTAGGGTTTTCTTTGATCCTATCCGCCAATCGTGTCCTCTCCTTGCTCTTCTTATCTCTCCCTTTAGATCCTTCCTGGCTAGCTTGTACAACATCCCAGCTGTAGTGCTGAAGATTTGTTCCCAGACCTAACCATGCCCCTCGCCAGACTGTTCCAGCACATCTGCAACTTTGGCATTTCCCTGACAGTGAAGAATTACCTATGTATGTCCGGTCCAGAAAAAAAGGGCAAATCCAAACCAGCCAATAAAGCAAACCTGCTTTATTATTTACTTTCAATCATCAGGAAAGTGATGGAAGATGCCAGTAACACAGCTATGAAGCAGCAATTACTCACCAATAGTCTGCTCACTGATGCTCAGTTTGGGTTCCGCCAAGGCCACGGCTCCAGATCTCATGACAGTCAAACATGGACAAAAGAACTGAATTCCAGAGGTGAGGTGGGAGTAACTGCCCTTGACATCAAGGCAGCATTTGACCAAGTGTAACATCAAGGAGCCCTAGCAGATTTAAAGCCAATGAGAATAAGGGGAAAACTCTCCACTGTTGAAGTCACACCTAGCACAAAGGAAGACGCTTTTTGGAGCCCATGATTTCAGTGCCAGGACATCACTGCAGGAATTCCTCAGGGTAGTGTCCCTGGCCCAATCATCTTCAACTGCTTCATCAATGACCTTCCCTTCATCACAGGATTCAGCAGGGGAATGGGAACCTAAATTGTAGTGCCAGTGTACAGGATGTTGAGAGTAGTGAGGTCAGGGATATGGTTACAAGGATGCAAGAGGGCACTGGCAAGCAAGAACCTGGTTTAAAGTGTGTCTATTTCAACGCCAGGAGCATCCGGAATAAGGTGGGTGAGCTTGCAGCATGGGTTGGTACCTGGGATCTCGATGTAGTGGCCATTTCGGAGACATGGGTAGAGCAGGGGCAGGAATGGATGTTGCAGATTCCGGGATTTAGATGTTTCAGTAAGAACAGAGAAGATGGTAAAAGAGGGGGGGGTGTGGCATTGTTAATCAAGGAGAGTATTACAGCGACAGAAAGGACGTTTGAGGACTCGGCTACTGAGGTAGTATGGGCTGAGGTTAGAAACAGGAGAGGTGAGGTTACCCTGTTGGGAGTCTTTTATAGACCTCCGAATAGTTCCAGAGATGTAGAGGAAAGGATAGCGAAGATGATTCTCGACAGGGGTGAGAGTAACAGGGTAGTTGTTATGGGGGACTTTAACTTTCCAAATATCGACTGGAAATACTATAGTTCGAGTACTTTAGATGGGTCAGTTTTTGTCCAGTGTGTGCAGGAGGGTTTTCTGACACAGTATGTAGACAGGCCAACCAGGGGCGATGCCACATTGGATTTGGTACTGGGAAATGAACCCGGCCAGGTGTTAGATTTAGATGTAGGTGATCACTTTGGTGATAGTGATCACAATTCGGTTAGGTTTACCTTAGCGATGGGCAGGGACAGGTATATACCGCAGGGCAAGAATTATAACTGGGGGAAAGGAAATTATGATGCGATTAGGCAAGATTTAGGATGCGTAGGATGGGGAAGGAAACTGCAGGGGATGGGAACAATCGAAATGTGGAGCTTATTCAAGGAGCAGCTACTGCGTGTCCTTGATAAGTATGTACCTGTGAGGCAGGGAGGAAGTTGTCGTGCGAGGGAGCCGTGGTTTACTAAAGAAGTTGAAGCGCTTGTCAAGAGGAAGAAGAAGGCTTATGTTAGGATGAGACGTGAAGGCTCAGTTAGGGCGCTTGAGAGCTACAAGCTAGCCAGGAAGGATCTAAAGGGAGAGCTAAGAAGAGCAAGGAGAGGACACGAGAAGTCATTGGTGGATCGGATCAGGGAAAACCCTAAGGCTTTCTATAGGTATATCAGGAATAAAAGAATGACTAGAGTTAGATTAGGGCCAATCAAGGATAGTAGTGGGAAGTTGTGTGTGGAATCAGAGGAGATAGGGGAAGTGTTAAATGAATATTTTGCGTCAGTATTTACAGTAGAGAATGAAAATGTTGTTGAGAATACTGAGATTCAGGCTACGAGGCTAGATGGGATTGAGGTTCACAAGGAGGAGGTGTTAGCAATTTTGGAAAGTGTGAAAATAGATAAGTCCCCTGGGCCAGATGGGATTTATCCTAGGATTCTCTGGGAAGCTAGGGAGGAGATTGCAGAGCCTTTGTCCTTGATCTTTATGTCGTCATTGTCGACAGGAATAGTGCCGGAAGACTGGAGGATTGCAAATGTTGTCCCCTTGTTCAAGAAGGGGAGTAGAGACAGCCCTGGTAATTATAGACCTGTGAGCCTTACTTCGGTTGTGGGTAAAATGTTGGAAAAGGTTATAAGAGACAGGATTTATAATCATCTTGAAAAGAATAAGTACATTAGAGATAGTCAGCACGGTTTTGTGACGGGTAGGTCGTGCCTCACAAACCTTATTGAGTTTTTCGAGAAGGTGACCAAACAGGTGGATGAGGGTAAAGCAGTGGATGTGGTGTATATGGATTTCTGTAAGGCGTTTGATAAGGTTCCCCACGGTAGGCTATTGCAGAAAATACGCAAGTATGGGGTTGAAGGTGATTTAGAGCTTTGGATCAGAAATTGGCTAGCTGAAAGAAGACAGAGGGTGGTGGTTGATGGCAAATGTTCATCCTGGAGTTTAGTTACTAGTGGTGTACCGCAAGGATCTGTTTTGGGGCCACTGCTGTTTGTCATTTTTATAAATGACCTGGAAGAGGGTGTAGAAGGGTGGGTTAGTAAATTTGCAGATGACACTAAGGTCGGTGGAGTTGTAGATAGTGCCGAAGGATGTTGTCGGGTACAGAGAGACATAGATAGGCTGCAGAGCTGGGCTGAGAGATGGCAAATGGAGTTTAATGCGGAAAAGTGTGAGGTGATTCACTTTGGAAGGAGTAACAGGAATGCAGAGTACTGGGCTAATGGGAGGATTCTTGGTAGTGTAGATGAACAGAGAGATCTTGGTGTCCAGGTGCATAAATCCCTGAAGGTTGCTAACCAGGTTAATAGGGCTGTTAAGAAGGCATATGGTGTGTTAGCTTTTATTAGTAGGGGGGTCGAGTTTCGGAGCCACGAGGTCATGCTGCAGCTGTACAAAACTCTGGTGAGACCGCACCTGGAGTATTGCGTGCAGTTCTGGTCACCGCATTATAGGAAGGATGTGGAAGCTATGGAAAGGGTGCAGAGGAGATTTACTAGGATGTTGCCTGGTATGGAGGGAAGGTCTTACGAGGAAAGGCTGAGGGACTTGAGGTTGTTTTCGTTGGAGAGAAGGAGGAGGAGAGGTGACTTAATAGAGACATATAAGATAATCAGAGGGTTAGATAGGGTGGATAGTGAGCGTCTTTTTCCTCGGATGGTGATGGCAAACACGAGGGGACATAGCTTCAAGTTGAGGGGTGATAGATATCGGACAGATGTGAGAGGTAGTTTCTTTACTCAGAGAGTAGTAAGGGCGTGGAACGCCCTGCCTGCAGCAGTAGTAGATTCGCCAACTTTAAGGGCATTTAAGTGGACATTGGATAGACACATGGATGAAAATGGAATAGTGTAGGTCAGATGGTTTCACAGGTCGGCGCAACATCGAGGGCCGAAGGGCCTGTACTGCGCTGTAATGTTCTAAATTCTAAATTCTAAACAGGATTAAAAGTGAGGATGTTTGCTGATGATTTCACAGTCTTCAGTTCCATTTGTAACTCTTCAGATAAAAAGTCCATGAAATAAGACCAGGGTTCAAGCTTGGGTTAATAAATGGCAAGTGACATTTGCACTACATAACTGCCAGGCAATGATCATCTCCAACAAGAAAGGATCTAACCACCTGCCCTTAACGTTCAACAGCATTGCCATCGCTAAAACCCCTACCATCAACATCATGGGGGTCGCCATTGACCAGAAACCTGATGGACCAGCCACATATTATTAGCTTGGATCGAGGATTGGCTAACCAACAGAAAACAGAGAGTCGGGATAAATGGGTCTTTTTTTGGTTGGCAAGATGTAACTAGTGGGGTGCCACAGGGTTCAGTCCTTGGGCCCAACTATTTACAATCTATATTAATGATTTGGATGCAGGGATAGAAGGCACTATAGCCAAATTTGCAGAAGACACTAAAATAGGTGGAATAGTAAGTTGCAATAAAGAAATAAAAAATTTACAAATGGATATGGATAGGTTAGGTGAATGGGCCAAAATTTGGCAGATGGAGTTTAACGTGGATAAGTATGAGGTTATCCATTTTGGTTGGAAGAATAGAAAGGCAAATTATTATCTAAATGGAGAGAAACTTCAGAATGCTTCAGTGCAGAGGGATCTGGGTGTCCGAGTGCATGAATCGCAGAAAACTAGTATGCAGGTACAGCAGGTAATAAGGAAGGCAAATGGAATTTTGGCATTTATTGCTAAAGGAATAGAGTATAAAAGTAGGGAAGTGTTGCTGCAACTGTACAAGGCATTAGTGAGACTGCACCTGGAGTATTCAGTATGGTTTTGGTCCCCTTACTTGAGGAGGGATGTAGTTGCATTGGAGGCAGTTCAGAGGAAGTTTACTAGATTGATTCCAGGGATGAGGGGTTTGTCTTATGAAGAGAGATTGAGCAGCTTCGGCCTTTACTCTATAGAGTTTAGAAGAATGAGAGGAGATCTAATTGAGGTACATAAGATGATTAAGGGGATTGACAAAGTAGACGGAGAGAAGATGTTTCCTCTTGTGGGGCAATCTAGAACGAGAAGTCATAGTTTTAGGATAAGGGATAGCAGATTTAAAACAGAGATGAGGAGAAATTACTTCTCTCAAAGGGTCGTGAATCTGCGGAATTCGCTACTCCAGAGTGCAGTGGATGCCGTGACATTGAGTAAATTTAAGGAAGAGATAGACAGATTTTTAATTAGTAATGGGTTGAAGGGTTATGAAGAACAGCAGGAAAGTGGAGCTGAGGCCGAGATGAGATCAGCCATGATCGTATTGAATGGCAGAGCAGGCTCGAGGGGCTGTATTGCCTACTCCTGCTCCTTCTTATTATGTTCTTATAAATACTTAGCTGCACAAGTAGGACAGAGGCTGGGTATTCTGTGGCATGCAACTCATGTCCTGATGCCCCAAAGCCTTTCAACCATCCACAAGGCATCAGTATGGAGTGTGATGGAATATTCCAACTTGCTTACATTAGTGCAGCTCTATCAACATTCAAGAAGCTCGACCTCATCTGGTACAAAATAACCTGCTTGATTGGCACACCATCCGCCGCATTAAACAGTCACTCCCTTCACTACGATGGCAGCAATGTGTACCATTTATAAAGTGCACTGCAGCAACTCGCCAAGGCTTCTGCGACAGCACCTTCCAAACCTGCGACCTCTAGCACCAAGAAGAACAAGGGCAGCAGATACATGGGAACACCACCACCTTCATGTTCCCTTCCCAAGTCACACACCAACCTGACTTGGAAATATACTGCCATTCCTTAATCATTGCTTGGTCAAAATCCTGGAACTCCTTCCCTAACAGCATTGTGGGTGTACCCACACCTCATGGACTGCAGCGGTTCAAGAAGGGAACTCACCACCACCCTTTTGACAATTATTGCCCACAAGAGTTGATGATCCATCTCGGCCTCCTCCTGAAGTCCTCAGCATTACAGAAGCCAGACTTCAGTCAATTCGATTCACTCCGCGTGATATCACGAAACAACTGAAGGCACAGTATACTGCAAAGGCTATGGGCCCTTACAATATTCCAGCAATAGTACTGAAGACCTGTGCTCCAGAACTTGCCACGCCCCTAGCCAAGCTGCTCCAGTATAGCTACAACACTGGCATCTACCCGGCAATGTGGAAAATTGCCCAGGTATGTCCTGTACACAAAAAGCAGGACAAGTCCAACCCGGCCAATTACCACCCCATCAGTCTACTCTCAATCATCAGTAAAGTGATGGAAGGTGTAATCTACAGTGCTATCAAGTATCACTTGCTTAGCAATAACCTGTTCAGTGATGCTCAGTTTGGTTTTCACCAGGGTCACTGAGCTTCTGACCTCATTACAGCCTTGGTTTAAACATGAACAAAAGAGCTGAACTCAAGAGGTGAGAGTGACTGCCCTTGACATCAAGGCAGCATTTGACTGAGTATGGCATCAAGGAGCCCGAGGAAAACTGGAGTCAATAGGATTCAGGGGGGAAACTCTCGGTTGGAGTCATACCTAGCACAAAGGAATTGTGGCTGTAGGAGATCAATCACCTCAGTTCCAGGACATCACTGCAGGAGTTCCTCAGGGTAGTATCCTAGGCCCAACCATCTTCAGCTGCTTCATCAATAACCTTCCTTTAATCATAAGGTCAGAAGTGGGGATGTTCGCTGATGATTGCACAATGATCAGCACCATTTGCGACTCCTCAGATACTGAAGCAGTCCGTGTAGAAATGCAGCAAGACCCAGACAATATCCAGGCTTGGGCTGATATGTGGCAAGTAACATTCGCGCCACACATGTGCCAGGAAATGACCATCTCCAACAAAAGAGAATAGTAACCATCTCCCCTTGACATTCAATGGCATTACGATCGCTGAATCCCCCACTATCAACATTCTGGGGGTTACCATTGATGAGAAACAGAACTGGAGTAGTCATACAAATACTGTGGCTACAACAGCAGGTCAGAGGCTTGAAATCCTGCTGCAAGAAACTCACCCCCTGACTCCCCAAAGCCTGTCCACCCTCTACAAAGCACAAGTCAGGATTGTGATGGAATACCCTCCACTTGCCTGGATGGGTGTAGCTCCATCAACACTCATGAAACTCGACACCATCCAGGACAAAGCAGCCCATTTAATTCGCACTTCATCCACAAACATTCACTCCTCCACCACCGATGCACAGTGGCAGCAGTGTGTACCATCTACCAAGATGCACTGCAGCAATGCACCAAGGGTCCTTAGACAGTACCTTCCAAACCTGTGACCTCTCCCAACTAGAAGGAAAAGGGCATCAAATTAATGGGAACACCGCCATCTGCAAGATGCCCTCCAAGCCACAAACCATCCTGACTTGGAACTATATCGCCGTTCCTTCACTGTCGTCGGGTCAAAATCCTGGAACTCCCTTCCTAACAGCACTGTGGGTGTACCTACCCCACATGGATTGCAGCGGATCACGAAGGCAGCTCACCACCACCTTCTCAACGGCAATGAGGGATGGGCAATAAATGCTGGCCTAGCCAACAATGCCCACATCCCATGATTAAATAAAAGAAAAGACCTGGATTACATGTGCTATCTATGGCTTTATGTGGATGTGCTGATCTTCACCTTACAGACAATGTATGCTCTATATTTTCACAGGTGTTCATCATGAGTTTCTGCCTTTTATTCTGATGGGGAGTGTGACAGTGTTCTCAGCGATTCTGGTTTTGTTTCTACCCGAAACAGTCAATATTCCTCTCCCAGAAACCATTGATCAGATGCAGAAAATGAAGGGGTAAGTGTCCATAGTCTTTCTGATTCAGTCTTTCTTTTTAAGAGCAACTTAAATTTATATAATGCTTTTATTGTAGAAAATGTCCGAAGGCACTTCACAGAGGAGAAAATGAGCAGGCCCCTGTCCTTTGTGAGAGAGTTAGAAGAGATGATTAAAAACATGGCTGAAGATATGTTTTTTGCAAATAGAGAGAGGCAGAGATTTGGAGGGATTCCGAGAGGGAGTTCCAAAGAGCACTGCTGTGATAACTGAAGGCTCTGCCATGGAAAATGAACGGGTAGTGGGAACTGAAAAGGAGGCCAGGTTCAGAGGGCTAGAGAGTGGGAAAAGGACAGTGGATTGGAGAAGGCTGTAGAGACAAGGTAAAATGAGGCTATGGAGAAATTTATAAACAAGAATGAAAATTTTAAATTCAATCCATTGGGGGACGAGGAGCTCAGCAAGGATGGGAGACACTGGGTGAATGGAACTTTAGATGATTTGGAGTTTATAAAGGATGAGAGGCTGGCAAGGAAGGGATTGGAAAAGTGAGTGTAGGGAAGATGGGTTATATTGATAAAATAAGGGTGAAAGCAGGCAGTGCTGCGAAGGTGGAAATAACATATCTAGAATTACAGTCTACAGCATAGACACAGGCCATTCAGTCCAACTGGCGAACCTCTTCCCACCCTTCTTCATCTAACTCTATCAACATACCCTTCTATTCCTTTCTCCTTCATGTCCTTACTTAGTTTCCTCCTAAATGCATCTATGCTATTCACCTCAACTACTCCTTGAGGGAGTGAGTTTTTTTAATTCATTTTTTAAAATTCATTCATGGGTAGTGGGAGTCACTGGCTTTGCCAGCATTTATTGCCCATCCCTAATTGCCCTTGAGAAGGTGGTGGTGAGCTGCCTTCTTGAACCACTGCAGTCCATGTGGGGTAGGTACACCCACGGTGCTGTTAGGAAAGGAGTTCCAGGATTTTGACCCAGCGACAGTGAAGGAACGGCGATATAGTTCCAAGTCAAGATGGTGTGTGACTTGGAGGGGAACTTACAGGCGGTGATGCTCCCATGCACCTGCTGCTCTTGTCCTTCGTGGTGGTAGAGGTCGCAGGTTTGGAAGGTGCTGTCTCAGGAGTCTTGGTGCGTTGTTGCAGTGCATCTTGTAGATGGTGCACACTGCTGCCACTGTGCGTCGGTGGTGGAGGGAGTGAATGTTTGTGGATGGGGTGCCAATCAAGTGGGCTGCTTTGTCCTGGATGATGTTGAGCTTCTTGAGTGTTGGAGCTGCACCCATCCAGGCAAGTGGAAAGTATTCCATCAGACTCCTGACTTGTGCCTTGTAGATGGTGGACAGGCTTTGGGGAGTCAGGAGGTGAGTTACTCGCCGCAGGATTCCTAACCTCTGACCTGCTCTTGTAGCCATGGTATTTGTATGGCTACTCCAGTTCAGTTTCTGGTCAATCATAGCCCCTAGGATGTTGATAGTGGGGGATTCAGCGATGATAATGCCATTGAATGTCATGGGGAGTTGGTTAGATTCTCCCTTGTTGGAGATGGTCATTGCCTGGCACTTGTGTGGCACGAATGTTACTTGCCACTTATCAGCCCAAGCCTGGATATTGTCCAGGTCTTGCTGCATTTCTACATGGACTGCTTCAGTATGTGAGGAGTCATGAATGGTGCTGAACATTGTGCAATCATCAGCGAACATCCCCACTTCTGACCTTATGATTGAAGGAAGGTCATTGATGAAGCAGCTGAAAATGGTTGGGCCTAGGACACTACCCTGAGGAACTCCTGCAGTGATGTCATGGAGCTCAGATGATTGACCTACAACAACCACAGCCATCTTCCTTTGTGCTAGGTATGACTCTAACCAGCAGAGAGTTTTGCCCCTGATTCCCATTGACTCCAGTTTTGCTAGGGCTCCTTGATGCCATACTCGATCAAGTGCTGCCTTGATGTCAAGAGCAAACCCTCACCTCTTGAGTTCTTTTGTTCACATTTGAACCAAGGCTGTATTGAGGTCAGGTGCTGAGTGGCCTTGTCAGAACCCAAACCGGGTATCACTGAGTAGGTTATTGCTCAGCAAGTGCTGCTTGATGGCACTGTTGATGACACCTTCCATCACTTTGCTGATGATTGAGAGTAGACTGATGGGGTGGTAATTGGCCGGGTTGGACTTGTCCTGCTTTTGTGTATAGGGCATACCTGGGCAATTTTCCACATTGCCGGGTAGATGCCAGTGTTGTAGCTATATTGGAACAGCTTGGCTAGGGGTGCGGCAAGTTCTGGAGCACAGGTCTTCAGTACTATTGGCGGAATATTGTCAGGACCCATAGCCTTTGTAGTATCCAGTGCCTTCAGTCGTTTCTTGATATCACGCTGTGTGAATCAAATTAGCTGAAGTCTGGCATCTGTAATGCTGGGGACTTCAGGAGGGGGCCGAGATGGATCATCAATTCGGCACTTCTGGCTGAAGATTGTTGCGAATGCTTCAGCCTTATCTTTCGCACTGATATGCTGGGCTCCCCCATCATTGAGGATGGGGATACTTGTGGAGCCACCTCCTCCAGTTAGTTGTTTAATTGTCCACCACCATTCATGGTTGGATGTGGCAGGGCGACAGAGCTTAGATCTGATCCGTTGGTTATGGGATCGCTTAGCTCTGTCTATTGCATGCTGCTTGTGCAGTTTCGCATGCAAATAGTCCTGGGTTGTAGCTTCACCAGGTTGACACCTTATTTTGAGGTATGACTGGTGCTGCTCCTGGCATGCTCTCCTGCACTCTTCATTGAACCAGGGTTGGTCTCCTGGCTTGATGGTAATGGTTAAGTGGGGGATATGCCGGGCCATGAGGTTACAGATTGTGGTTGAGTACAATTCTGTTGCTGCTGATGGCCCACAGCGCCTCATGGATGCCCAATTTTGCATTGTTCGAAATCTATCCCATTCAGCACGGTGATAGTGCCACACAACACGATGGATGGTATCCTCAATGTGAAGGCGGTATTTCGTGTCCACAAGGTGTATGCGGTGGTCACTCCAACCAATGCAGTCATGGACAGAAGCATCTGTGGCAGGCAGATTGGTGAGGACGAGGTCAAGGATGTTTTCCCCTCGTGTTGGTTCCCTCACCATCTGCCACAGACCCAGTCTAGCAGCTGTGTCCTTTAGGACTCGGCCAGCTCGGTCAGTAGTGGTGCTACCGAGCCACTCTTGGCGATGGACATTGAAGTCCCCCACCCAGAGTACACTTTGTGCCCTTGCCACCCTCAGTGCTTCCTCCAAGTGGTGTTCAGTTGATGGAGGGCACTAGGTGGTAATCAGTAGAAGGTTACCTTGCCCATGTTTGACCTGAAGCCATGAGACTTCATGGGGTCCGGAGTCGATCTTGGGAACTCCCAGTGCAACTCCCTCCCTACTGTGGACCACTGTGCCGCCACCTCTGCTGGGTCTGTCCCGTCGGTGGGACAGGACATACTCCGGGATAGTGATTGCAGTGTCTGGGACATTGTCTGTAAGGTATGATTCCGTGAGTATGACTATGTCAGACTGTTGCTTGACTAGTCTGTGGGACAGCTCTCCCAACTTTGGCACATCCCCAGATGTTAATAAGGAGGACTTTGCAGGGTCGACAGGGCTGGGTTTGCCGTTGTCGTTTCCAGTGCCTAGGTCGATGCTGGGTGGTCCGTCCAGTTTCATTTTTTTAATTGTTCCACATCCTTAACCACTCTCTGGGTTATGAGTTATCTCCTAGATTAGCAATGGATGGGCTATAGTATTTGAAACTTGGTTCTGAATCAAACAAAATGCCACTGTTGAGTTCATTCTGGTTCAGGCTGAGCAAGCACTCAGGGAAGAATGAAGTCACTGACAAGGGTGCAGCATTTTTGGCAGCAGATGGAAACAATGGCTTCATTCTTCCCAATACTTATTTGGAGACAATTCTGATTCATGCATGACTTAATATCAGACAGGAAGTCTGACAGTGCACGCAGAGATCATAGGGTTGCAAAAAACAGTTGAGAAGTAAGATTGGATGCATCAGTGTACATGTGGAAGCCAATTCCATGTTGTGGATGATACCACCGAAGGGAGGGTTGTCGATGAGGAAGAGGCGAAAACCAACGCTACATACTCCGAGAATTCCAGAAGTGGCTGTGTTGCAGCTGGATGAAAAGCCATTTCTAAAGATAAATTGACTGTGTTAGGCCGGGTAGGATTGCACTCATTGGGGAATGAGCCGCATATGTATCACGGAGAGAAGACAGTGAAGGAGGTGACAAGATTAATCATGTCAAATTCTGCAGTGAGGACGAGGAGGATAAGAAAAGATAATGCCTCATGATCACGGTCACAGGGACAGTGCCTTTGACCAGGGTGATTTTGTTGCTAGGGGCAGTGCAGGAATATAGTGAAATAAATCAAATAGGCCAATTTTTTTTAATCGTTCATGAGATATGGGCGTCAATAGCTAGGACAGCATTTATTGCCTATCCCTAAATGCCCCTGAGAAGGTGGTGGTGAGCTGCCTTCTTGAACCGCTACAATCCATGTGGGGTAGGCACACCCACAGTGCTGTTAGGAAGGGAATTCCAGGATTTTGACCCAGCGACAGTGAAGGAATGACAATATTGTTTCACGTCAGGATGGTGTGTGGCTTGGAGGGGAACTTGCAGGTGCTGGTGTTCCCATGAATTTGCTGTCCTTGTCCTTCGAGGTGGTAGAAATCGTGTGTTGGAAGGTGCTGTCTAAAGACCCTTGGTTCGTTGCTGCAGTGCATCTTGTAGATGGTACACACTGCTGCCACTGTGCGTCAGTGGTGGAGGAAGTGAATGTTTGTGAATGGGGTGCCAATCAAGCGAGCTGCTTTGTCCTGGATGATGTTGAGTTTCTTGAGTATTTTTGGAGCTGCATCATCCAGGCAAGTGGAGAATATTCCATCACGCTCCTGACTTGTGCCTTGTAGAGGGTGGACAGGCTTTGGGGTGTCAGGAGGTGAGTTACCTGCCACAGAATTCCTAGCCTCTGACCTGCTCTTGTAGCCATGGTATTTATATGGCTACTCCAGTTCAGTTTCTGGTCAATGGTAACTCCAGGATGTTGATAATGGGGGATTCAGTGATGGTAATGCTATTGAATGTCAGGGGGAGATGGTTAGATTCTGTCTTGATTGAGATAGTCATTGCCTGCCGCGAATGTCACTTGCCACTTATCAGACCAAACCTGGATATTGCCCAGGTTTTGCTGCATTTCTATACGGACTGCATCACTTGCAGCTTCAGAAGTTGTGGGAAAGGTAACCATTACTGGGAGAGGACGATACATTCAAGAAGCTTGAATAAGGGGAATAGGTCAGAAATTGAGTAAAGATTGAGGAGGACAGAGCGATCAAGGCTCAGCTTTTTTTGTTATAATGTGTTTGAAAGGACAGTGTGTGAACAGAGCAAGCTATCACAATGCTAACGAGGATTGGTGCCAGAAAAGGTAGTGGTCAGGAGCAGGATGAAGAGAGGCTCAAGAGGGAAGGAGATGGAAATCATAGAAGAGCTGAGCCTCTATGAGACCCACTTCATTGTATCTCCTGTTGGTGTATTATTTTATGACATGCCATCTTTCATTTCAGTGCTAAGTGGCCAAGACCATGATTGATGATGGAATATTGGCTGTTGGGGCTCACTCAAATTCCACATCCCATTTTCCAGCAGAGATCCCTGGAGAACCCTAACTTTGCATACCCGCAGCCCCCAGTCCCCCACCCACCTTCCAGGGACCATTCAGTTGCCAATTCTTGTTGGACATATTCCTGGAAGTTCCATCACGATATCCACTGTTTCCAACAGCCCCATCTAGTCTAGCAGTCTTTTTTCTTGTCTCCAATGTTTTTATAATTAGTTTTAAAAAAAGCAAAAATGTCAGCTGCAGTTTAGTTGGAAGCACACTCATTTCTGAGCCAGAAAGATGTGGGTTCAATCCTGTCATAGAGACCTGACAGATTATCTGGTCAGTATCACATCGCTGTTTGCAGAAGCTTGCTGTGCACAAACAATCACAAACATAACTAGACCAACCATATACATTCTGTGGCTGCAAAAGCAGATCAGAGGCTGAGTATTCTGCAACAAGTAACTCACCTCCTGACTTCCTAAAGCCTTTCCGCCATCTTCAGGGCACAAGTAGGAGTGTAATACAATACTCCTGACTAGCCTGGATGAGTGCAGCTTGAACATTCAAGTGTTCATCTCCATCTGGGACAAAGCAGCCTACTTGATTGGTACCCCATCCCATCTGCTATTTTGCACATTGACTTCCTTCACAACCAGCACACTGTGGCAGCATAGTGTACCATCTGCAAGATGCACTGCAGCAACTCGCCAAGGCTTTTTCTGCCAATTGCCATAAGGAATAGGAACAGGACTTTCCAAATCCACGACTGCTACTACCTAGAAGAACAAGGGTAGCAGGCACATGGGATCATCACCACCTGCAAGTTCTCCTCCACGTCACACAGCATCCTGATTTGGAAATATATCGCCATTCCTTCATCGTTGCTGAATCAAAATCCTGGAACTCCCTACCTAACAGTACAGCATCTACACCAGACAGACTGCAGCATTTCAAGAAGATGGTTCAGCAACACCTTCTCAAGGGCAGTTTGAGTGGGCATTAAATACTGGCCTTTCCAGCAATGCTCACATCCCGGGATCGAATAAAAAATAAATTGCTTACCAAATTTCCTACATTAAAAAGAAACAGTGACTGCATTTCACCAGTACTTCATTGGCTTTAAAACACTTGGTTTCTGATGCCATGAAAGACACTACATAAATGTAAGTCTTGTATAATTAATAAAGGAAAGCGTTCAAAGAAAATGAAAAAAAAAATTTTTTTTAATGCTGCTGTTATTTTTCTCTTGTGCTGCTTGCAGCAGTGGCCAGGAGTTTAATGTTTAGTTTCTGGAGACTTCATTCTTTAAAAGTTAGCAACTCCAGGGACCACCTGGAGTTGGCAGAGCCTAGTGGCAGAGCCACTAGAGTTTCAGATCATCTAACACAGCACAAATCTGGCAGTGAACTTGTGAACACCTGATCAGTAGGTCTCAGAAACTAGAGCAGATTGACTTGCAAAATAATGGGCATTATACATTATAGAAGGAACTAGGTGCTATCCTGAATTTCTGCAACATTGCTTTCAAAACATTAACAGTCCTAACAAGGAAAATAAGACTAACATATCAACTTGATGTGTCTTAGTGTCTTAACTCTTAATGAATTTCCACTCTACCTGACCGTTTAGGTCTGAATGTAGAGTTTTTAAAAATTATTTCTTGGGATGTGGGTGTCATTGGCAAGGCCAGCATTTATTGCTCATCCCTAATTTCCCTTGAGAAGGTGGTCGTGAGCCACCTTCTTGAACTGCCGTAGCCCAGGTGGTGTAAGTGCACCAATGTGCTGTTAGGTATGGAGTTCCAGGACTTTGGTCCTGAGAAAGTGAAGGATCCACGATGTAGTTCCAAGTCAGGATGGTGTGTGCCTTAGAGGGGAAATTTCAGTGGTGGTGTTCCCATGCGTCTGCTGCACTTGTCTATCTAGGTGGTAAAGGCCGTAGGTTTGGAAGGTATTGTTGAAGGAGCTTTGGCAAGCTGCTGCAGTGCATCTTGTAGATGATACACACTGCTGCCATAGTGTGCCAGTGGTGGAGGGACTGAATGTTTAGGGTGGTGGATGCGGTGCCAGTCAAGAAGACTGCTTTGTCTTGGATGATGTCGAGCTTCTTGAGTATTCTTGGAGCTGCACTCATCCAGGCAAGTGGGGAGTATTCCATCACACTCCTTTGACAAGGTCCCGCATGGCAGACTGGTACAAAAGGTGAAGTCACACGGGATCAGAGGTGAGCTGGCAAGATGGATACAGAACTGGCTCGGTCATAGAAGACAGAGGGTAGCAGTGGAAGGGTGTTTTTCTGAATGGAGGGATGTGACTAGTGGTGTTCCGCAGAGATCAGTGCTGGGACCTTTGCTGTTTGTAGTATATATGAATGATTTGGAGGAAAATGTAGCTGGTCTGATTAGTAAGTTTGCGGATGACACAAAGGTTGGTGGAGTTGCGGATAATGATGAGGATTGTCAGAGGATACAGCAGGATATAGATCGGTTGGAGACTTGGGCGGAGAAATGGCAGATGGAGTTTAATCCGGACAAATGTGAGGTAATGCATTTTGGAAGGTCTAATGCAGGTGGGAGGTATACAGTAAATGGCAGAACCTTTAGGAGTATTGACAGGCAGAGAGATCTGGGCGTACAGGTCCACAGGTCACTGAAAGTGGCAACGCAGGTGGATAAGGTAGTCAAGAAGGCATACGACATGCTTGCCTTCATCGGTCGGGGCATAGAGTATAAAAATTGGCAAGTCATGTTGCAGCTGTACAGAACCTTAGTTAGGCCACACTTAGAATATTGCGTGCAATTCTGGTCGCCACACTACCAGAAGGACGTGGAGTGTTTGGAGAGGGTACAGAGGAGGTTTACCGGGATGTTGCCTGGTCTGGAGGGCATTAGCTATGAGGAGAGGTTGGAAAAACTCGGATTGTTTTCACTGGAACAATGGAGGTGGAGGGGCGACATGATAGAGGTTTACAAAGTTATGAGCGGCATGGACAGAGTGGATAGTCAGAAGCTTTTTCCCAGGGTGGAAGAGTCAGTTACTAGGGGACATAGGTTTAAGGTGCAAGGGGCAAAGTTTAGAGGGGATGTGCAAGGCAAGTTCTTTACACAGAGGGTGGTGAGTGCCTGGAACTTGCTGCCAGGGGAGGTGGTGGAAGCAGATACGATAGCGACGTTTAAGAGGCATCTTGACAAATACATGAATAGGAAGGGAATAGAGGGATATGGGCCCCGGAAGTGCAGAAGGTGTTAGTTTAGGCAGGCATCAAGATCGGCCCAGGCTTGGAGGGCCGAATGGCCTGTTCCTGTGCTGTACTGTTCTTTGTTCTTTGTTCCAGGCTTTTGCCTTGCAGATGGTGGACAGGATATGGGGAGTCAGAAGGTGAGTTATTGGCTGCAGAATTCCCAGCCTCTGACTGTTCTTGTCAGCCACAGTATTTATGTGGCTGCTCCAGTTCAGTTTCTGATTAATAATAACCCCCAGGATGTTGATGGTGGGGAATTCAGCGATGCTAATGCTGTTGAACGTCAAGGGGAGATGGTTAGATTCTCTCTTGTTGGAGATGGTCATTACCCTGCACTTGTGTGGTGTGAAAGTTACTTCTCAGTTATCAGCCCAAGCCTGAATGTTGTCCAGGTCTTACTGCATGTGGGCACAGACTGTGTCAGTATTTGAGGAGTTGCGAATAGTACTGAACACTGTGCAATCATCAGCGAACATCCCCACTTCTAATCTTATTTTGGAGGGAAGGTCATTGATGAAGCAGCTGAAGATGGTTGGGCCTAGGACACTACCCTGAGGAACTCCTACAGCACTGTCACAGGACTGAGATGATTGGTTTCCAACAACCACAACCATCTTCCTTTGTGCTATGTTATGACCGGGTGAGGAAGGGGTCTCAGGCTCCCCTCTGGCCCCTTTCCTAGTTTGGCCATAACATAATTTAACTTTTAAAACATAGTTTTTAGCTTCACCTCAGTGAGTCCTTGCTCACTGCTGTCTAACTGTAATTGTAAATAAACCAATCAGACAGGCTTTCTTAGGTTTAAACAAGAGAGATATAAGTTTATTAAACTTATCTCTCTCTAACAGTAAAAATTACTAAAAATATGCGACACACTAGCATATATACGAGATAAACACACACTCAAATAGATACAGAGGAGGAGAAAGAATTAAAGGGGGAGGGTTTGGAGTAGTAGATGGAATTCAGTTAGTCTTTAGTTTTGCTATAAAGTCTTTGGTTGGATTTGTGGTCTTGTAGATCTCGCTTGGGTCCAGTGCACACTTTCAATCTTGCTTCTCTAGTACCAGAAGGCTGAAGAGATCCTCTGTCTTGCAGATAAAGTTGCTTCCGTGGGTCCCTGGGACTTTGCTTGAGAAAGAGAGAGAGAGTTCCCTTCTTTCTCTTTGGTTTTCAAATTGCAGTCTGCCCTTTCCGTGTGGCACATTTCAAAAAGTCCCCGGGTTGGCCAGCAGGTTAGTCATGTGACCAGCTCTTTATTTCAAACAGCAACGTCTGTTTTCAAAAGTTCTCCAGTCACACTCAGTGGGGGGAGAGGGGGTGGAGGGTTGTCTCTTACAAAGTCAGTGGCTCTCAATATCTTTTGATCACACTATTGACAAAACCCATATCGCTAATTGAATCAGTGAGCACTCCCATTGTCTCTGTGCAACGGTGTCTCAGAATGCAAATGTACACCCATGTTTCAGCTGTTCAGCTCTGTCGTTCTTTTAAACAAATTATGTTCAATGTCCAGTAAAAAGGGTTCAAGCAGTGTTCCATATGACGAAATTGAGGATATAAGATGATTAAGGGGATTGACAAAGTAGACGTAGAGAGGATGTTTCCTCTTGTGGGGCAATCTGGAACGAGAGGTTATAGTTTTAGGATAAGGAGTAGCAGATTTAAAACAGAGATGAGGAGAAATTACTTCTCTCAAAGGGTCGTGAATCAGTAGAATTCACTGCCCAGAGTGCGGTGGATGCCGGGACATTGAGTAAATTTAAGGTGGAGATAGACAGATTTTTAATTAGTAAAGGGTTGAAGGGTTATGGAGAACGGGCGGGAAAGTGGAGTTGAGGCCGAGATGAGATCAGCCATGATCGTGTTGAATGGCGGAGCGGGCTCAAGGGGCTGAATTGCCTACTCCTGCTCCTAGTTCTTATGACATTATGACCTTATGAAATTAATATGTTTCCATTTGGCCAGTGTGGTTTCTGTCACAGCTAGGTATGACTTCAACCAGTGGAGAGTTTTCCTCTGATTCCCATTGACTTCAGTTTTGCTAGGGCTCCTTGATGCCATACTTGGTCAAGTATTGCCTTGATGTCGAGGGCAGTCACTCTCACCTGCCTTTGTTTGTGCTTGTGCCCCTTGCCCACTGAGTTGAGATTGATTTTTCCTGTCAACTTGAGCTTGATTGATCCCACAGATACAAAGTTTACATTACCATCTTCCTTGACATCGCAGCATGTTTTGTTATTAGCAATTTGTGGCACAGTAATGCATTAGTACAGTCGCATCCTTCAATATCATATCAGCTGACATGAAAACTTTTTGAATTACTGAAATAAAGCCAGTTTGGTATGAAATAAGTGACTGTATCCATCCAGGGAAATATGATAGGTAAGTTTCACTTAACATTCATTCTTAATGACAGTGCTGTTTTTGATTTAATCACAGGTTCAAGTGTAGAAGCACACCCAGGGATCATGACCATTTTTATAAGAATGGAACAACCAGAGAAAGCAATATGATGGTTAGTAAAAAGGAGGAAATTTAACTCAGCCCTGGTCACAGATCAGCACAAATGAAATAGACAATCAGTCCTTTCTGAATTGGATTCTGAATGGTTCTGAAGAAGGGTCACTGACCTGAAACGTTAACTCTACTTCTCTCTCCACAGATGCTGCCAGACCTGCTGAGTATTTCCAGCATTTCTTGTTTTTATTTCAGATTTCCAGCATCGCAGTATTTTGCTTTTATATCAATTCTTTCTTTCCAGTTTATGCCATGGACTAACATTAACTCCTATTGAAATATACATAGCAATGCAATTGAGAAACTCAGGGACCACTGTCAAATACTCCGATCAACAGGATATTGCACCATTTGATGTTTCCCACATTTTCTCACTTTCATATGGAACCAACAATGTATTCTCGTGAAACACAAAACTTTGTGTTGCATGTTGGACTAAAAGTATTATGGAGTCAAATTTGACATTTGGACAACAGACCTGTGGAGTATGCTGGCCCACCAGTCATCCACACCTACATTGAAGAAGCGGCTGCAATTTTGAGTCGCCAACTTCATTTACATCCAGCTGCCGCACTGTAGGCCCCAAGGGGTGTTCTGCTGCAGCTCAACAGATTGAGGCCTTCCAATATCAGGCTGCCCTAGGCACCAGCAAGGAGCTGGGAGTGGAGTCACAAGTCATTGTGTGGGGTCCCAGGGCAGTAGCAGCTTAGATTGTTTTTGTGGGACCTGGAGGAGTGTTCCTGCTCCACTGGACCCAAAGGAAATAATACCAGACTTACCTTGGCTGGACCTCATCAATTCCCATTTCCCGTGGAACTGGTCAGTGTGTGCATGGCACATGCTCCAACCAATTCCAAACTAAAATGGAAATCATGATCCTAGAACTCTCCATTTGCATATTAAAAGGAGCCTACTATCAAAAACAGTTGGGAGATTCGGGTGCCCAATTGTAGGCTCCTTCAAAATGTCACCAGCATGTTCATTAGTGTTAATGGGACAGTTAGGATATCAAAGCCATTTTGAGTCCATCACTACCCTGTTAGCGCCAGACAATAGAAGTGAAAATTGGCCCTATATGGTCAAATCCTCCCTCTGTTTTCTCTCCCAGGAGAGTAATTTTGGTAAAAATCATGAACCAAGCAGCAGTGCCTTCCGTTTAGCTGATACTGTTAGCTATTCCTGTCAACCATTACTTCTGCTCCGTTTCTCCAAATTGAGTCCAAACTCCCTCTGCTGGTATTAAATGGGAAATAAATCCTCAGATTAGATACAGGGAGAAGAGATTTAAAATCATAAGTGGGGGCCAGGACTGAAATTGAGAAAGATAGTTAGAATAGCACGATACTGGCAACATAGGGTAATAGAGGATTTAAAAAATCTGATTGAAATGATAAAGAAGAAATATTGTATTTGTGACTAATGACATGTAGGTGAGAATTTTGGTGTGGAAGAAGCATTATAATGTTGTCCATTATTTTGAGTGGAAGTTTAGGAATTATTTTACACATGGTGCCCATTATAAACTAGTACTTATGGAGCCTTTTTGAAACATGAATCACACTCTCGAACAAGATTTAGACATATGTCTGCAGTCATTGATTGTGAATTTTGAATGCAGTCATTGCTGATGTTCAGTTCAGTTGTAATGCACTTTATTTAACCGTTTGCCTGAAATGTTTCTTTTGTTGTTCATCTCAGAATTACAATTATTCTCCTTATTAAGAAGCATGATTATTAATTATTTTCTAAATGGCAAAAAGCTGGTAGGAATTGTGGAGGAACAAAGAGATTTAGGGGTACAAATACAGAAATAACTTTAAAAACTAGTGTTAAATTATGAGGATAGATTGCACAGACTCAGCTTGTATTTCCTCATGTACAGAATGGTAGCATAATGGTAATGTTACTGGACTAGTAATTGAAAGGCCTGGACTTATGCGCTGGAGCCATGAGTTCAAATCTGGCCACAGCAGCTGGTGGAGTTTAAATTCAATTAAAGCTAGTCTCAGTATGAAGATCTCAGAACAACCGGATTGTCATTAACAACCCATCTGGTTCACTAATGTCCTTTAGGGAAGGAAATCTGCCATCCTTACCTGCTCTGATTTACATGTGACTTAAGACCCATAGCTTTGTGGTTGACTCTGAACTGCCCTCTGAAATGACCTAGCTAGCCACTCAGTTGTATCAAACAGCCACAAAAAAAATCAAATAAGTATAAAAATGGGCAGACCATTTGGCATTGACCTAGGCAACAGAAATGACTTAACCACAGCCTGCCTTGTCAATCCTGGAAAATCATCCTCACTAGCATATGGGGACTCATGCTCAGCCTGACATAGTCAGAACTCACAGATCTTACAGCCAATGTACCAGACTCCTTCTTCTTTATCCCTGGGTCTGTTGTTTCCTACAGGTGGTGACACAGTGGAATACATTCTAGAGGGAGTGGCCCTGGGAGTCTTCAACATTGTCTCTGGGCCTGCGGAATCTCATTGAATCAGGTCAAGCATGGGAAAAGAAACTTCCTGCTAATTGTCCTGTATTGCCCTCCTTCAACTGATGAATCAGTACTCCTCCATGTTGAACATCACTTGGAAAAAGCACTTGGGGGTAGCAAGGGCACAGAATGTACTCTGGCTGGGGGACTTCAATGTTCATTACCAAGAATAGCTTAGTAGCACCACTATTTACCAAGTTGGCTGAGTCCTGAAGGACTAATCTGCCAAATTGGGCCTGCAGCAAGTGGTGAGAGAACCTACAAGAGGGAAAAATGTGCTTGATCTCATCCTCACCAATCTACCTGTCGTAGATGCAGCTGTCCATGACAGTATTGGTAGGAGTAACCACCACGGAGTCCTTATGGAGATGAAGTCCCGTCTTAACACTGAGGATACCCTCCATTGTGTTGTGTTGCACTACCACTATGCTAAATGGGATAGATTCAGAACAGATCTAGCAGCTCAAAACTGGGCATTATTGAAGTGCCCTGGGCTGCATCACCAGCAGCAGCAGAATTGTAATCAACCATAATCTGTAACCTTACGATCTAGCATATCCCTCACTCGACCATTACTATCAAGCCAAGGGATCAACCCTGGTTCAGTGAGCAGTGTAGGAGAGTATGCCTGGAGCTGCACCATGCATACCTGAAAATGAGGTGTCAACCTGGTGAAGTTAGTTTAGTTTTTAGTTTAGAGATACAGCACTGAAACAGGCCCTTCGGCCCACCGAGTCTGTGCCGACCATCAACCACCCATTTATACTAATCCTACACTAATCCCATATTCCTACCACATCCCCACCTGTTCCTATATTTCCCTACCACCTACCTATACTAGGGGCAATTTATAATGGCCAATTTACCTACCAACCTGCAAGTCTTTTGGCTTGTGGGAGGAAACCGGAGCACCCGGAGAAAACCCACGCAGACACAGGGAGAACTTGCAAACTCCACACAGGCAGTACCCAGAATTGAACCCGGGTCGCTTGAGCTGTGAGGCTGCGGTGCTAACCACTGCGCCACTGTGCTGCCCTTTTTTTTTTAGAGATACAGCACTGAAACAGGCCCTTCGGCCCACCGAGTCTGTGCCGACCATCAACCACCCATTTATACTAATCCTACACTAATCCCATATTCCTACCACATCCCCACCTGTTCCTATATTTCCCTACCACCTACCTATACTAGGGGCAATTTATAATGGCCAATTTACCTACCAACCTGCAAGTTATAACACAAGACTATATGCATGCTAAACAGGAGAAGCAGCATTCAATAGAGCAAAGCAATTCCACAACTAACTGATCAGATCAAAGCGCTGCAGTTTTGCCACATTCAGGTCTGAAAGCTGGAGGACAATTAAACAACTAACCAGAAGAAGATGTGGGGCGGCACAGTGGTTAACAACACAGCCTCATAGCTCCAGCGACCTGGGTTTGGTTCTGGGTACTGCCTGTGCGGAGTTTGCAAGTTCACCCTCTGACTGCGTGGGTTTCTGCCAGGTGCTCCGGTTTCCTCCCATAGCCAAAGACTTGCAGGTTGATAGGTAAATTGGCCATTGTAAATTTCCCCTAGTGTAGGTAGGTGGTAGGAGAATTGAGGGAAGGTGGGGATGTGGTAGGAAATATGGGATTAATGTAGGATTAGTATAAATGGGTGGTTGATGGTTGTGCACAGACTCAGTGGACCGAAGGGCCTTTTTCAGTGCTGTATCTCTCTATGACTCCAGGAGGCGCCACAAATATCCCCAAAGCTGGGGGAGCACAGCACATCAGTGCAAAAGACAAGGCTGAAGCATTTGCAGCCATCTTCAGCCAGAAGTGCTGAGTGGATGATCCATCTCGGTCTCCTCCTGAGCTCCCCACTGTCATAAGATGCCAATCATCAGAGGATTCGATTCACTCCAGATGATATCAAGAAATGGCTGATGTCACTGCATACAGCAAAGGATATGGACCCTGACAGCATCTTGGTAGTAGTCCTGAAGACTTTTGCTCCAGAACTAGCTGCACCTCTAGCCAAGCTGTTCCAGTATAGCTACAACATTGGCATCTACCCAACAATATGGAAAATTGCCCTGCCCACAAAAAGCAGGACAAATCCATTCCAACCAATTATCGCCCCATCAATCACTCTCAATCATCAACAAAGTGATGGAAGATGTCGTTGACAATGCTATCAAGTGTCACTTACTCAACGGTAGCCTGTTCACCGATGCTTAGTTTGGGTTCTGCTAGGGCCACTCAGCACCAGACCTCATTGCAACTTTGGTTTAAACATGGACAAAAAAGCTGAATTCCAGAGGTGAGGTGAAAGTGACTGCCCTTGACATCAAGGCAGAATTTGACCAAGTGTGGCATCAAGGAGCCCTAGCAAAACTGAAGTCAATAGGAATTGTGGGGGAGTGGGGGGGGGGGGAAGAAACTCTCCACTGGTTGGAGTCTCACCTAGCACAAAGGACAAAGGAAGATGCTTGTGGGAGGCCAATGATCTCAGCCCCAGGACAGCACTACAGGAATTCCTCAGGTAGCGTCCCCGGCCCAACCATCTTCAGCTGTTTCATCAATGACCTTCCCTCGATCATAAGAAGTGGGGATGCTTGCTGATGATTGCACAGTTTGCATTACCATTCACAACTCCTTAGATACTGAAGCAGACTGTGCCTACATTCAGCAAGGCATGGGCAACATTCAGGTTTGGACTGATAAGTGGCAAGTAACATTCGCGCTACACAAGTGCAGGGCAATGACCATCTCCAACATGAGAGAATCTGAGTACCTCCACTTGCCATTCAATGGCATTGACATCGCTTAATCCCCCACCATCAACATCTTGGGTGCTACCATTGACCAGAAACCTAACTGGACCAGCCACGTGTAAATGCTGTGGCTGCAAGAGCAGGCCAGAGGCTGGGAATTCTGTGGTGAGTAACTTACCTCCTGATTCTCCAAATCCATCATCTACAAGGCACAATTCAGGAGTGTGATGGAATACTGTCCACTTCCCTGGATGAGTGCAGGTCCAACAACACTCAAAAAGCTTGACACCATCCATTTGCTTGATTGGCACCCCATCCATCATCATGCACAGTGGCAGCAGTGTGTACCATCTACAAGATGTACCGCAGCAACTTGCCAAGGCTCCTTCGACCGCACCTTCCAAATCCGCAACCTCTACCACCTAGAAGAATAAGGGCAGTAAGTGCATCGGAACACCACCAGCTGCAAGATCCCCTCCAAGCGACACCCCATCCCGACCTGGAACTATATCGCCTTTCATTCTCTGTCACTAGATCAAAATTCTGGGACTTCCTTCCGAATAGCACTCTGGATGTACCTACATCACAGAGTTTGCAGCAGTACAAGAAGAGAAGGCAGCTCACCGCCACCTTCTCAAGGGCAGTTTGGGACGAGCAATAAATGCTAACCTTGCCAGCGACAGTAACATCCCATGAATAAAAAAACAATGAAGGGGTGATCAAATTGAGGTGTTTAAAATGAATAAAAATTTTGATAGGGTAGATGGAGAGAAACTGTTTCTCCTGGTGGAGAAGTCCAGAACAAAGGTGTATCATGGTAAAATTAGAGCTAGGCCTTTCAGGGGTGATATCAGGAAACATTTATCACACAAATGTAGTGGAAATCTGAAACTCTCCTCCTCCCCCACCCTCCCCAAAATATGCTGTTCCGGCTTGGTTAATTGAAAATTTCAAGAGTTTGATGGTATTTTGTCAGGCAAGGGCACTAAAGCATTTGGAACCAAGGTAGGTAAATGGAGTTAAGATACAGATCCACCATAATATAATTGAATTGCAGAATAGACTTGAGGGGCTGAATGGCCCACTGTTGTTCCTAATATATTATGGTTGTGAAGCAAAATTATCGGGCTCACAATAGAGTTTGCTCCAAGTCATCTGTGTGATTGAATATGAGCTCGGTAGTGAATTTATTTTCTGTGTGATTAGAAATTGAAATGCTCTTCAATTCAAATAAATATGGTTTACCAATAAATGAAGTCTCTTCTGACTCAAATAAAATTACACACTGCACAGAAGCATTTCTATCTTTATTCCATCAAGACTAAGATATTGCTCAGATTGTTGGTTAAGTCTGCACTCCCCACTCTGCAAATACTAACCTTATTCATTTCCGTACAATTCTCTATTTGTTGATACAGACCATGCTTTGGAAATCTTTCAATCTGTTAGTGTTGAATCCCACATAATAGCACAGGCCCTTCTTTCAGTTCCCATAATACACTGTGGTCCCAATGCAACAATGCCAAGATTGCTGCTCTTCTGATGCTGCATGCACCTGCGATACAATGAGTGGCCTTGTGCTGCAAAGTGAGGTAAGCTCATTTATATATCTTGCTGTGCCTGGCACATAACACATGGCATACTGTGAGGTTGCATGGATTAGGGTAGAAAACTACACATTAAAATTTACAGATGACACAAAGGTATGCAGCATTGCAAGCAGTATAGATGGAAGTATAAAATAATGAAGCGATATTGATAGATTAAGTGAATAGGCAAAACAAATGGATATCAATGTAGGTTGGGAAGTCTAAAACTAGGAGACATAATCTAAAAATTAGAGCCAGGCTTTTCAGGAATGAAATTAGGAAGCAAAGGACTGGATTTCGTGCAGGAGATGGGACTTCCAGCACTGAGTCGAAAAGGCAGGGTAACCTGGCCTCTGCAATTTTTCAGATCCCCGGAGTGATCCTCCGGTCTTTTGGAGTCAAGGTTTAAGAAGGCTGGATCCCTGTCCCTTTAAAGAGTTCACTCCCCCAAGAGCTGCTGGCCAATCACTACTGGGAGGGGTGGCCACTTCCAGGCGTCCACCCCACGAGGCGGAGGCTCCCCCTGCTGCTGCTAAGATCTCAGCGGCAGCGAGAAGAGGATCTTATTTGGCCTCTGGGTGGGAAGGTCGTCATTGGCCTATCCTGCCGCTGGAAGAATTAGAACTAGGATTCCCGGCATCAGGTTCCGTGATGGGCGATTTTGCACCCCCCCCCCCCCCCCCCCACCGCCATGAAATCCGCCATTGGGATGAGAACAAAATCCAGCCCAAAGGGTGGTAGAAGTTTGAAACTCTCTTCTGCAAATGGCAATTGATGCTGGATCAATTCTAAATTTTATATCTGAGTTTAATAGATTTTTGTTATCCAAAGGTACTAAGGGATATGGATCAAAGGTGGGTATATGGAGTTAGTTCACAGATCAACATTGATTTCATTAAACAGTGGAACAGGCTCCAGCAGCTAAATGGCCCACTCCTGTTCCTATGTTTGCCAAGGCCGAATACACTTATTTAGGATATATCATGGGTTAAGATCAAGTGCTCCCGTGAGAGGCCAAGATTCAGGCAATAATACTTTCCTGTACCCTGGACAAGGAAAGAAGTGATACGATTTCTGCATATGTGTGGGTTCTACAAGAAATTTGTCTCATCTTGTATAAACCTATGAGCCTGGGACCTAGTCACAACACAATCCGGGAATAGTCCGGCTATACCTCAGTTTCAGCAGCCTTAACTGGCTTCTCCGAAACCGCTGGAGACCCAGACAAGCCATTTCCAAGCAAAAAATCTACACCTTCAGTAGGCAAACTAAGAACAACACTGACGGTAACAGGACCACTGACTAAATCACATTTTAAATCAACTCTATGGGTGAATTTTACTGGCCCCAGTGTCAAGGCCCGTGGCGGGCCTCTCCTGGAGGCATTTTCCGGGCCCTCCCCATATTACTGGTGGTGGAGAGGCCTTGTGGTGACTCCCCTGCCACTCGGCAACGGGAGCAGGATTTAAATAAATCAATGAATTAATTACCAACCTACTCCCACCAGCCGTCCCGCTGCCATATTCCAGCCGGTTGCTGGGACTCCCGTGCTTTCAAAATTCTGATGGGAGATCTGATGTGGGGCATTGGTGGAGGAAGGGGGGGCGGGAGGTACGTTTCCGGGGAGTTGGGGGGCGGGGCAAAACCGTTTTGATTGGTCTAGGAGGTGGTGGGAAGGGGTAAGGTTCAAATTGTATAAACTTTGTTTTGGGGGGTGGGGGTCGGGACTGCAAAATAAGTTTTTTTTGGGGGGGTGGGCAAGTAATAATTTGTTTTGTCATGGGGGGTGGTGCGGTGGGAGAGGGTATTGAAGCTTTAATCAGGTTTTTCCTTTTTAATTTACAATTCATACCACTTTAAAAATTTAAATGACTTTGAAGGGCTTGAAGCCCTTTAAAAATGCCGCCTGTGCAGTGGAGCACCTGCCCCATCCTCGTCATCCTGGAGTGGGGGGGTGGGGGGTGCAGTCCACCCTAGCCATTTAAATGAGCAGCCGTGCTAAATATTGCGGCGGCTCCGTGGTGCATATCTCGCAAGTGCGCCGCATTATTTTTGAAGCTCGCCGCATATGGGAAAGTTTAAATGAGTTCCATCAAAATCCTCAGCTAACAACTTCATATTCAGCAAACTATTGGGGAAGAAATTCATGTCACCTGCCAACATCAATGACTCTGCTGCCCCGTATCTCTAAGAATAACAATTAACTTGTCTGCCTCACCAGATAAAAGTGGGATACTTCTGCCTCAAACAGAAAACTTCTGTAGTTTTCTGCAATCTGATTCACTCTATCAGTGGACGTGGGAGAAACTACCTGCTTGTCATGAACGTTACCCGCTAGGACATATTTGCTGGGGAGACCCACATGGTTATACACATGTGACAGGCTTGTTTTTCCATTTCCAACACACAGCCTTCACATGTATATTTTAATGTGAAAAATAACATGTTGCTCCCCTCGAACCAAACTTTTCCTCCGGACTTCCTCTTTTACTAACCTGGAGTATGTCTGCGTCTTTAGCTTTGCCATCTTTCTCAATAGAACTAGATCTCTTTTCATTACCAAACTTTCTATCTCTCCAATTTCTCTGAAAGTTTCCAAATTAGGGCTTGTTATTACTGCACTTGTGAATCAATTCATAATCATCTGTCACTACTGTGGCGTCCCTTATTTTATAAACCTTACCCTCTTTCAGGTGGAACTTTATTCCCAGCGGGAACTACTTTTGAATTCTTCCATCAGAATCAGTTCCCTAATGCTCTCAAAGTCTTGTCAAAACTTCATCGATCTATACCACCTGTCAAAAACCATTTCCTTCGCTCTAGCAAATTCCACAAATGTCTGGCCTGTTTCCTTTTTAAATTTCTGAAGTTCTGTCTGTAGGAGAGCATATGGGTGTTGGTGTATGTCCGAGGGCTAAGAAAGCAGAGATCAATTAAGACTTGGCTCCTCGCTTGAAGCTGGAGAGTATTGTTCAAGTAGAACTAGCCATAATTGAGTTAGAAAGAGACGATGGGATTTGAAAGAGAAAGGGAAATGGAGATTAGAAGGTGAAAGAGAAATGAAAATATTTGAGTCTACTTGAGCAATACTCTCCAGCTTTAAGCGAGGAGCCGAGTCTTAGATGATCTCTGCTTTCCTAGCCCCTGGACTTACACCAACACACACATGCTCTGCTACCGAAATCAAATCAACTTTTTTCAACTGTTGCAATGTACTGAGGGACAAGTCTCTCTTAACAAATACTTGAATATCAATAGTACTTATATTGATTTCCCACTGAATACAGCAGAGGTAAATGTGAAATCTTATTTGTTTAAACTCTAGAAAATTCCAGTTGAACCAATTTCACAGCCTAATTTGGATCAGTCCTGGATAAGCCCCCAGTTCTGTTATGATTCCTGTGAAGATCAAACCAAGATTTCACTTTTATAAATTTACTCCAACAACAATCAAACCAAAATCAACCTAACTTAAACATGAAATAACTGAGAATAATGATCAGTATATGGTTTACAGATTACACATTAGTTATCAGATGCAAAGACAGATCTCATGAATTTACTGGGCAGTCTCCTCAGCAAAGATGACACTGAACAGCCACAAAGTTCTTCAAAACTTTAAACTTCTTCAGTTAGATATCAAGCTCCTCTCCTCCAAGATGTTGACACCAATGTAATGCCTTCTCATCGATAGTGAGCATTGCAGTCTTCCCTTCAATATTTTGGTCTTGTCACTTCTTGAACATCCTCAGCCTGCTCATGACAGTCCTAATGGTGTGGTTCCACCAGTATTTCTTTAAGTCACTGAAAGCAGCTGCTGCAACTTGTATTTGCCAATGGACAGCTCGCAGAATCCGCTTTCTCTCTTTGCAGCTTCTCTGCCAAAAAGCCTGCAACTTCTTTGAACTCTGCAATCTTGAAATCTGAGCTCTAGCCATATGCCTCTGGTCAAATGACTTTGTGTCTTATCTGGTTGCAACCAGTTTCAATTTCACCAGAAACCTGAAGTTTTTAGTTTCACTTTTAAGTTAGGGTCTGTCTCTTTAAAAAAAACAAGCTTTGAAACCAGAGTCAGTGCACCAACAGAATTCAACAAGTCATCTGTTTCAACAACCATCTGCAATACGCTCGTCCACTGGTCTTGAAAACCACGGACCCCATCACAGTAACAAGGGCACAGAATATACTCTGGGTGGGGGACTTCAATGTCCATCAACAAAAATGGTTCGGTAGCATGACTACCAACCAAACTGGCCAAGTCCTGAAGAACCAACGTGTCAGACAGGACCTAAGCAGATAGTGAGAGAACCAAGAAGAGGGAAAATGCCTACTTGATCTCATCTTCACCAATGTACCTGTTGCAGATGCATATGTCATGACAATATTGGGAGGAGTGCAGATGAAGTTCCTCTTCACACTGAGGATACCCTCCATCATTTTGTATGGCATTACCACTGAGCAGATCTAGCAGCTCAAAACTGGGCATCCGTGAGGTGCTATGGGCAGCAGAATTGTATTCATCCATAATCTGTAACCTCATGGCCCTGCTTTTCTCTCTCTCTCTACCATTACCACCAAGCCAGGGACTGATCTTGATTCAATGAAGGCTGTAGGAGAGCATGCCTGGAGTAGCACCAGGAAGATCTAACAATGAGATGCCAACCTGGTGAAGGTACAACATAGGACTACATGCACACTGTAAAGCGGAAACATCATGCTTTAGACAGAGATAAGCATTCCCATGAACAACGGATCAGATCAAAGTTCTGCCACATCCAGTTGTGATGTTCAGCACTATTTGCGACTCTTCAGATAGCAGCCCTTGTCCATATGCAGCAAGACCTGGACAACATTCAGGCTTGGGCTGATAAGTGGTAACATTCGCGCCACATAAGTGCCAGGTTATGACCATCTCAAACAAGAGAGAACCTAACTATCTCCCCTTGATGTTCACCATCGCTGAAACCCCCACTATCAACATTTTGGGGGGGTCACCATTGACCAGAAACTGAACTGGACCAGCCACTAAGCTTACAAGAGCAGGTCAGAGGCTAGGAATTCTGTGGTGAATAACTCACCTCCTGTCTCCCCAGTGCCTGTCCATCTACAAAGCACAAGTCAGGAGTGTGATGGAATATTCTCCACTAGCCTGGATGGGTGCAGCTCCATCAACACTCAAGAAGCTCAACACCATCCAGGACAAAGCAGCCTGCTTGATTGGCACCCCATCCACCACCTTCAACATTCACTCCCTCCACCACCCCGCACAGTGGCAGCAGTGTGTATCATCTACAAGGTGCACTGTAGCAACTCACCAAGGCTCCTGAGACAGCATCTTCCAAACCTGCGACCTCTACCATCCAGAAGAACAAGGGCAACAGATGCATGTGAACACCACCGCCTGCAAGTTCCCCTCCTCCAAGCCACACACCATCCTGACTTGGAACAATATCACCGTTAATTCACTGTGGCTGGATCAAAATCCTGGAACTGCCTTCCTAACTGCCCTGTTGGTGTACCAACACACCAAGGACTGCAGCAGTTCAAGCAGGCAGCTCACCACCACCTTCTCAAAGGCAATTAGGAATGGGTAATAAATGCTGGCATAGCCAGTGATGCCCACATCCCCCAAAAGAAAAAAATAGAATGCTGGTAGACAGTTAGACAACTAACTGGAGGAGAGGCTCCAAAAAATCCCCATCCTGAATGATGGCAGACTCTAGCACGTCAGTGCAAAAGACAAGACTGAAGCATTTGCAACCATCTTCGGCCAGAAGTGCCAAGTGGAGGATTCTTCTGCGCCTCCTGATGAGGTCTCCACCATCAAAGATGCCAGTCTTCAGACAACTAGATTCACTGCACGCGATATCAAGAAACAGCTGAAGACGCTGGATACAGAAAAGGCTATGGGCCCTGACAACATCCTGGCTGTTGTACTGAAGACTTGTGCTCTAGAACTAGCAACACCATTAGCCAAGCTATTGCAGTACAGCTACAAAACTGGCATCTACCCGGCAATGTGGAAAATTGTCCAGATCTGTTCTGTCCACTAAAAGCAGGACAATTTAAATCCAGCCAATTACGACCCCATCAGTCTACTCTCAATCATCAGCAAAGTGATGGAAGGTATCTCCAACAGTGCTGCCAAGCGGCACTTACTCAGCAACAATCTGCTCATTACTGCTCAATTTGGGGTCTGCTAAGGCGCTCGGCTCCGGACTATCTTCAGCTGTTTCATCTGTCATGGTCCTGTGTTATTTTTATTCTCTCGTTGGAAATATTATGGTGCGCCTTTAAGAGTGTAAAGAGATCAGTGCATCGTTAAGAACTCTCCAGAGACAGTGAGCCAAAGTGCATTCTGGTTGCCAAGCAACAGCCACACAGAGAGAGAGAGAACATGAGATTCAATGCAGCAGTTTTAATTTTGAAAACCAACTGGCAAAAAACTGGTTTGGAGACAGACTGTTCCAGCAATTGAAGGAAGTCAGTTGAGAGCTCTCTGAGACACAATTTAAACTGAAGGGGAAAGAGCTGCTATTTCTCTCTCAAGAAGATTCTACAATGCAACAAGACTAATTTATTGCCTAAGAAAATAAGAAAAGCTTTTCTCTCTTAACAAAGTATCAGTATTGCTGTGTTTATCATTGAAGGGACAGTTTATGCTACAACTGATGAACTGAACTGTTGAATTCCTATAATAAAAGCAAAATACTGCAGATGCTGGAAATTGAAACACAAGCAAGAAATGCTGGAAATACTCAGCAGGTCTGGCAGCATCTGTGGAGAGAGAAGCAGAGTTAACGTTGCAGGTCAGTGACCCTTCATCAGAACTGGCAGATATTAGAAATGTAAAAGTTTTAAGCAAGTAAAGCGGGGGTGGGGCAAGGGATAACAAAAGAGAAGGTAGTTGCTAGGACAAGGTCACAGAGAATAACTGACCAGAAGGTCATGGAGCAAAGGCAAACGGTATGTTAATGGTGTGCTGAAAGACAAAGCATTAGTACAGAGAGCGTGTTAATGGACAGAAAACTGAGCAGTCTGGCCCCAAGCACAAACATGAAAAAAACAGTGGGTAGGCACAGTAGAAACAAACATTTCTTGTTTGTGTTGCTGAATTCCTATCTTTGGAAGGGCCTTCTGCTTCATCGGACCTTGGAAGTGAACTTTGACCGTGTTGTATTGGAAAACTCCATTCATCAGGAACTCAACTTGCAAAGACTTTTAAAAAAAAATTTTCAGGCAGCTAGTTAAAAACCAAATGACTGTTAGTTTGAGTATATGTATGCGAACGCAGGAGTTACATTTTTAAATAAGAAGTCATAGGATATTGGTTTATCTTAGTAGTGTTTAAGATTTTAGGTTTTTTAAATAAATCGTTAATTTGTTGATCTCTAAAGATACCTGGTTTACTTCGCTTCATTTGGGAGTTACTAGATTGTTCAATTTGGCTGCTTTTTTCCTTTGATTTGGAAAGCTTAAAGAAATATGCTGCGACCTGTGGAGCGACAGGACTGAATTGACAGTGTGTTGCTTCCACTGCAATCAGAATCATATATTTTTATTGGGGGCTTTGTCCTGAGCGATCGTAACATATTAATGACCTTCCCTCCAACAGAATGTCAGACCTGGACAATATTCAGGCTTGGGCTAATAAATGGCAAATAACACTCATGCCACACAATTGCCAGACAATGAATATCTCCAACTAGAGAGAATCTAACCATCTCCTCTTGACATTCAATAACATTATCATTGCTGAAGCCTCACCATCAGCATCCTGGGTATTACTATTGACCAGAAACTTAACTGGACCAGCTGTATAAAATACTGTGGCTACAAGACCAGGTCAAAGGCTGGGAATTCTGTGGCGAGTTACTCACCTCCTGATTCCCCAAATTCACCATCTGCAAGGCACAATTCAGGAGTGTGATGGAATACTCTCCACTTGCCTGAATGGGTGCAGGTCCCACAAGACTCAAAAAGCTCGACACCGTCCAGGACAATGCAGCCTGCTTGATTGGCACCCCATCCACCATCTTAAACATTCACTCCCTCCACCACCAGCGCACAATAGCAACAGTGTGTACCATCTACAAGATGCACCACAGCGACTTGCCAAGGTTCCTTCCACAGTACCTTCCAAACCCATGACCTTGACCAACTAGAGGAACAAGGACACCAGTTGCATGGGAGCACCACCAGTTGCAAGTTCCCCTCCATGTTTCATACCATCCTGACTTGGAACTATATCGCCATTCCTTTCCTGTCACTGGGTCAAAATCCTGAAATTCCCTACCTAACTTCACTGTGAGTGTATGACATCACATGGACTGCAGCAGTTCAAGAGCATTTGGGGATGGGCAATAAATGGTGGCCTTGCCAGTGACGCTCACATCCTAGGAAAGAATTTTAAAAAAACTCTAGCAAGCTAGCTTGAATGCTAGGGGAGCAACACAAAATCTTTAAGCAATAAAAAGGCAAACAGTTAATGATCCAATGTGGATAAAAGATCGAAGCTGACAAATTATGACAGGAGAAGTAGAATGCAAGGAAGATCCAAAATCAATCTCTCCTAAATTACTGCAACAGGTCTGAAACAATAATTTTTTAAGAGTACTTCCAGTGGCTGGACTCTGCTTCACATTTTAAAGGTGCACAGGACTAGCATCATGCCAGCGATACAATGCATTGGAACTTCCAGGACAGCACGAATGTGCCGTCAAATCCATGAATACAGAGGTACTATTGAGGCTTGAACCACATGGCAGCTGGGCCCTCTTGTGGCCCAGTGCAGGAACATCACAAAACATGGGTCTAATACAAATCCTCAGTCCTTGATATTCTACGTCCCCCCCACACATTCTATGTCCCCCCCACACCCCCCCCCCCCCCCCCCACCACCAGCCCCCAGCCCCACTTCATACCACCACCACAAAGGAGCAAAATTTTAGTCTCATTGTTTTAAGCGATAAAAACATAGCTTGCCAAATGTAGTGCTACACAAACACTGACATTCTGCCCTTTCTCTTGCAGGACAAGGTGGCTCACAATAGAATGGAACAGGGCAGAATCTGTGGGGAACAAGGATATCTGCATCTCCTGAGTTCTATGGTGTAGATGTCTCTCAGCATCATGGTGTTGGCTGCAACAGAGTCAGTGGCATCTGATGTCACTGAGAACATTGAGGATGACATTATGTTCCTGTCATCTCCTCCTTCTCAACTCCCAGCTCACCCTCAACCTGCTATCTTACATGATGAGAAATCTGTTGATGATATGACCATGGATCTCTTGTTTCCCACCCCACTTACCTCACACTAATCTTCCCCTTCTGAGTTCCTGCTTTCAGACACCTAAGAACAGTTGTCTGCCCAGCCACAGCAGCCCAAAGAGGAAGATAGAGCAACAGCACAGCACTGATGAACAGACCCCGTCCCCTGATCTGAAATTTGCATACTAGCTGAGATACTGGCAGTATAGAGGCTACTATAAAGTTGGAAATAGCACATGCTGAGTCACCGGGTACGAGTGAGTTGCAGCCAGGCCAGGGGTGAAGGATGATTTGTTTGCCAGCTCACTGAGAGCAAGGTCACAGATGAGTTCTGCTGCAAAGGACTCAGGTAAAGATTTTGGTGGGATAACCTGCAGGAGAGCACTGATGGGCATGCACACCTGGGTACTGGATGCTGGGTACATTGACTGCCAGATAACGTTATGTCACTGTCAAGAAGCATGGAGGAGTACGGCTCCAAGTTAGCAGGGAGCATCATGCAGAGCTGCCCTCTCTGCAGCCTGTACTCCATCTACCTGTTGTGCTGCCGACCCAGGGCACTGCCATTGCTGCTCCCCTACCTGTTGTAGCCTTTGTGTGGACAGGTCACCTATTCCTCTGCCATCTCTGTAAGGATACAGCAATGCTCTCTGGCAAATCCAGGGACTCATCACAACACCTCCACGAACACTCCAGAGTATTTCCAGATACTTTGCAATAGCAGAACTTATTCAAAATAACCTTATGTGCAAATTGGGTGCCTATCCTTTTAAATAACTCTAGAGCAGGGCTTATCTTGCAGTTGAGCACTTGTTCTTCACAGCGTAACATGCATATTCATTGTCCCAACCGGTGTAGTCCAAACCAGCCAGTAGTGCTATGTGACATCAGGATAGCTCTACTTTTGAGGCGCCCAGCATATGCTATGGGTTGCCCTTCTCAAGAAGGCATGCTACACAGATTCCACCAAAAGCAGCTAACTGCGAAGCACACCCCAGCAAAACGGGCTGATTGGCCCTGGAGGCGATGCTACAGAGATGAAATTCGTGCCCAATATCTTTAAAACAAAGATCAAACATTCCCACTTTGTCCAATTTATTAAGATATTGGCTGGGAAAAAAAGGGCAGCACGCTGCAGAGCCATCACGATCTCCTGCGTGGCAGCTCATTTAAATAGCTGGGTCAGCCACCCGCCCCCCCAAATCACGTGGAGGGGGCAGGCTGTCCAAAGCCAGCAATGACGTCAGCAGCCTCTGCACAGCGCTGGCACCATTTCTAAAGGGCAATTTGAATTTTTAAAGTTGTATCCACCCCGCCAAATTCTATCAAATAAAATTGTAATTCCCCTTCCCCACCCCGCAATTACAATTGCATTAACTATTTGCCTTCCCCCCACAAAACACTTAACTTTGAAATGTTACTATTATTCAATATTACTATTGACCAGAAACATAACTGGACCAGCTGTATAAAATACTGTGGCTACAAGACCAGGTCAGGCTGGGAATCGTGGGCAAGTAACTCACCTCTTGACTCCCCAAAGCCTGTCCACCATCTACAAGGCACAAGTCAGGAGTGTGATGGAATACTCTCCACTTGCCTGGATGGGTGCAGCTCCAACAACACTCAAGAAGCTCGACACCATCCAGGACAAAGCTGCCCACTTGCTTGGCGCCCCATCTACAAACATTCATTCCCTCCACCATCGACGCACAGTGGCAACAGTGTGTGCCATCTCCAAGATGCACTGCAGCAATGCACCAAGGCTCCTTAGACAGTACCTTCCAAATCCGCGACCTCTACCAACTAGAAGGACAAGGGCAGCAAATACATGGGAACACCACCACCTGCAAGTTCCCCTCCAAGTCACACACCATCCTGACTTGCAACTATATCGCCGTTCCTTCACTGTCGCTGGGTCAAAATCCTGGAACTCCCTTCCTAACAGCACTGTGGGTCTACCTACCCCAAATGGACTGCAGCGGTTCAAGAAGGCAGCTCACCACCACCTTCTCAAGGGCAATTAGGGATGGGTAATAAATGCTGGCATAGCCAGTGACGCCCACATCCCATGAATGAATTTAAAAAAAACATCCAGAGTATTGTGTACAGTTTTAGTCTCTTCACTTAAGAAAGGATATAATTTCATTGGAAGCAGTTCAGAGAAGGTTCACTCGACTGATTTTTGGGATGAGGGGTTATCTTATGAGGAAAGGTTGGGCAGGTAGGGTCTGTATTCATTAGAGTTTAGAAGGGTGAGAGGTGATCTTATTGAAACATATAAGATCCTGAGGGATCTTGACAGGGTGGATGTGGAAAGGATGCTTCCCCTTGTGAGAGAGACTAAAACTCGAGGGCACAGTTAAAAAATAAGGGGTCTCCCATTTAGGACAGAGATGAAAAAAAATTGTTTCTCTCAGAGGGCATGAGTCTGTGGAGCTCTCTTCCCCAGAGAGCGGTGGAGGCAGGGTCATTGAATGTTTTTAAGGCAGAGGCAGAGTATTTGTGGAAATATCCATTTACCCTGATCAAATAATAAGTTATCCTGTACTGTAAAATTGTCTTATCTGTTAAAGGCATCTATGGACAGTGATTCCTTATCTTTCATGATCCTTCAGAAGAAGGGATTTTCCTCCACACAAGATCAGGTGGCAGGTTGTTCAACCTTGCCCGTCTAAGAGCGAAGACCAAGGTACAGAAAGTCCTTATCAGGGAACTCCTCTTTGCTGACGATGCTGCATTGACATCTCACACTGAAGAGTGTCTGCAGAGACTCCTCGACAGGATTGCGGCTGCCTGCAATGAATTTGGCCTAATCATCAGCCTCAAGAAAAAGAACATAATGGGACAGGACGTCAGAAATGCTCCATCCATCAATATCGGCAACCATGCTCTGGAAGTGGTTCAAGAGTTCACCTACCTAGGCTCAACTATCACCAGAAACCTGTCTCTCGATGCAGAAATCAACAAGCGCATGGGAAATGCTTCCATTGCTATGTCCAGACTGGCCAAGAGAGTGTGGGAAAATGGCGCACTGACACAGAACACAAAAGTCAGAGTGTATCAAGCCTGTGTCCTCATTACCTTGCTCTACAGCAGCGAGGCCTGGACAACGTATGTCAGCCAAGAGCGACGTCTCAATTCATTCCATCTTCGCTGCCTCCGGAGAATCCTTGGCATCAGGTGGCAGGACCGTTTCTCCAACACAGAAGTCCTCGAGCATGCATCCCCAGCATATACATCCTACTGAGCCAGCGGCGCTTGAGATGGCTAGGCCATGTGAGCCGCATGGAAGATGGCAGGATCCCCAAGGGCATTTTGTACAGCGAGCTCGTCACTGGTACCAGACCCACCGGCCGTCCATGTCTCCGCTTTAAAGACGTCTGCAAATGCGACATGAAGTCCTGTGACATCGATCACAAGTCATGGGAGTCAGTTGCCAGCGATCGCCAGAGCTGGCGGGCAGCCACAAAGGCGGGGCTAAAGTGTGGCGAGTTGAAGAGACTTAGCAGTTGGCTGGGAAAAAGACAGAGGCGCAAGGAGAGAGCCAACTGTGTAATAGCCTTTACAAACAATTTTATCTGTAGCACCTGTGGAAGAGTCTGTCACTCTAGAATTGGCCTTTATAGCCACTCCAGGCGCTGCTTCACAAACCACTGACCACCTCCTGGCGCTTACCCATTGTCTCTTGAGACAAGGAGGCCAAAGAAGAAGAAGAATGGCCATTTGGACTGATCTTTTCCTAGAGTCCTCATCCTGTGCTCATGCAAGATCTAAAGGGAGCCCTTCACTTTGATCTTTATTTATCTGGTCATGCAATGCTCCAGACAGTTGTCACACTTTCAGGGCAATTTCAAACTTCTTGTCTAGCTGATCTGCCTTGCTGTTCTCATTGGCCCAGGGATGATTTTACAAGCAGGTCTCAAACTTGAGGTAACCAGATTAAGAAAGCAGTATTCTGTAAATTATTGAATTGATTAAAAAGACCACGCATCTTTAAATTAAACTACATAAAGTAATACCAATTTTTAGTTGTAATCTAATTAAAACAAAGTGTTTTGAAAAGTTTAAATTGTTCAACTACCAGAAACCATGGCAAAACTAACTTGTTGTTTTTCAAATTAGCCACCTTGTGCAAACATTATAGGGTAGCATAGGGGCAGGATCTGCACATGGTGGCTGTAATTTAGTCAGATCAGTGGGGCCCACAACGATGAGCCCAAAGACTTGGAGCAACCCCACCTCGGGTGTTTGTGAGCCCCCTGGCCATATTTTCCATTTGTACATCCCCAGCCACTTCTTCAGTCTCAGGAGTTCCAATGGGAACGGTGGCCACCATTGGAATTGCACCAGCAGAGAGGATGCCATGGAAACAGGCTGCCCTCGCACTGGTAAGTGGGCTGTGGGATCAGGTAGGCCTCAAGAGGTGGGGGGCTGGTAAGGGCAGGGGAAATGTTGCCACAGAGTCTCCACTGAGTCCACAGGCAGGCTGCCAGGGTTCACCAGGCAGTTTACAAACGTGGTGGAGGGCCCACCCGCCACTGGTAAAATGCCAGTGGGGCAGGAAGAGGCCCTTAATTGGCCACTTAAGTAGTTCAATTGGCCTCTGGTGCCAGCTCACCAGACGGCAAGGTCACAGATGAGTTCTGCTGCAGAGGACTCAGGAGCTTAGATTGAGGTCATGAAATCTCAGCTTGTTACATACAAATCCAGCTTGGTGCTACGTAGACACAAATGGCTGCCATCATTGATGCTGATACTAGTGTTCAAAGGGGCTTGCAGGAATTAAGAGAGAACTGAAACCCCCTTACAGTCTGTAATCAGAGTGTTTTTGACAAGGAAGGTGTGTGTGTTTCTTTACCCCTGAGTGTATGGCCAATTTGAATAACCAGCAGCTTGCTTTTTGTTGGTTTAAATAAAGAGGATCATTTTTATTCACACTGTTATGACCAGGTGAGCAATGTGTCTAGGAGTCTTTGGCTGTCTTTTCCTGGTCTTATTGTAATAGGGTTTAATTTTAAACACACTGTGTTTTGAGCCCCCCTTTTTATGAATCCGTGTTCACAGTTTCCAATTATAAGGCAAAGAACTGAGCACACGGAGGCTTTCTTTGGTTTGAAGCAGAAAGAAGAAATTTATTAAAACCTTAAAGTTAAACTCTAATACGGCCCACAACTACGGATATATGATGGACTCATGCTAGCAGGCACACGCAAAATAAACATGCAGATAGGAATAGAAAAGAGCAGAAGAAAAGATAAGTAGAACAGTTTGAGGCAATATCTTGTTACTGTTTCTCGAGCTCGCATTAGCCCTTGATTGAAGATATGGTCTTGCAATTCATTGGGGCCCAGTAATCTTCTTAAAACTTTGTTTATGTGGCAAACCCTTCTCTCTGAGTTTCACGTGTTTTCCCAAGATTCAGTACCATGGGAAGAGATGAGCAGGCAGACAGGAGACAAGCAGGCAGAGGAGATCTTCGCAGTCCATGAGAACTTGGCATTCTGCCTGACAATTCCTTTTTTGGCAGTTGAAAAACTCTGCCACAGCCAGTTAGTCATGTGACTAAAACTGGTCTGACCACTTTTGTGTATTAGAGGAACAGGGACTGGCTCCCTTTTTTTCCACATTGTCTGCTACTGTGCAAATATCTTTCCAGTCAAAGATTGTAATTTTTTAAGTTTTAATGTTCATGTGGAGAAATAATGTGTACCTCAGTCTTGGCAGGTGGGGTTTGCCTGACAACACATTCACCCCAAAAGTCTAACACTACTCACCACTCACTGTCCCACACACACAGACACACACAATCAAGAAAGAAAGCCGTTAAAAGGATAGTGTGCATTGGTTGTGACTGCAAGGTTTCTGGTCAGACCATTAGTTCCCAGTAATGGGTGCTGCAGTTGTAATTCCCCATGGGCTGCAACATGAGAGGGTGATGCAGCAGAGGCAGCAAAGAAGAGGACAAGCTTCTTGTAGAGGGGGGAGGCGAAACAGGAGGAATAAGGGCTCTTGGCAGGTTTATGACAAATGCCAACTACAGAACACAATGGCAAACCAGACAAAATACAAAGAGTACAGGGGAAACTTTTTTTTAAATTCATTCATAGGATGTAGGCATCACTGGCCAGGTCAGCATTTATTGCCCATCCCTAATTGCCCTTGAGAAGGTGGTGGTGAGCTTTGTTCTTGAACCGCTGCAGTCCACTTGGGGTATGTATACCCACAGTGCTGTTAGGAAGGAAGTTCCAGGATTTTGACCCAGCGACAGTGAAGGAACGGCGATATAGTTCCAAGTCAGGATGGTGTGTGACTTGGAGGGGAACTTGCAGGTGATGGTATTTCCATGTTTTTGCTGCCCTTGTCCTTCTAGTTGGTAGAGGTCGCGGGTTTGGAAGGTGCTGTCTAAGGAGCCTTGGTGCATTGCTGCAGTGCATCTTGTAGATGGTACACACTTCTGCCACTGTGCGTTGGTGGTGGAGGGAGTGAACGTTTGTAGATGGGGTGCCAATCAAGCGGGCTGCTTTGTCCTGGATGGTGTCGAACTTCTTGAGTGTTGTTGGAGCTGCACCCATCCAGGCAAGTGGAGAGTATTCCATCACACTCCTGACTTGTGCCTTGTAGATTGTGGACAGGCTTTGGCGTGTTAATAGGTGAGTTACTTGCCTCAGGATTCCGAGCCTCTGACCTGCTCTTGTCGCCACAGTATTTATATGGCTACTCCAGTTCAGTTTCTGGTCAATGGTAGCCCCTAGGATGTTGATAGTGGGGGATTCAGCGATGATAATGCCATTGAATGTCAAGGGGAGATGGTTAGATTCTCTCTTGTTGGAGATGGTCATTGCCTGGCACTTGTGTGGCGCGAATGTTACTTCCCACTTATCAGCCTAAGCCTGGATATTGTCCAGGTCTTGCTGCATTTCTACACGGACTGCTTCAGTATCTGAGGAGTCACGAATGGTGCTGAACATTGTGCAATCATCAGAGAACATCCCCACTTATGACCTTATGATTGAAGGAAGGTCATTGATGAAGCAGCTGAAGATGGTTGGGCCTAGGACTGAGGAAGGATATAACAAGGGAAAAGAGAGAGAATGAGAAAAGATTAGTGGGTAATATAAAAGGGAACCCAAAAATCTGTTATAAACATGTAAAAAGCAAAATGGTGCAGCCAATTAGGGACAGACAAGGAAATTTTATCATCCAGAAAGAGGGTTTGACTGAGTTGCTGGATGAATACTTTTCACCTGTCTCCATTAAAGAAAAGGGTAAAGTTACAGTTGCAATAGAGGAGTGGAATTGAAAAATTAGATAGAATAAAAATAGATAGAAAGGAGATGCTAAATAGGTTGGCATCACTCAAAGTTAACAAGTCACCTGGGCCAGGCGAGATGCCTCCTAGGTTGCTGAGGGAAGCTAAGGTGGAGATAACAATAGCTCTTTCAATCCTTCTTGGATATTGGAGGATTTCAAAGGTTACTACCTGTTCAAAAAAAGGAAGAAGGGGATAAACATGTTAAGTATAGACTAATCATTATACTATTAGCAGTGGAGATATTACTGGAGACCATTATCAAGGGCAAAATTAATACTTATTTGGAGAAACATGGGTTACTAAGATACAGCCAGCATGAATTTGTTAAAGGAAAATCATGTCTGACTAACCTGATTAAATTGTTTGGTGAAGTAACAGAGAGGCCCGATGAATATAATCCAATAAATGTTGTATAGATGGAATTTCAAAAGGCATTTGATAAAGATTTAAGAAGACAGCTCACCACCACCTTCTCAAGGGCAATTAGGAATGGGCAATAAATGCTGACTTTGCCAGCAACACTCACATCCCAAGAATGAATAAAAAAAGTACCACCAAAATAATAGGCTTCGCACCAGGTGTATGTAATTTAAAGTGACAAAGCTGAAGATGTAACAAACACACTCTCCATTTGATCAAGATGATCAGGACAAAGTTAAAATAATATTACAGCCTTCCAGCATAGGTTCATGGATACCAGGGAGGGGCGGGAAACAGGAATATGCAGGTGATAACTCTTAAATTAGCACCTACACTTCCAATTTGTTAAAAATTATTTTATTTTTCCTGCTGAGGGTTCTGTGCGATAAGCCAGGAAACTACATGCCAGTCAGCCTAACATCGGTCATGGGAAAGTTATTGGAAACCATCAGCAAGAACAAAATAAATTTTCATATGGAAAGACATGGAATGATCAAGGATAGCCACTGCAGATTTGTTAAAGCTAAATACTGTCTGACTAACTTGATTGAATTCTTTGATATTATAACAGAGAAGGTTGATCCAGATAGTACAGGAAATGCTATATATACAGAGTTTTGGAAGGCATCCAACAAAGTGCGACACTGGAGGCTTATTAAGAAGATGGGAACACATGGTATAAGAAGGGGAAGTGGCGGTATGGATACTAAATTGATTCAGTGACTGGAAGCAAAGAGTGATAGTGGATGGATGCTTTTCAGACTGGAAGGTGGTTTGCAGCGGTGTTCCGCAAGGGTCAGTTTTGGCTCCTTTACTGTTTATAATTTTTACAAGTGACCTTGATTCAGGTGCAGGGAACATCATTATAAAGTTTGCAGATGATTCAAAATTTGACAAATAAGTAGTAGTAGATTATGATGAGGATACTTATAGGCTTCAGGATGACTTAGACAAGATGGTTAAATGAGCAGAGCCATGGCAGATGGACTTCAATGTGGAAAAGTCTGAACTGATGCACTTTGGGAAGACTAATATGGTAATATGGTAAGATAGTATGCTATAAATGGCACAATATTGAGAAGTGTAGATGAGCAAAGAGGCCTTGGTGTCCATACACACAAACCCTGAAAAGTAGCAGGACAAGTTGAATTTAAAAAATTGGTTTACTTAGGTTTAGAAATAGAGGAATAGCAGATAAAAGCACAAAGATTGTGCTAGAAATGTATAAATCACTGGTTAGTCCTCAGTGGGAGTATTGTGGACAATTCTAATTGAGGTTTTCAAGATGATGAGAGGTTTTGACAGAGTAAATAGGGGAAACAAAACTAGATGTCATGGATTCAAAATTATTGGCAAAAGATCAAAAGGGGAGATGAGGAGAATTTTTTCACTCAGAATTGTTTGTGTCTAAAATACTCTACCTGAAAAGGTGGTGGAAGCTGATTCCATGAATAATTTTGAAAAGGTGTTTGACAGGTAGTTGATGATGAGAAACTTACAGGGTTAGGAACAAAAAGTGAGGATGTGGGACTAAGCAAGGCCACCCTTTCAAGGATCAAGCACAGGCATGATGGACTGAATGGCCTTCGTCGGTGCTATAAGTTTCAATGATTCTATGAATCTAGATATGGGCTGTTTCCCATAGAGGAAGGAGGACAGTGTCCTCTTCTGAGAAAACCTGGGAGGTCATGCTGAATGAGGTAGAGGCAAGGGCATTTGCCACTTTTGGAAGTAAGGGGGACCAAGAGTCTCTAGGAGGAAATGTTAAAGCATGTGAATTCAGTTTCTGCAATAAAGATGATCAGCTTCAAGATGAGGAAGAAATGCAATACCTTGAAGAATTTTACCAAGTTCAGTGACTGCTGTCCTTATTTCTTCAGTGTTTTGCAATTGCATCCTGCAACAGACATAGAGAATTTTAAACAAGCACATACACATATGGAATGGTCCATTATCTTTATAGACTCTATTAACCTCTCTAATGTGAGAAGGCAACTGTGAGATAAGTACTATTTTGCAGGCTTATCAGTAAAAATAGGCCTTTTAGATACAAAGTTTCTATTGTCAACAGTTAGTGTAACTGCCCTTACACACTTACATTAGGAGACATTTTGTCGACTGTGGTTTTGTTATATTTGTGGTATAGCATGGCAACCGTGCAGGTATTATTTAGAACTAAAAACAAGAAATGCTGGAAATACTCAGCAGCATCTGTGCATAGAGAAGCAGAGCTAACGTTTCAGGTCAGAGACTCTTTTTCAGAACTGACAAATATTAGAAATGTAAAAGGTTTTAAGCAAGTAAAGTGGGGGTGGGGCAAGAGATAACAAAGGTGAAAGTGTTGATAGGACAGGGCCACAGAGAATAACTGACCAGAAGGTCATGGAGCAAAGACGAACGGTATGTTAATGGTGTGCTGAAAGACAAAGCGTTAGTACAGAGAGGGTGTTAATGGACAGAAAACTGAACAGCCCTGGCTCCAAGCATTAACATAAATGAGTGTAAAGCACAAAGCACAAACATAAAAAAAAACATTAAAAAAAACAAAACAGTGAGAAAGCACAGTGGAAACAAACTAAACAAACTGAAAAACCTAAAATAAAATAACCAAACAAAAAAGGAAAAAGAAAAAAAAAAAATAACTAAGCATAAAAAGGGGGACCCGTCATGCTCTGAAACTATTGAACTCAATGTTCAGTCCGGCAGGCTGTAATGTGCCTAATCGGTAAATGAGGTGCTGTTCCTCGAGCTTACATTGATGTTCGTTGGAACACTGCAGCAATCCCAGGACAGAGATGTGAGCATGAGAGCAGGGGTGTGTGTGCTGAAATGGCCAGCAACCGGAAGTTCGGGGTCATGTTTACAGACTGAGTGGAGGTGTTCCGCAAAGCAGTCACCCAATCTGCGTTTGGTCTCCCCAATGTAGAGGAGATCACATTGTGAGCAGTGAATACAGTATACTAAATTGAAAGAAGTACAAGTAAATCACTGCTTCACTTGAAAGGAGTGTTTGGGGCCTTGGATAGTGAGGAGAGAGGAGGTAAGTGGGCAGGTATTACACCTCCTGCGATTGCAGGGAAAGGTGCCGTGGGAAGGGAACGAGGTGGTGGGGGTAATGGAGGAGTGGACGAGGGTGTCGCAGAGGGAACAATCTCTTCGGAATGCTGACAGGGGAAGGGAGGGGCAGATGCATTTGGTAGTGGCATCACGCTGGATGTGGCGGAGGATGATCCTTTGGATCTGGAGGCTGGTGGGGTGGAAAGTGAGGACAAGGAGAACACTGTTGCAGTTCTGGGAGGGAGGGGAAGGGGTGAGGGTAGAGGTGCGGGAAATGGGCCGGACACGGTTGAGGGTCCTGTCAACCACAGTGGGGAGGAATCCTTGGTTGAGGAAAAAGGAAGACATATCGGAAGCACCGCCATGGAAGGTAGCGTCATCAGAGCAGATGCGTCGGAGATGGAGAAACTGGGAGAATAGAATGGAGTCCTTACAGGAGGCAGGGTGTGAAGAAGTGTAGTCGAGGTAGCTGTGGGATTCGTTGGGTTTATAATGGATATTAGTAGACAGCCTATCCCCAGAGATGGAGACAGAGAAGTCGAGGAAGGGAAGGGAAGTTTCGGAGATGGACCATGTGAAGGTGAGAGAAGGGTGGAAATTAGAAGCAAAGTTAATAAAGTTTTCTAGTTCCGGGCAGGAGCAGGAAACGGCACTGATACAGTCATCAATGTACCGGAAAAAGAGTTGAGGGAGGGGGCCTGAGAAGGACTGGAACAAGGAATGTTCAACATATCCCACAAAAAGACAGACATAACTGGGACCCATGCAGGTACCCATCGCAACACCTTTTACTTGGAGGAAGTGAGTGGAGTTGAAGGAGAAGTTGTTCAATGTGAGAACAAGTTCAGCCAGGTGGAGGAGGGTGGGTGGTGGATGGGGACTGGTTGGGCCTCTGTTCCAGGAAGAAGCGGAGAGCCCCCAAGCCATCCTGGTGGGGGATGGAGGTGTAGAGAGATTGGACGTCCATAGTGAAGAGGTGGCGGTTAAGGCCAGGAAACTGGAAATTGTCAAAATGACGTAGGGTGTTAGAAGAGTCACGGATGTAGGTGGGAAGAGACTGGACCAGGAGAGAAAAGATAGATTCAAGATAGGAAGAAATGAGTTCAGTGGGGCAGGAACAGGCTGAAACAATGGGTCTGCCGGGACAGTCCTGTTTGTGGATTTTGGGAAGGAGGTGGAAGCGGGCTGTCCGGGGTTGCGGGACTATGAGTTTGGAAGCTGTCGAGGGAAGATCTCCAGAGGAGATGAGATCAGTGAAAGTCCTGTGGACAGTAGCTTGATGTTTGGTGGTGGGGTCATGGTCCAGGGGGAGGTAGGAAGAAGTGTCTGAGAGTTGGCGCTGAGCCTCTGCAAGGTAGAGGTCGGTATGCCAGACCACAACAGCACCACCCTTATCTGCAGGTTTGATGACAATGTTGGGGTTCGACCTGAGAGAATGGAGTGTGGCAAGTTCAGACAGGGCAGGTTAGAGTTAGTGAGGGGGACAGAGAAATTGAGACTGCCGAAGTCTCGCTGACAGTTTTCAATGAAAAGATCAAGAGCAGGTAAGAGGCCAGAGGGAGGGGTCCAAGTAGAGGGGAAAGGCTGGAGGCGGGCGAATGGGTCCGCTGGTCGGGGTAGGACTCCTGGTCAAAAAATGAGCCTGGAGGCGAAGGCGACGGAAGAAGAGCTCAACGTCATGCCGAGCACGAACTTCATTGAGGTGGGGGCGTAAGGGGATAAAACTGAGTCCTTTGCTGAGTACAGAACGTTCAGCGTCAGAGAAGGACGGTCAGATGGTATAGTGAATACACAGCAAGGGATCAGATCAGAAGGGGTGGGGTCAGAGGGAAGTGAAGGGGAAGAAGGATCTCGAGGGGCATTAGTCCCCATCAGCTAATGGAGCTTGCGTTCTTTAACACCTGAAAGGAAGAAAAAAAGTTTTTTGTTAATGCGTCGGATGAGACAAAGGATGAAATGAAACTGCGGAGTATAACAGCTTTGAGATAAGGTGAGGCGGTGCTTCTGGAGAGAGAAGTCCAGTGTGTACATATGGCGGTGCATGGCACTGAGTGTGGATCTCAGGATGCGGCGACAACAGCATTCCGAGGAATGTTGTATTTCTCGGAGATATCTATAATCCTGTGTGGATTCAAAACATGAAGGATGAAACTTCAATTGGAATCCACATGGAATAAGTGGGAGCCGGAGACAGTGACTGAGGAAAGAGATGTGGCTGTGAAAATGAGTTTTGGTAGACACTTTATCAAACACCAGGAGGGAAATAGAAAGCAATGAAGGTGAACAAGGTAATAGAGACAAACGAAAATCCTGTCGGAGAGAAGAGTAGAACTTCTTCCTGAAAGAGAAGTGGCAGTGAATTAAACACTAAAATAAAAACAAAATACTGCAGATGCTCGAAATCTGAAATGAAAACAAGAAATTCTGGAAATACTCTGCAGGTCGCCCACACATCCTCTTCCCACGGCACCTTCCCATGCAATCACAGGAGGTGTAATACCTGCCCATTTACCTCCTCTCTCCAAGGCCCCAAACACTGCTTTCAGGTGAATCAGCGATTTACTTGTACCTCTTTCAATTCAGTATACTGCATTCACTGCTCACAATGTGGTCTCCTCTACATTTGGGGAGACCAAACGCAGATTGGGTGACCGCTTTTCGGAACACCTCCGCTCAGTTCGCAAGCATGACCCCGAGCTTCCGGTTGCTGGCCAACTCAACCCCACCCTCCCCCCACACCAACTGCTCTCCTCTCTGTCCTGGAATTGCTGAAGTGTTCCAACAAACATCAACCTAAGCTCGAGGAACAGCACCTCATTTAACGATTAGGCGCACTACAGCCTGCCGACTGAACATTGAATTCATGATGGGTCCCCCTTTTTATGTTTAGTTATTTTATATTTGATTGCTTTATTTTAGGTTTTTCAGTTTGTTTGTTTCCACTGTGCTTACCCACTGTTTTTTTTTTAATGTGTTATTTTATGTTTGTGATGGGAGTGCTCTGTGCTTTACAGTTATTTACACCATCTATGTACTAACACTTTGTCTTTCAGCACACCATTAACATACCATTCACCTTTATTTTATTTTTATTTACAGATACAGCACTGAAACAGGCCCTTTGGCCCACCGAGTCTGTGCTGACTAAGAACCACCCATTTATACTAACCCTACAGTAATCCCACATTCCCTACCACCTACCTACACCAGGGGTAATTTACAACGGCCAATTTTCCTATCACCCGCAAGTCTTTGGCGGTGGGAGGAAACCAGAGCACCCAGCGAAAACCCACACAGTCACAGGGAGAACTTGCAAACTCCACACAGGCAGTACCCAGAATTGAACCCGGGTCCCTGGAGCTGTGAGGCTGCGGTGCTAACCACTGCGCCACTGTGCCACCCATTGTGAGTCTTTGGAATTCTCTTCCTCAAAAGGTGGTGGAAGCCGAGTCTTTGAATATTTTTTAGGCAGAGGTAGATTCTTGATAAGCAAGGGGGTGGAAGGTTATCGGGGGTAGGTGGAAATGTGGAGTAATCAGTCCAGCCATGAACTTATTGAATGGCGGAGCAGGGTCGAAGGGCCGTGTAGCCTACTCCTGCTCCTAATTTGTATGTTGGTATAATACAGTAGGCTCAAGTTCCCACAATACATGAGTGAGTTAAAGCAGATGTAAAGCATTACATATTAGAATGTTCTTGGAGTGTGACTGGACACAGTCATGTGTTGCCACAAGGCCATTCTTAATTGATCACTTTGACACCTTGCAGATTGTTGCCAGGTTGTATCTCACTTTACCATGTTGAAGTATAATCTTGGTATTTTAATACATTGCTTCTTGTATTGTAAATGTTTTACTGTTATAAAACATATATACTTTGTACAAGACTCCCTCCAGTCTTTGAGTACCAAATGTTATGGTGGGTGATCGAGAGATCTCCCAGTGGGAATTCTCTTCCACAATGGCCAATTTGCCTAAACTGTGGCAGAGTTCAGGAAACAGTCATCACTTCATCAATCTTTTATTTTCCTATTTGCAAAAGAAGCTCACAATAGAAGGGAGTGGAACACCAAATCTAAAACTCACCCTAGACTGAGTGGGCTATCACTCCATTGTCCCCATTGGAGAGGGGCATGCAGCGTGTGAACCTGAATCTGCAGGTTACTACACATTAATTATTTGAAGGAAGAGAAAAATGGAAAAAAAATCATTCACTTATATATCTTTGTCAATAGGCAACAAGGCTAGCACTACTAAATGATGCCACGACATGTGATGATTACTGAAATGTGCTAACAAGAGTGTCTTGCTGTGTCTGCTTTTCCACATTGTTTTTCTGTAGGGCTGCCTGTGAAGCAGCTATTTGGAGGGACAGAAGTCGAAGGCTCATTCACTTCATATCACACTCTGTCACGGGTTGACTGCCTTCTGGTATGTTACCAAATGGCTATTCTTGAGGTATCAGCCTAAACATTAAAGGGAATAATTTCCTTGCTCGTTCTTGCGTATTAAGGCAGATATGCATAGAGATTGGAGTGGGATCTAATTACGCTGTGTCTGCCCTTTTTAACATCCACTGAAATTTCAAGCAGACACACACAGGTGAAAACTAGTCACATTGGCAAGATAGTCCAGGACTGATGATAGGTTTTAGCAGAAACGGGGAAAACGAGAAAACTAAAATTATAATAGGAGGAAGCTAACAGAGGACAAAAAAGTAAAAATGAGTAATAATTGGTTGCACGTTTTTGAGTTTGAAAATAGATACTGACACTAGCTCTTACAACAACTCTTCCCAACAAGGAGATAGAAGGTTATCTCAAAAATGCCTGAACTTCAAATATTTTCTTGCGAGGTGTCATGCAGGCCCCCACCTGCCAAGAATGAGGCACATTAATTTCGCCACATGGATATTAAATTTCAAATTGTTGCTGGGAAGAAGAAAAGGCCTGTGACAAGGATTGCCAGGCTCCTGGTTGGAAAGACACATTTACATATTAACAGACAGTGCTTGTGGACAAAGGAGCTACTCCCTGCTCTAAATCAATCCATGAACAGATGTGGTCAGACCAGTTAGTCACATGACTAACTGGCTGTTGCAGAGTTTAAATTGAGAGTTTTAAATTGGAGAGACAGTGTTTGAACATTGTGTAGGCGTTAACCGAATTAGAGTTTAAGTTTAATAAATTTCATTTTCTCCTTTAAACCTAAAAAAACCTCTGTGTGTGCTGGTTTATAATTGGAAAGCGGTGAACAAGGATTCAACAAGGGGAAGCTAAAACACGGTGTTTCTAAATTTTAACCCTGTTACAGCAAGACCAGGTGAAGGCTGAAAGGGAACCCTAGACCTCTTTTTCATCTGGTCATAACAGAAATTTGGGTGCTAGCATCCGGAATTGACTCACAGACAAATGAGAGAAAAGTGGGAGGCCAAGTTGTTCCCAAGCAAAAAAAAAGAGCAAGATTAATACAGGTCTTCTTGTGGTTGTGTGTGCTTGAATACTAAGATGTCTGCAACTGAAACGAGTAGCTCTCCAAGCCAGGGTGAAGTAACTTGGGATAAATTAAAAGCACTGTCTATGGAGGAGTTGAGGAATATAGCTGAACAGTATGGGATCACTGTACGTGGAAAGACTATGAAGTCTGAACTCCTAAGACTAGTGGCCTACCATTTTTCCCTTGAATCTGAAGAAGCAGAAGCAGGATTAGAAGCAGACTCCAACAGGTATTGTTAGCAAAGATACAATTGGAACAAAGGAAACTTGAATTTGAGGAAAGAGAAAGAGAGAGAGAGAGAGAGACAGGAGAGGAAGAGAAAGAGAGCCTTCCAGAAAGAACATGAACAAAATGAAAGACAGGAGAAGGGAAAAGAGAGAGAAGAGAGAGAAAGCAAGAGAGGAGAGAGAGAGAGAAAGAATATTCTAGAAAGAATGCGAAGAAAGAGAGCTGAAGCGGCTTGGGTTAACTAGGGGGGCGACAGAGTAACCCCAGTGAAAGCATGGCCAATATGGAGGAATGTAATTCAGGGCTGGGTTCAGAATTATTAAAACTAGCTCATCTAATCCAAAAATTCAATGTGGAAGATGTGGAGGCCTTTTTTATGTCCTTTGAGAAACTGACAAGGCAGCTAAAATGGCCAGCTGAGACCTGATCTCTTTTACTGCAAAGAAAGCTAACTGGAAAAGCCCATGAGGTTTATTCCCTGTTGCCAGATGAGAGTTCATCAATTTATGAATTGACTAAAAATGATATCCTCGGGGCATATGAATTAGTACCCGAAGCCTATCGCCAAAAGTTTAGAACCCTCAAGAAGCAGGCTAATCAAACTTATCTGGAGTTTGAAAGAAGTAAGCAGCTGGCTTTTGATCAGTGGCTGAGGGCTCTTAAAGTACAGCTCAGCTATGAGAATCTCAAGGAAGTAGTTCTGTAACAGGGAATTGAAAAACTCTCTCCCACTCTCCAGAAAGATCCATGCAGAGGAGCAGCGGGTTCAGAGCCCCGTAAGCGGCCGTTCTAGCCGATGAGTTTGCTTTAATCTATACGTTAGTTTCCCAGGGGAGAACCTTTCCTAATCACCACCACAAATCTGAAAAGGACAAAGGGTGGGAAGGTGATAGAAGCCCAGGCAGTCCTGGGAGAGAAAGGAAAGCAGGAGACACAGGGAGTCCTCCTCCAGCCAAAAAGGAAGGTGCTGTGAGCAAGAGTGAGATCCGGAGACCTGTGTGTTTCCATTTAACAAAGCAGGGCATTTAAAAGATGTCTACTGGAAACTAAAGGGAAAACCTGTAGGGTTAATCAGGGCACACCCATTCAGTGAAGACAGGAATCTGATGGAAAGCACAGCAGAACAAGCAGTGGCTTTAACTGCAATAAGGGTGAGACCCAGGAAGTTTACGGCTGCAAGTGCAGGAAACTTTAATAGGATTCCTGAGGGTTATCAAGGTTTTGTGTCTGAAGGGAGAGTAACCCCATACCCCTTGAGTGGGGCAAGTTAGCCCATAGTAATTCTTAGGGACACAGGGGCTACTAGATTATTTTTACTGGGAAAAGGCCTGACCTTTCCTCCAGAGCGTGCAATGAACACCAAAATGGTGGTGAATGGTATTGGAGGGCAGTATATGCCTGTACCTGTACACTGGGTGCACCTGGAGTGCAACCTAGTTTCGGAACCGATGACTGTAGGGATTGTCCCTCGTTTGCCCGTGGATGGGGTTGACCTGCTCCTAGGTAATGATCTGGCAGGGGTGAAGGTGGTAGCTCCCCCAGTAGTGAAAGAGAGACTGCAGGAGGTCAGAGAGACAGGGCAGTGGCAGGAGACAGACCCCTGCAGTTTCCCTGAATGTGTAGTAGATCAGGCCATGATCAAACCAGCTCCACCAGAGGAGACTGCATTGGCAGATGACCATGAGGTCTGCCTGGCCGAGACTTTCTTTGGAAAATTAGGAGACCCAGGGAATGAATTAAATGGATTTTCCCTAGCTGAGGCTCAGCGAGCTAACCCAGTGTTGCAAGAGTTAGCACAGGCTGCTCAGTCTGAACGTGAAGCAGAGGGAGTCCCTGATTGCTATTATTTAAAGAATTAGGTACTGATGAGGAAATGGAGTTCTCCTCACAGACCTGAGAGCAAGGAGTGGACAGTAGTTCACCAGTTAGTCATGCAGCAGAGGTACAGGAGACAAATATTAAGAAGGGCCCACGAGACGACAGTGGCTGTACATGCCAGTATACGAAAGACCAAAGACCTCATAAAACAGTGGTTTGTCAGGCCAAAATTCCACAAAGATGTGGTTGAGTACTGCCGGAGTTGCCACATGTGCCAGGTTGAGGGGAAACCCCAACCTACAGTGAAACCTGCACCCCTAGGTCCTGTACCAGTGTTAGGAGGACCTTCCAGCAGAGGACTGCTGAACTGTAAGACACCCCTGCCGAGAACAAAAAGGGACAGGCAGGCACAAGGCTGGCAAAAGGTTAGACAGAGAAGGGGAAAATGGGACCAAGAGGGCAGGTTAAAGGAAGTCTGGGAGGAATCCCAGATGAAAACCCTTACTGTTCAGTCAGTCAAACCCGAAAAATGTGAAAAAGTACACCCCGCATCCTGCTATGTAAATGCAGGCACTAGAAGCACCCCACCAGAGTTCCTAATAGCATTTACAGGAACCAGCAGAGACTAAGAAAGACCTCTGGGGGGGGGGGCAGAGAAACTGTGAAGGTGATGCTTCACCTAGTCAAAGTGCCACAGGGGAGCACATTAGAGTCTGCACACATACCTGTAGGCAGGGGTGTCCCAGAGAACAAAGGGGAGATTAACAAAGAATCCTCCCCCACAGTCAGAGAAAAAGGGAACTACCCATCCCCTAAGTCAATAGCCTTTGCATGACTCATCAAAGCACTGCAGGAGAGTTCAGGGCAGATCCACCCACTACTGACTCTCTTGGAAAAAATTCCAATTTAGGGCTAATTAAATCTAACTCTCTCCCCCGCACACCGCCCCCCCCCCCTCCCCCCTCGCCCTTGGCAGACCTCAACAGGAACAAAGACCCTTGGCAGTCATGGCAATGGACAAACTGAAGAAAAATTTCTCCAAAGAACCACATGGTTACTGGGATGCCAAAAATGGGAAATTGAAGCAGCACTGGCACCAAGAAAAGCTAGTTTTAATAAGCTTTAGAATTTATGAATGAATGGGGATGAATGAGAGAAATACACGTTTTTTTCTGTATCTTACATTTTTCTCGACCCCTTTAATGAAATGCACCTTTTCTCAAATCACATTTCATTCTATTGGGTGTGGAGGTGTCATGCAGGCCCCCACCTGCCAAGAATGAGGCACGTTAATTTCGCCACATGGACATTAAATTTCAAATTGTTGCTGGAAGAAGAGAAGACCTCTGACAAGGGATTGCCAGGCCCCTGGCTGGAAAGACACATTTATATATTAACAGACTGTGCTTGTAGACAAAGGAGCTATTCCCTGCTCCAATTCAATCCAGAAACAGACATAGTCAGACCACTTAGTCAAATGACTAACTGGCTGTTGCAGAGTTTGAACTGAGACTTTTTAATTGGAGAGACAGTGTTTGAACTGGCAGAAAGCAGAATGCTCCTGGAATGAAGAAGACCTCCTGTCTGTCTGCCTGCTCCCATCTCTTTCTCACCAGCTTCTGAATCCATTGAAGACACATGATCCCCAAGAGAACAAAGTCTTCTACAGTGAACAATGATTAAGAAGAATACTGGGCCCCAACAAAAAGGAAGATCTACCTACAAGCAAGGACTCTACAGTGAGCTCGAAGACCTGTAACAAAAACATTTCAGATATCACCTCAAACTTTTCTACTTTATTTCTTCTGCTCTTTTTTCCTCCTGTATGCATGGGTGTATCTCGTATGCATGCTAGCATGGGCATGTATCTGTAGGCGTTAACCGAATTGGAGTTTAAGTTGAATAAATTTCATATTTTTTCTTTAAACCTAAGAAAAAATGTGTGTGTGCTGGTTTCTTTGCCTTATAATTGGAAAGCAGTGAACAAGGATTCACCAGGGGGGAGCTAAAACATGGTGTGTTTAAAATTTAATCCTGTTGCAGCAAGACCAGGTGAAGGTTGAAAGGGTATCCTGGACCTCTTTCCCACCTGGTCATAACACTAAGGAACATAAGGACATAAGAATTGCTGGAGCAAGAAAGATAAAGATCAATCTAGATTGCCTTCTATCAGGAATCACATGATACAAGATAATGGAATTCTTGATAAATTACAGCAATCATTCACTATCCATTAATCTACAACAGGCACTGACATAACATGAGACATGGCGTGTTAGGAATCTTAACTAAATGTTAATTGTGAAAATGGCAAAAAAAAGCTTTAAAAATGTATCCACCATTTTAAGATTAACAACAACAACAAATTGTATTTATTTTGTACCTTTAATGTAATAAAGTGTTCCAAGTCATTTTACAGCTGCGTAATAAAGCAAAATTTGACACATAGACACATAAGGTGAAACTAGAGCAGATGACCAAAAGCTTGGTCAGAGGTAGGTTTAAGGACTTTCTTAAAGGAGGAAAGAGAGGCAGTGATGCAGAGAGGTTTAGGGAGGGAATTTCAGAGCTTAGGACCTTGGCAGCTGAAGGCATGGCCACCAATGAAGGAATGATTGAAATTGGGGAAGCTTGAGAAGCTAGAATTAGGGGAGTGCAGATATATTGTAAGGTTGTGCGGTTGGAGGAGCCTACAGAGAAAGGGAGGGGGGAGGCCACAGAAGGATTTGAAAACAAGGATGAGAGTTTTTAAATCGATGCATTCCTTAATCAGGAGCTAATGTAGTTCAATAAGCACAGTGTGATGGGTGAATGAATCTTGGTGTGACTTTTGGATGACCTCAAATTTACAGAGGTTAGAATATGAAAGACCAGCTAGGAGTGCATTGGAATAGTCAAGGTGAGAGGTAAAAAGGGAATGTATAAAGATTTCAGTAGTGGATGAGCTGAGGCAGGGCGGAGTTGAGTGATGTTACGGAGGTGGAAGTAGGCAGTCTTAGTGATGGCACGGATATGTGGTCAGACGCTCATCTTGGGGTCAAATATGACACCAAGTTTATAAATAATGTGGTTCAGCCTCAGACAGTCAGCAGGGAGAGGGATAGAGTAGGTGACTAGGGAATGGGGTTTGTAGTGGGTCCATAAACAATGGCTTCAGTCTTCTCATATTTAATTGGAGGAAATTTTTGTTCATCCACTACCAGATGTCAGACAAGCAGACTGACAATTTGGAGCCAGTGGAGCGGTTGGGAGAAGTGGTGTGACATAGTGCTAGGTATTATTATCGTATATGTGGAAACTAATGCTGAGTTTTCAGATGATGTTGTGAGGAACAGCATAGAGATGAAAAATAGGAGGGACCAATGATAGGGGATCACCTGAGGTAACTGTGTGCTGACGGTGTCTAAAGTCTCTATAATGGAAATTCTTTTCATCCCAATTGATGTGGCATTTTGTTGTTTTCAGGTTAATAAATGTCTAAACTGACCTTAAAAAAGTTAACCAGAGAGAAATATATAAACGGAATATATAGATCCCTACATTTTTAATAGCTCTTGGTAATGCTTTAGTGAGCACAAGTAGAGTCAAATAGAGAGTCTAAATTTTTGGTGAGCATTCATCAACAAATCCCATGTGTGTTTCGTTAGTGGGCCAAAGGTGCTAGATGCTTTCACTATGCGTGTATCGGGCTCTGCATTGAGAGACAGATTGTCCCTTGATCATATGGATAACACCAAGCTGACCCTTAGGACCAAGTTGATGGTTTATAAGGCTCATACGTTCTCAGCACCTTGTTGCATGGCTGTGAAACATGGGTGACTTACAGCTACCAGGAAAAGAAGTTCAATAATTTCCATCTTTTCTGTCTGTGGTACATTATGGGTATATCCTGGCAGGACAAAATCACAAATGCTGCAGTCCTCTCAAGGCAGAACTCCCAAGTTTGTTGGCACTAATAAAACAGATGCGGCTTCGGTGGATCGGCCACATCCGCAGGATGGAAGATGGTCGCATTTCCAAGGACCTTCTGTATGGTGAGGTAGCTAGGGCCAGGTGCAGTGGGGCACCCAATGCTCCACTTCAAGGATGCTTGCAAACATGACATGAAGGCCCTAAATGTTTACTATTGCACCTGGGAGTCACTAGCTAGTGAAAGAGGGAAATGGTGACACATCCTGTGGACTGGCATGCCGGACCAAGACAACCAGTGGCTACAGCAGCTTGGCAACAGGTGCCAATGCTGAAAATAACAATTCACAGTGTCACTTGACTTCATGTGCGGCACTTGTGCCTCCCAAGGATTGGCCTTCACAGCCATCAGCAAAGGTGCACCAAGAGAAGTCACCCCACCCAAATGCATTGTTTGCCGTGTGTCCCTAATCTTTCATAGATGGAAGGATGCCAACAACAACAACATCATCAAATAAATTAGTTACAACCACAGAAAGGAGAAACATGCTGATTGAAGTATGTAAAGCAACCAGTGCTGGGGGCTGACACGAGTGGTAATGGAAGAGTAATGCTATCTGCCTGACTGCAAAATGGAACTGCATAGAATGGAAAATTAATGATGGTTAGACAGATCTGTAACAAAAAGACATTTTTTTCCCTTTATTTTTCTTTTCTTTTCCATTGATTTTCTTCTTTTCCTCACATCCTATTCACATTGAATTCGTGCAGAGTTTCTGCTCCTTCCTGCGCTTATCCAAACTCAATCATGAAAGTGAGTGTCAGCAGGCTACTCAAAAGTGGTAGTAGAGTGTGGGTATCACATGTGAACTCGACCTGGTGCTCAGCCAACATCCATACATGTATATTTCCAGCAGGAGTTGGATTGTGATCAGGAACTGGAATCTTGGCCAATTTCACCTCTTTAAACTAGAGCAGGAAAGGTGAATTGCAATATCCTAAATATTAACCCTGGCTGGAATCAAGAAGTTTGGCATAGAGTGGGGATTAAACCTGTGACCATTCTAGCATGTATGGCTCTGCTATCATTACCTTAACCAGTTGAGTCATTGGGATCACCCACTTTGAATGTTTGCACCCATCTTTCCACTATTTGTATTCTATAACATCACAGGTTAGATTTGCCTCTCTGGTGGGATAATTTGGCAAAATGAATTTGTGCTGACTCTGCCAGATTTTCAGTGGTCAGTTTTAATTAAATGATCAAGGCAGGACCCACCTCTGATTCACAGCTCACAACTACGGAGTGAGTATGTTGCTGCGGCTTCTCATCCTGCTGTGGATGTTGTGGAATGATGTGGGTTTCACTGCTGTCTCCTTGCTTAGTGTGGCCCTAGACCCTGCTTTGTTACACTCTGCTGATCTGGGTTGGACTGGCTCCTCAAACTCCTGCTGTTGGTCCTGACCTTGTGTAATCCTTACCTTCTTAGAACTGTTCCATGGACCAGCTCCCTCATCTATCCCAAACGTAACTTTACACTAACAGAATGGACACAGGAATCGGGGCATTTTGGAGTCTGATGTCTGGATTGCTTCCACGGTGTAAATTCCATACCCAGGTCTGCAGAATCTGAGTGCTGTAGTACTGCAGTGCAGTCAAACATTTACACTGTCTGTATCACTTGCTCCCCTCTCCAGATATGTAATATTACTAACAATTAAGTAAATGTAGCTTTATTTTGATATTTTCCTCTGCCTTTTCCAAGGTTATAACAAATGTCACTTTTGTGAAATGTGATTTTTTTCCCTCCATACTGGCCACGTGGATCAGTGCAGTCAACTCTTCTCATGCGCGTTAAGTTTTTTTTCTAACACACTGAGTGCATAAACACAGACATGACATCAATCTTACAGTCTCAGGTAGTAATTCCCATTTAAGGTATAGCCTCAAACACCTATACATGCTTATTTACATATTGGAAAGGCTAAGTATCCCAGCATGCTTTTCCAGAAGGCCCATCCCATGATCAGATGTAGCAACTATCAATTTCTGACAATAGCCAGATGAACAGGTTGCAAATAAGATGAGGAGGGAGTAATGAATTAGATGTAGCAAGTTATCAATTGACAGAGGTCCTAGAGTGATCTGTCGGTACCACGGATCAGCCAGGAATAGGAGAACTGTGTGATACAACCACAAGAGTGAAGGTTCCATGCCTCCGATTAAGTTGGTCATAGAAGCGACAAAAGCTTTCAAAAAGAAACTATCAAGGACAGCTGGAAAAGAATTTCAAAAATATCCATCTGAAATTGAGGAGCTCCTGCCCCTAATGGAGGGAGAGATGCAGTTTAAAACAGTAAGAATCTCTATGGATGGTCTGTCAGAGAATAAAGAGCTCTCTATAGAGAAAGGGCAGAAGCTTTTGTGCAATATATTATATGGTTGGTATGCTGCCATCGCAATATACTTAGTATAGCTTAGAAAGATTCCTTAGTCTTGAGTACTTAGAACATTAACCTTTTATTCATTGTAACTATGTACAGCTTCACACCAGTCTGTGTGACTCCTCTGAAACCACGCTGTATCTCTCTCCAAGTGTCTCTCACATGTGATCTCTTATATCATCATGGTAAGAGGTATTCTTTAAACATCCTCAGCATTAACCCTTTCAGACCATTATACTACATCTCCCCCCAAGTATTTATCCAAATATATATGTTCATACATTCACATATTTATTTTTACATACTACACCATCTCCCCCCAAAATCTTTGATATCACAGATTCAATCTGTCAGGAGGCTTCACAACTCTCCCTAATCGTGTTGTTGTCAGATGTGGAAAATTGATAGTCTTTCTCTGAACTCTTGTTTCTTGTGTGACGGAAATCACACCTGCAAAATGGAAACATATTCATTTTGTCATATGGAATATTGCTTCAGCAAGGATTGGCCCCAGCAAGGATTTCCAGACTTTAACTTCAATCAAGGACATTACATCAAGGACATTAAGGAGAGTCTCTGTATTCCATTATTGCCAACTCTACTTCAACCTCTCAATTCTTTCTTCCCCTCTGTATATATTTGTATGTGTGCGTGCCTCTCGTGTGCATGTGAGTGTGGATGCGTCACGTATTTTAGTGGTTTAAACCGGGTTAGAGTGATAAGGTTAATAAACTTACATAATTCTTATTTAAACTCAAGAATACCTATCTGATTGATTCATTTGCAATTGCAATTAGAGTGCAGTGAGCAAAGGCTCACTGAGGTGGTATGCTAAATTCAGTGTGTTTTAAAAGATAAACCCTGTTATGGCCAAACCAGAGAAGGAGCGAGAGGGGAGCCTGGGACCTCTTCCTCACCCGGTCATAACACTTTACTTGGACGGCCTTCATTGAGGTTTGTAGCATCCGGTGCTTTTTGAATTTCAGGTTCAACATCTGGTTCATCCAAATGCACAATTGACTGACGTCTTTCATGAATAGGCATAAGATTCCTCCTGCTTCTTCTTATAGTACCTTCTCAAGTATGTACTAAATAAGAGCGCTGTTGATTTTCATCGCTTGGATGAATACTTCTTCTCTGCTTTGGTCTCGTACCCATACCTTTTGTCCTTCTGTCAATTTAGGTAGGTTCCTGGTACGGATTTTCCTATTATCATTATAGGCTTGTTGCTTTCTGTAAGACTTTTCTATGTCCTGAACTCTCTGGCAATCCTGGACTTGCAGCCCTAGAAGTAACTTTTTGGGTCAGATTGGAAGTTGTGTTCTAAGCTTCCTTCCCATCAATAGTTCTGATGGTGCTGATCTGCATAGCATTGGAGTAGTTCTGTAGTGCAGGAGTGCCTTTTGAAAATCTTGATTTTTCTTTAACTGAGATATAGCCAGACAAGGAGGCTTCATTAAGGTGAAAGGTGTCATCACCTCACAGCCAGGTTTCCGTTAAGGCCATGATGTTGATTCAATCATCCAAAATAAGGTCAAAGAGCCTTGTTCACAAGTGAACGGATATTCTGGCGGGAGATGTGTAGAGTGGTGGTGAGCGTAGAGTCCACAGGGTCAGCAGTGGGAGGAATAAGTTGGACAGACAGGAGAGTGGCAGGATTAGCCCCCAGTGGGTGAACTGGATGGGAATGCAGATGATAGGGTGGGATGGGGCAATTGCATTTGCTGCTCATAATGAGCCACTGCTGAGTTCCTCGATGAGCCCTTTGGAGGATATCGAGAGAGGCATAGAAGGAAGCTGTAGGTTTATCTAAGAGGGAGTCAAGCCTGGAATGGTGGCTGGAGAGCAGAAAGGTCAAGGAGTACTCAAGGATTGGAATGAGGAATTGGGGAGGGCAGTGTACCTGAGAGTGGAGAAGTGAAAGGAGGCAATAAAATGAAAGCCGATGGGATACAGGGTAAGGTGGCAGGTTGGATCCAGAATTGGCTCAGTGACAGGAAACAAAGGGTAGTAGCCGACGGATGTTTTTGTGAATGGAAAGCCATTTCCAGTGGTGTTCCACAGGGCTCAGTGTTGGGTCTCTTGCTGTTGGTGGTATATGTTAGTGATTTAGACTTAAATGGGGGAGGCATGATTGGGAAATTTGCTGATGACGACACAAAAATTGGCCGTGTAGTTAATAGTGAAGAGCAGAGCCATGGACTCCAGAATTATATCAATGGTTTGGTTGAGTGGGTGGAAAAGTGGCAAATAGAATTCAATCCTGAGAAGTGTGAGGTGATGGATTTGGGGAGGGCAAATAAAGCAAGGGAATATACAATAAATGGGAGGATATTGAGAGGTGTAGAAGAAGGGAGAGACCTTGGAGTGCATGTCCACAGGTCCCTGAAGGTGGCAGGACAGATAGATAGAGTGGTGAAGAAGGCATATGGATTGCTTTCCTTTATTGGCTGAGGTATAGAGTACAAAAGCAGGGATGTGATACCCGAGCTGTATAGAGCGCTGGTTAGGCCACAGCTCGAGTATTGCATGCAGTTCTGGTCACCACATTACAGAAAGGACATAATTGCTCTGGAGAGAGTGCAGAGGAGATTTACAAGAATGTTGCCAGGGCTTGAGGGTTGCAGCTGTGAGGAAAGATTGGATAGGTTGGGGTTGTTTTCCCTGAAATTGAGGAGGCTGAGGGGTGACTTAATTGATGTGTACAAAATTATGAGGGACCTAGATAAAGCAGACAGGGAGGATCTGTTTCCCCTAGCAGGGAGGTTGGTTACCAGGGGACACAGATATAAGGTGATTGGTAGAAGGTTTAGAGGGGATATGAGGAGAAACTTTTTCACCCAGAGGGTGGTGGGTGTCTGGAATTCACTGCCAGGATCAGTGGTGGAGGCAGAGACCCTCAATTCTTTTAAAAGGTACCTGGACATGCACCTAAGGAACTGTAACCAGCGGGGCTATGGCTCAGGTGCTGGAAGGTGGGATTAGTTTGGGTGGATAGCTTATTCAGCCGGCGCAGACATGATGGGCTGAATGGCCTCCTTCTGTGCTGTATTTTGTTCTATGTTCTATGACTATAGGAGAAAGGGGTTGAGAAGAGGTAAAGAGAAAAGAATTTTTTTAAAAAGAACAAAAATGGAAATAGAGTGATGGGCTTGGGTTTGGAGTGGCACATGCAAATGGACTGGGAAAGCTCAAGTTACAGAGGCATGGTTACATAAAAATTTTGATACATAAAACCTGAAAGTAAACAGGAAATAGGAAATAGATAAGAGATAATAGGAAGGCGTCCAAAGTCAAGGTTGTGGAATAGAAACTTCTTGGGAAATCCATTTGGCTGATATACTCTAATTGGTAGTTGACTTTTCTTATGTATTTGCCATATGTTCCTGCCTTTAGTTGCAAACGTCAGTGGAATCTGGCGAATGTTGCTTTTCACTCTTTTCCTCATTAGCCTGCTGTATATTCCTTTGGGATGGTAGGTAGGAATTAGAACCTTAACCTGTTTAATCAGTGAATTTGGAACCCTTAAGTCATTAACTCCTGAGAACCAATTTCTAACAAGATAAAGAAAATGAAAGCTCTTCTTGGATGAGGGTAGAGATGGGGATCGGCATTGGAAGTGTATTAAAGAAGTGTAGTAACGTCTTCTTGATTGTGATGAGAGGTTGGACGTTCAGTAGGAGTCATTTTCACCTTCACTGCCTTGGCGATACATTCCCCGTGCAGTCTCAGCAACAAAGGTCACACAAATCTAGTATGGCATGGTTACCAGCAGAGTAAAGCTCTATCTATGTTCTTCCATCAAGCTGCCTCTAATTTTCTCCACCAACATTCTTTAACCCCACACTTAGAAGAACACCATTTACTCTTCCAGTGTAAGATTTCCTAATCCTATACCAATCACCATTATAGTATCTCAGAGTGGGGTTGTCATTTTTGTTTTTGTCAATTTGTATCATGATATAACAGTTTTGTGCTATGGAATCATACCCATTAACAAGTGCACTTCAATACCTCTGAAGTAATCTCACCCAGTACCCTTAGAACCAGAAAATACTTTCATCCCTCTATGCTGGCATGGACTTTAACAGCACAACTCTGCAGTAGAGGGATGTTAATCACGGTTTAGAACTTCAATAAGCAGGAATATAGCTTCTTGATAACTATCATAGGATAAGCATAAGTGAACTATATTATAAACCTACCTACTGGAAAGCTGCAAGTTAATTCACAGTTCATTGTTTCTAAATGTGTCCCTGTTAACCAATATTTCATCTGGATTTTGCAGTCAGTGGCAAAGCAAAGCAGCTCATCACTGATCTCGAATAAAACCTCACTGAGAGATCTTGCAATCTCTGTAGCAAGAATGTTACCTCTTTCACTGTGCAGTGGATTATAGCTTTCTTTAACGGGGATTTCCAGCATGGAACTGCAGTGATGTCATCAAGCTGTCCAAGCAGCCAATCACAAGAATGAATTCTCACAGACAGCAAATAAGGAAATGAAAATCACTAAAATCAAATCACTTTTTAAAAATTTTACATGGAGAAAAATAAAGACTGGGACATACACGTGGGGTGAATGTCGAAGCTGAAGTAACATGAAAAACTTCATTTTTTAAATTTAGTTAAAAAAATCTAGTAATTCATCTTAATGGTGACACTTAACAATACTCGACAAATATAAATTTATTTTTTCAGGGCCAGATCTATTCTTCAGCAGAAGTTATTACTCAGATTGCCATTAAAAACCAAGTTACACCTTATTGCACAAGGTGTAACTTTTTAAGGGGTTTCTAAAGCAATATGAGAGTGAAAAAGGGGAAATTCTCATAACAGCAACTCAGTTAAATAATTTCTGTCTCTGGGATGGGGTAGGGCTGGGGAATGGCCACAGCCGAGCCTCTGGCAGAGGAGGGAGTGACAGATGCAACTACAGGAGTTCCACGTTAATTTTTACTTGCCCTAAATCCTGAAGTTGTGGTAAGTTCCAGAGGGCAATGATAGCAGATGCTGACAGTTTGCTGTCAAAAGACTCCACAAAATCTCGGTCAGTTTTACATTCCATGAGGTCCCTATACCTTGGATGTGTGTCAAACATTGGCTGTCACAGTCTTGAGCAACTGAGCTATATTCTCACTGGGATGTATTCTAATTATTTTTCCAGAAAGTTGTTGTGTGATTCACCATTGGTGAATCGGGAAGCACAACAACTTATGGCATTCATCACCAATATCATTATTGCAGCAAATTCCAGAATGTAGAATTACATAGAAAATCCACAGCATAGAAACAGACCAGCCCAACTCCAAAAATAAAAGCAAAATACTGCAGATGCTGAAAATCTGAAATAAAAACAAAAAGTTCTGGAAATACTCAGCATGTCTGGCAGCATCTGTGGAGAGAAGCAGAGTTAAGGTCACAGACCTGAAATGTTAACTCTGACTCTCTCTCCACAGATGCTGGCAGGCCTGACCAGGTGTATCCTAGGATGCTCTGGGAAGCAAGGGAGGAGATTGTTGGGGCCCTGGCAGAGATTTTTGTATCATTGTTAGCCACGGGTGAGGTACCGGAAGACTGGAAGATAGCTAAAGTTGTGCCTTTATTTAAGAAGGGCAGCAGGGATAAGCCAGGGAACTACAGGCCGGTGAACCTTACATCAGTGGTGGGAAAGTTATTGGAAGGGGTTCTGAAAGACAGGATTTATATGCATCTGGAAAGGCATGGTCTGATTAGGGATAGTCAGCATGGCTTTGTGCGTGGGAAATCATGTTTCACGAATTTGATTGAGTTTTTTGAGGAGATGACCAAGAGGATTGACGAGGGCAGGGCGATGGACGTTGTCTACATGGACTTTAGCAAGGCCTTTGACAAGGTCCCAAATGGTAGGCTGGTCCAGAAGGTTTGAACACCTGGGATCCAGGGTGAGCTAGCAAATTGGATACAAAATTGGCTTGGTGATAGGAGGCAGAGGGTGGTAGTGGAGGGTTGTTTTTCAGATTGGAGGCTGGCGACCAGTGGTGTGCCGCAGGGATCGGTGCTGGGCCCTCTGTTGTTTGTCATATATATTAATGACTTGGATGTGAATGTAGGGGGCATGATTAGTAAGTTTGCAGATAATACCAAAATTGGTGGTATAGTGGACAGTGAAGAAGGTTGTCTAAGGTTACAACAGGACAACTGGGAAAGTGGACAAGGGAGTGGCAAATGGAATTTAACGCAGGCAAGTGTGAAATAATGCATATTGGGAAGTTAAAACAGGGCAGGACATATACAGTGAATGGCAGGGCCCTGGGGAGTGTTCTTGAACAAAGAGACTTGGCGTGCAAGTACATAGTTCCCTGAAAGTGGCAACACAGGTAGACAGGGTGGTGAAGAAGGCATATGGCATGCTTGCCTTCATCGGCCGAGGCATTGAGTACAAGAGTTGGGATGTCATGTTACAGTTGTATATAATGTTGGTTAGGCCGCATTTGGAGTACTATGTGCAGTTCTGGTTGCCGCACAACAGGAAAGATATGATTAAGCTAGAGAGGGTGCAGAAAAGATTCATAAGGATGTTGCCTGGTTTGGAGGGCTTGAGTTATAAAAAGAGATTGGATAGGCTGGGTCTGTTTTCCCTGGAGTGAAGGAGGCTGAGAGGGGACATGATAGAGGTATATAAAATTATGAGAGGCATAGATAGGGTAGATAGCCAGAGTCTGTTTCCCATGGTAAGGGTGACTAAAACTAGAGGGCATAGATTTAAGGTGAGAGGGAGGAGGTTTAAAGGGGATCAAAGGGGTCAATTTTTCAAACAAAGAATAGTGGGTATCTGGAATGAGCTGCCTGAGGAGGTGGTGGAGGCAGGAACAGTAGCGACATTTAGAGGCATCTGGACAGGTACTTGAATGAGCAAGGCACAGAGGGATATGGAATTAATGCAGGCAGGTGGGATTAGTATAGATAAGCGTTATGGTCGGCATGGACACGATGGGCCGAAGGGCCTGTTTCTATGCTGTACGACTCTATGACCTGCTGAGTTTTTCCAGCACTTTTTGTTTTTATTCCAGCCCAACTCCTGCTGTCCATTCTTCATGCCAGTAAGTTGTGTCATGCTCACACAATACGAACTTATGAACTATAAAATGAACTTACGATGTATAAACCTGAAACAGATACTTTCCTGTAAAACAAAATGGAGTTGAGAGGTCAGGTGTCCTTTTATTTCCTGTCAATACACATGAAACTGCAAGAACGCCAAGCTTATTTTCATGTCTCGATAAGTCTTGGCAAAATCTTTAAAATGCAAATGACCTTTCTGGACATTACTTTGAGAAGTCATTAAAATGCAAATGGTCTTTCCTGTGGCATGGCTGCATTTCTTCAACTAATTGCGTTCACAATACTGTTGTAGACTTGTTGACTCCAAACTTGAAATCCAGTAATTGGGTGTGAAAAGCTCTATTTTATCATAATGGTATCTGGATAAGTGATAACCGGACTCCATTGACAATAACCTAACCATCCAAAACTATTTATGAGGACATTGTAAAGAGATGCTCTAGTCACAAGACAGCAACTAGGTTTCTGATAAGGAGTTTTAATAAGCCAAAGTCTGGGCAGACAGCAAGAGAAACATTTATGCCAACAAAGAGAAAAGACCCTGCTTAAGACCATCAGCTTTAAAAAAAATACATACAGGCAGAGACTGGAGTTGGCCCTGAACACCCATCCTGAGGAATTGTACCAAGGCTTCGCCATTGAACCTGGACTGGAGTATAACCAGCGAAGTCTGCTACTGCGAACCTAAAATGACAGTGAATCCATCCTCCTAAAACTCCAGAGCTTTTCTTCAGTGGACAAAAAAGGATTACAGGCCTGCATTGTTCCAAGTCTTCACCCCGGGGAAAAGCAAGTGTAACAGGGAGCTCTTGAAATCATAAGACCTGAACGTACGCTAGCTTTATAATCGCAGTCTTTTCTTGAGTGTGTGTGTATATCTCTATGAGTGTGAGAGTGGGTGTAGTTGCATATATTTTGGCATTGAACAATAAATATTTATCTTTCTTTTTAAACTTATGAGAAAACCTGTCATTTGTCTGTTCCTGACAATTAAAGCACTCAGGAGTTAAAACATTTTTTAAAAATATGCTGCGTTTGTTCAGTTGAGAGGTGATAAAGGGGGAGCCATCCCTATCATCTCTCATCTGTCCATAACAGTTGGTAAAGAAAAGTCAATAAAATCAGGAAATATTGACCATATGAGCATCTTGAAGATATTCTGCTGTTGATGGATAGAACAAATTAGAGTGAATTGGAAACATGATTTTGTCACATTGTCTATTCACTATTGAACTTGGGAGTTCTCCCCAGTGTCCTGGCCAATATTGATCCTTGAAGCAACATCACTAAATCATATTATCAGGTCATTATCACATTGCTGTTTATGGGGGCTTGCTGCATGCAAATAATTGCTGCAATTCCTATGTTACAACAGCCACTGCAGTTCATTGGATGTACTTGCATTGGGACATCCTGAGGTCATGAAAGGCACTACATCACTTGCTGGGCTGGGCATGGTCTTCAATAGCTGCAGCAATGCTTGAGCCTCAGAAAGCATCCTCTTAAAGTCAGGTCCTATAAGGTTTAGGTCTTCATGATCATCAGCTGTGATGGGATACCAACAAATAGTTTCTTCCTACTCCTAACACCAGCTGCTCCTGCTCACTCATGATATGTGTGTCACACAGTGAACTCCACTTTTTTATCATTGACTACTGTAGTAAAAGGTCTGAAAGGGTTAATGTTGAGAGAATATAAAGAATACCTCCTACCATGATGATGTAAGAGATCACATGTGAGAGAGACTTGAAGATAGATGCAGCATGGCTTAAGAGGAGTCACAAAGACTGATGTGAAGCTGTACATAGTTATAATGTAATAAAGGTTAATGTTCTAATTACTCCCGACTAAGGAATCTCTCTAAGCTAGACTAACTAAGCATATTAAGGTTGTAGCCTACCAAACAAACAGACAATATGGTGATCAGCAGTGAGACTGAAAACAATTGTTCTTACCATGCTACACCCAGAAGAAGATTTTGAAGAAACTTAGAAGAGGGCTGACCTGGATAAAGCACTAAAACTGCAGAACTCAAGAGGAGGCCGTGGAAAGCTTCAGAGCTCCAGACACGGAGAGTCGGGAATTGGTGGTAGAAATCTGATCCAGCAATCGAAGGCTTCAAGTCGGAGAACCAAGCAACGATCGAGGATCTGCTGAGCAACCATGAAAGAAGGTAAAATGTTTTTGTCCCTAACAGCACTAGGCAGGCAGCACCAGGAAAGTCCTTAGCGAGGGCTGAACCGACGTTGACGCCATTATACATGACGACCAGAGTGAAGATGGAAAAAAAGCAAACAACGAGGCTGCAAATACTCGATTCTCTGTGAGAAAGGAGTTAAGGGAGTATAGCAGGAACGCTATAAAACTGATTTTAATGTAAGGAGCAAATTAATCATTAGTCTAGCAGCGAGATTTCAAAGGCAGTAACGTTGGCCATAGCAGGAGTCAGTTCACTGCTGAAAAAGCATGGGAAACTTCCGATGCTGGAAGGAAAAACCGAAAAGTGAAAATAAAACAAATTGGAGCTATGGAGCTTACATTCACAATACCAGAGAGGTCTGGACACATGGAAGAACCAAATCAAAGCCAAAATTGGTCACTCTGGTGTAAAGGATTTCTGAGATAGAGAATTGCTTCTAAATTAGACAGCCAGTCTGAAGCAGAGCAAGTTAACACATTCAATTCAATCGGGGCTATAGCAAATGATGTTATTGCAAGGCAAGGCATTAATGAGACATCTGCTAAATTCAATGAAGTTATAAAAGCTTTTGATTCTTATTTCAACTTCCGGAGCAATAAGATTTTGGAAAGAACAAGATTGAACAGAAGGGCCCAGAAACCAGGCGAAACAGCTGATACTTTTATCAATGACCTTTACAGGCTAGCTGAAGAATGTGAATATGGAAACCTTAAAGCAGAATTAATAAGAGACCACATTGTAGTAGGTATTGCTGATGAATCCCTATCAAATTTATTGCAGTCTAAAGAAGATCTCACTCTGGACAAAGCTATTCAGCTGGTGAAACAAGTGAAAATCCACAAGAACAACAGAGAAATCCTGAGTGGTGAAGGAAGACCTTGGGTCAGGAAACCTCCAGCAACCGTACAGTTCCTTAATCAGAGGGCTGTAAATGAAGCATCAAAATAAAAGGTGGGGGGGGGGGGGGCGGGTGGGGGTGAAGCGAATGACACCATTAAACCCTGTGGTGGCAAAAGTACCCACAGGTGAGAACAGTATCCTGCAAACAAAGCAGAATGCTTCCACTGTAAGAAAATAGGCCATTTTAGTAAAATGTATCAAAGTAAAATCTCTACTCCCAAAAGTTCAAAAGCAAAAGCATTCATAGAATCATAGAAAGTTTAAGGCACAGAAAGAGGCCACTTGGCCAATTGTGTCTGTGCTGGCCAAAAAATGATCCACCTATTCTAATCCCACCTTCCAGCATTTGGTCCATAGCCCTGCAGAATAGAAGAATTCAAGCACAGAGTGGTTAATGAAGTTAAACAACCTCCTTTAGGAGAACAACCAAAAGACGTTCTTGGTGAGGTGAATGATCCTAATCGGGTATTTTGGTCTGCAGATATATATGTCAACGGACATGTCACTAATTATAAACTGGACACCCGAGCAAGTGTAACAGTCTTATCAGACAAAGCACCATGGTTCTCAACACGTTTTCTGCAACTGACAAAAACTCAGTTACATGGCGCAGGAGGGGTTGAACTCAAAGTAGAGGGGAAGCTATAGACAACACTCCAGTACAAGGGAAATCAAATATTAGAAACACTGTGAAAGTGGAAGAAGTTAAGCAACAAGAATACAGGAGTCATTTCCAAGAGGAATTGCCGAAATTGTTTATCGGTCGAGGCAGACTGAAGACCGAATATAGTATTACTTTGCGAAAAGATGCTAAACCAGTTTGTCTTTTCATGCCTAGGAAGATGCCACAACCACTAATGAAGCAAGTCCAATATCAGTTAGAAGACATGATCAGAATGGGAGTCAACTCTTCTGTTACTGAACCTACAGTTCGGGAATGGTTCCAGTTCCTAAACCTAAAGATGATCTTCGCATTTGTGTAGACTTAACTTAATAAGTTTGTAGCAAGAGAAGTTCATCCAATGTCCTCAGTGGACAAAAGCTTGGAAAGGTTATCCCAAAGTACCGTCTTCACGAAGCTTGACACGGATAGTGGCTTTTGGCAAGTTCCATTGGATAAGAAGTCAAGGTTATTGACAACCTTCATTACTCTGGAAGATTTTGTTTTAACCGTCTACCATTCGGTATCACATCAGCACCAAAAATATTCCAAAGAACTATGTTGAATATTCTACAGGGCCTTGAAGGTATTATATGCCAATTGGACAACATCTTAGTTCATGGTGAGTCCAATGAAGAACATAACCTGAGGGTTAGAGTGGTTTTGAATCATCTGCAGGATGAAGGCCTAACACTTGATGAGGACTGTGAGTTTTCAAAAAACACCCATTCGTTTTTGTTAGGACACATGATCAGCAGCAGCAGCATAATGGCAGACCCGCAAAAAACAAGAGCCATGAATGCATTTCCACTCCCTACTTCTGTCCACAATCTACAACAGTTTCCTGGCATGGTCAATCAGTTGGCAAAATTCCTACCTAATTTGGCACGAGTTACTGAACCTTTGCAACAACTATTAAGGAAAGTGCAACCATGGTGTTGGGATGCACATCAGGAACAAGCATTTCAAAGGATCAAGGAGATGCTGATTTCGCTGGATGTTTTAGCACATTATAATCCTTCACTTCCAACCACAACTGCAGCTGAAGCCTCATCTACAGGGATAGGGGCATTCATTTTTCAAGAGCGGCCAGATGGAAGTCGAAGACCTGTTTATTATGCGTCACGAGGATTGTCTGACACTGAGTTGAGATACACCGTGATAGAGAAAGAAACTCTCGCAGCACCTGGGCTTGTGAGAAGTTTTCAGACTATATTATCGGCTTAAAGGTTGTCATAGAGACAAACCACAAGCTCCTAGTTTCCTTAGTTGACGAAAAGGAGCTCGCTGGGATGCCTCCGTGGATCCAGAGATTCCATTTGCGGCTAATGAGGTTCACCTATGAAACAGTATACATGACAGAGAATCACAGAATCATTACAGTGCAGAAGGAGGCCATTCGGCCCACCATGTCCGCACTGGCTCTCTGAAAGAGCAATTCCCTCAGTTCCATTCCCCCGCCTTCTCCCCGGAACCCTGCACATTCTTCCTTTTCATATACCTGTCTAATTCCCTTTTAAATGCTTCAATTGAACCTGCCTCCACCATATTCCCAGGTAGTGCATTCCCGACCTTTACCACTCGCTGCGTGAAAAAGTTTTTCCTCTTGTCACTTTTGCTTCTCTTACCAAATATTTTAAATATGTGCCCTCTCGTTCTTGTTCCTTACACGAGTGGGAACAGTATTTCTCTAACTAATCTGTCCAGATCCCTCCTGATTTTGAATACCTCTCAGATCACCTCTCAGCCTTCTCTTCTTCAAGGAAAACAGTCCTATCTTCTCCAATTTATCTTCATAACTGAAATTCCTCAACCCAGGAATCATTCTCATGAATCTTTTTCTGTACTCTCTCCAATGCCCTCACATCTTTCCTAAAGTGCGACGCCCAGAATTGGACGCAATACTCCAGCTGAGGCTGAACTAGTGTCTTATATAAGTTCAACATAACTTCTTTGCTCCTGATCTCTATGCCTTTATTAATAAAGCCCAGGACCACTGTTGTTTTATTAACCGCTCTCTCAACCTGTCCTGCCACCTTCAATGACTTATGCACATATACACCTAAGTCTCTCTGCTCCTGCACCCCATTTAGAATCATACCCTTTATTTTATATTGTCTCTCCTTGTTCTTACTACCAAAGTGAATCACCTCACATTTCTCTGCATTGAACTTCATTTGCCACCTCTATGCCCATTCCACCAACTTGTCTGTCTTTTTGTAGTTCTATACTATCCTCCTCACAGTTCACAATGCTTCCAAGTTTAGTATCATCTGCAAACTTTGAAATTGTGCCCGATACACCAAGGTGTAGGTCATTAACATATATCAGGAAAAGCAAGGGTCCCAACACTGATCCCTGGGGAACTCCACTACAAACCTTCCTCTAGCCCAAAAAACATCCATTAACCACTACTCTTTGTTTCCTGTAACTCAGCCAATTTCATATCCATGTTGCTACCGTCCCTTTTATTCCATGAACTACAAGTTTGCTTACAAGTCTGTTGTGTGGCACTGCATCAAATGCCTTTTGAAAGTCCATGTACACCACATCAACAGCATTGCCCTCATCAACCCTCTCTGTTACCTCCTCAAAAAACTCCAGCAGGTTAGTTAAACATGATCTTCCCTTAAGAAATTTATGCTTCTTTAATTAGCTCACATTTGTCCATGTGACTGTTAACTTCATCACAAATTATTTTTTCCAGAAATTTTCCCACCACTGAAGTTAAACTGACTGGCCTGTAATTGCTGGGCTTATCTTTACACCCTTTTTTGAACAAGGGTGTAACATTTGCAATTCTCCAGTCTTCTGGCACCACCCCCAAGTCTAAGGCAGACTGAAAAATTATGGCCAGTGTCTCTGCAATTTACACCCTCACTTCCCTCAGTATTCATGGATGCATCTCATCTGGTACTGGTGCTTTATCCACTTCAAGTACCTATCTAATACGTCCTCTTTATCAATTTTAAATCTTTCTAGTGTCTGAATTACCTCCTCATTCGCCATTGCCTGGGTTGCATCTTCTTCCTTGGTAAAGACAAATGCAAAGTATTCATTTAATACCTCAGCTATGCCCTCTGCCTCCATGTGTAAATCCCCTTTATGGTCCCTAATTGGCCCAACTCCTTCTTTTCCCACCCTTTTACTATTTATATGTTTATAGAAAACTTTGGGATTCCCTTTAATGTTAGCTGCTATTCTCTTCACATGCTCTCTCTTTGCTTCTCTTAATTGCTTTTTCACTTCCCCTCTGGACCTTCTATATTCAGCCTGGTTCTCAATAGTATTTTCTAACTGGCATCTGTCATAAGCACACTTTTTCTTCTTTATCTTAATCTCTACCTCTTTTGTCATCCAGGGAGCTCTGGATTTGTTTGCCCTATCTTTCCCCTTTGAGGGAACATACCTTGACTGTGCCCAAAGGATCAGCTACTGTTTTTCCTGCCAACTTTTGACTCCAATTTATTTGCCAATGCTCCAGTCTTATCTCATTGAATTTGGCCCACCCCAGTTAATTATTCTTACCCTGGATTGTGTTTGTCCTTTTCCATAGTCAGCCTAAACCTTATGATACAATGATCACTATCCCCTAAATGCTCTCCTACTGATACTTGATACTTAGCCCACCTCATTCCCAAGAACCAGGTCTAGTTTCTCATTGGACTAGCAACATACTGTTGTAGAAATTTTTCCTGAACATACTCTCGGAACTCTTGCCTCTCACTGCCCTTTACACTACTATTATCCCAGTCTATGTTTGGATAATTAAAGTCCCCCCATTATAATTACCCTATAATATTTGCGCCTCTCTGTAATTTCCTTGCAAATTTGTTCCTTTACATCCTTCTCATTAGCTGGTGGCCTATAGATAACATTGAGCAATGTAACCGCACCTTTTTTGTTCCTTAGTTCTGCAGTTTTAAAATCTTTGTCTTTTGCGAGGAGCAGCCTTGATAGAACGGGGTGCGGAGCGGACTTTCAGCTGAGCGGTCAATTTCAGTAAGTTACAAGTTAATCCCTTTTTTGTTTCGGAAGACCGGGGACTGCTGGGTAGGGGAAAACTATTTATTTGGGCAGTTTTAAAATCTTTGTCTTTTGCGAGGAGCAGCCTTGATAGAACGGGGTGCGGAGCGGACTTTCAGCTGAGCGGTCAATTTCAGTAAGTTACAAGTTAATCCCTTTTTTGTTTCGGAGGACCGGGGACTGCTGGGTAGGGGAAAACTATTTATTTGGGCAGTGGCAGTACCCGAGACACTACACGTGTAGTGTCTCCCACCCACCCTCCTCCTCTAACCAAAAAAAAAGGACTCTAGGGTGTTGATAAGGTAAGCTTTTTATTTAAAAAGTTCAGTCCGTCGGATTGCTAAGCGAACAAGTTTTGACTTTTTTTTTCGTTTGGTTTTTCAGTAGATTTATTGGGAATCTAGAATAGTGGGAATGGAGGTAAAGGCAGTTGTATGTTCCTCCTGCAGAATGTGGGAGGTAGGGGTCGCCAAGAGTGTCCCTGCTGACTGCATCTGCGGGAAGTGCACCCAACTCCAGCTCCTCGCAGACCGCGTTAGGGAACTGGAGCTGGAGCTGGATGAACTTCGGATCATTCGGGAGGCGGAGGGGATTATTGACAGGAGTTATAGGGAGGCAGTCACACCTCAGGTAAAAGAAGTAGGTAGATGGGTTACCGTCAGGGGAAGGAAAGGGAACCAGCAGGCAGTGCAGGGATCCCCTGTGGCCATTTCCCTCAACAACAGGTATACCGTTTTGGATACTGTTGGGGGGAACGACTTACCAGGGGTAAGCAATGGGGTGCAGGTCTCTGGCACAGAGTCTGTCCCTGTTGCTCAGAAGGGAAAAGGGAAGAGGAGCAGAGCATTAGTCATTGGGGACTCCATAGTTAGGGGAACAGATAGGAGGTTCTGTGGGAACGAGAGAGACTCACGGTTGGTGTGTTGCCTCCCAGGTGCCAGGGTACGTGATGTCTCCGATCGTGTTTTTGGGATCCTTAAGGGGGAGGGGGAGCACCCCCAAGTCGTGGTCCACATAGGCACCAACGACATAGGTAGGAAGAGAGATGGGGATTTAAGGCAGAAATTCAGGGAGCTAGGGTGGAAGCTTAGAGCGAGAACAACCAGAGTTGTTATCTCTGGGTTGTTGCCTGTGCCACGTGCTAGCGAAGAGAGGAATAGGGAGAGAGAGGAGTTGAACACGTGGCTGCAGGGATGGTGTAGGAGGGAGGGTTTTGGTTTCCTGGATAATTGGGGCTCTTTCTGGGGTAGGTGGGACCTCTACAAACAGGATGGTCTTCACCTGAACCAGAGGGGTACCAATATCCTGGGGGGGAGATTTGTTAGTGCTCTTCGGGGGGGTTTAAACTAAATCAGCAGGGGAATGGGAACCTAAATTGTAGTTCCAGTGTACAGGCTGTTGAGAGTAGTGAGGTAGGGGATAAGGTTACAGGGACGCAAGAGGGCACTGGCAAGCAAGAACTTGGTTTAAAGTGTGTCTACTTCAACGCCAGGAGCATCCGGAATAAGATGGGTGAGCTTGCAGCATGGGTTGGTACCTGGGATCCTGATGTTGTGGCCATTTCGGAGACATGGGTAGAGCAGGGGCAGGAATGGATGTTGCAGGTTCCGGGATTTAGATGTTTCAGAAAGAACAGAGAAGAGGGTAAAAGAGGGGGGGGTGTGGCATTGTTAATCAAGGAAAGTATTACAGCGACAGAAAGGACGTTTGAGGACTCGTCTACTGAGGTAGTATGGGCCGAGGTTAGAAACAGGAGAGGAGAGGTCACCCTGTTGGGAGTTTTCTATAGACCTCCGAATAGTTCCAGAGATGTAGAGGAAAGGATAGCGAAGATGATTCTAGACAGGAGCGAGAGTAACAGGGTAGTGGTTATGGGGGACTTTAACTTTCCAAATATTGACTGGAAATACTATAGTTCGAGTACTTTAGATGGGTCTGTTTTTGTCCAGTGTGTGCAGGAGGGTTTTCTGACACAGTATGTGGACAGGCCAACCAGGGGCGATGCCACATTGGATTTGGTACTGGGTAATGAACCCGGCCAGGTGTTCGATTTAGATGTAGGTGAGCACTTTGGCGATAGTGATCACAATTCGGTTAGGTTTACCTTAGCGATGGGCAGGGACAGGTATATACCGCAGGGCAAGAATTATAGCTGGGGGAAAGGAAATTATGACGCGATTAGGCAAGATTTAGGATGTGTAGGATGGGGAAGGAAACTGCAGGGGATGGGCACAAACGAAATGTGGAGCTTATTCAAGGAGCAGCTAATGCGTGTCCTTGATAAGTATGTACCTGTCAGGCAGGGAGGAAGTTGTCGAGCAAGGGAGCCGTGGTTTACTCAAGAAGTTGAAGCGCTTGTCAAGAGGAAGAGGGCGGCTTATGTTAGGATGAGACGTGAAGGCTCAGTTAGGGCGCTTGAGAGTTACAAGCTAGCCAGGAAGGATCTAAAGGGAGGGCTAAGAAGAGCAAGGAGAGGACACGAGAAGTCATTGGCGGATAGGATCAAAGAAAACCCTAAGGCTTTCTATAGGTATATCAGGAATAAACGAATGATAAGAGTTAGAACAGGACCAATCACGGATAGTAGTGGGAAGTTGTGTGCGGAATCAGAGGAGATAGGGGAAGCGTTAAATGAATATTTTTCGTCAGTATTTACAGTAGAGAAAGAAAATGTTGCCGAGGAGATTACTGAGATACAGCCTACTAGGCTAGATGGGATTGAGATTCATAAGGAGGAGGTGTTAGCAATTTTGGAAAGAGTGAAAATAGATAAGTCCCCTGGGCCAGATGGGATTTATCCTAGGATTCTCTGGGAAGCCAGGGAGGAGATTGCAGAGCCGTTGTTGTTGATCTTTAAGTCGTCATTGTCGACAGGAGTAGTGCCGGAGGACTGGAGGATAGCAAATGTTGTCCCCTTGTTCAAGAAGGGGAGTAGAGACAGCCCTGGTAATTATAGACCTGTGAGCCTTACTTCGGTTGTGGGTAAAATGTTGGAAAAGGTTATAAGAGACAGGATTTATAATCATCTTGAAAAGAATAAGTTCATTTGCGATAGTCAGCACGGTTTTGTGAAAGGTAGGTCGTGCCTCACAAACCTTATTGAGTTTTTCGAGAAGGTGACCAAACAGGTGGATGAGGGTAAAGCCGTGGATGTGGTGTATATGGATTTCAGTAAGGCGTTTGATAAGGTTCCCCACGGTAGGCTATTGCAGAAAATACGGAAGTATGGGGTTGAAGGTGATTTAGAGCTTTGGATCAGAAATTGGCTAGCTGAAAGAAGACAGAGGGTGGTGGTTGATGGCAAATGTTCATCCTGGAGTTTAGTTACTAGTGGTGTCCCGCAAGGTTCTGTTTTGGGGCCACTGCTGTTTGTCATTTTTATAAACGACCTGGATGAGGGTGTAGAAGGGTGGGTTAGTAAATTTGCGGATGACACGAAGGTCGGTGGAGTTGTGGATAGTGTCGAAGGGTGTTGTAGGGTACAGAGGGACATAGATAGGCTGCAGAGCTGGGCTGAGAGATGGCAAATGGAGTTTAATGCGGAGAAGTGTGAGGTGATTCACTTTGGAAGGAGTAACAGCAATGCAGAGTACTGGGCTAATGGGAAGATTCTTGGTAGTGTAGATGAGCAGAGAGATCTTGGTATCCAGGTACATAAATCCCTGAAAGTTGCTACCCAGGTTAATAGGGCTGTTAAGAAGGCATATGGTGTGTTAGCCTTTATTAGTAGGGGGATCGAGTTTCAGAGCCACGGGGTCATGATGCAGCTGTACAAAACTCTGGTGAGGCCGCACCTGGAGTATTGCGTGCAGTTCTGGTCACCGCATTATAGGAAGGATGTGGAAGCTTTGGAAAGGGTGCAGAGGAGATTTACTAGGATGTTGCCTGGTATGGAAGGAAGGTCTTACGAGGAAAGGCTGAGGGACTTGGGGTTGTTTTCGTTCGAGAGAAGGAGGAGGAGAGGTGACTTAATAGAGACATACAAGATAATCAGAGGGTTAGATAGGGTGGATAGTGAGAGTCTTTTTCCTCGGATGAGGATGGCAAACACGAGGGGACATAGCTTTAAGTTGAGGGGTGAAAGATATAGGACAGATGTCAGAGGTAGTTTCTTTACGCAGAGAGTAGTAGGGGCGTGGAACGCCCTGCCTGCAACAGTAGTAGACTCGCCAACTTTAAGGGCATTTAAGTGGTCATTGGATAGACATATGGATGTAAATGGAATAGTGTAGGTCAGATGATCGGCGCAACATCGAGGGCCGAAGGGCCTGTACTGCGCTGTAATATTCTAATTCTAATTCTAATTCTAATTAATTCAAATTAATACTGTCCTCTACCCCTCTGGGACTTCCTTTTTCTCCAGTACTGCAATGCTCTTCTTAATCAATACCGCCACCTCTCCCCCTTTTTTCCCTTTCCTGTGTTTCCTGAACATCTTGTATCTAGGAATATTTAACATCCAGTCCTGCCCTTCTTTGAGCCAGGTCTCTGTTATAGCCACATCATATTTCCACATCGCGATCTGCATCTGTACCTCACCAGTCTTATTAACCACACACCGTGCATTCACATACATGCACATTAACCCTGATTCAGACTTTATTACTTTCTCCCTTACTCTGACCCCATCTAATAATGCACTATTCCCTACTCTAGTATCCTCTTTAACAGTCCAGTGGGATTGGGAGGAGCAGTCAGTGCTGGATGACAACTGAATTACTATTTATAGTGGAAACGACTGAGCAATAATCATAAACTTGCTGCTGTCCAATGGCACTGCAGTTTTACAGAAGAAAATCATTGCCAGTCCTCCTGCTGTAGCGAGCATGCAGGATTACGATGAAATTACTGCTTTGCTGAGAGAATGGGGACCCTACCAGAAGATTCTCTTCTTTGTTTTGAGCCTCACCGTCTTCCCCAATGGTTTCTGCGGAATGTCCATAGTTTTTGTCGGGGATATTCCAGAGCATCGCTGCTTCGTTCCCGAGAATCTCAATCTGAGTGAAGCGTGGAGGAATCGGACGATCCCTCTGGTGCTAGAAGGAGACAAACTCCAGTACAGCAAATGTAGACGGTACCGGGTGGACGTGATAATGAATCTTTCGGAGACATTTCCCGACCCAGATTCCTTCAATATGTCTGACGTAGAACAGGAGCCCTGTTTGGATGGATGGGAGTACAGTAAGGATCAGTACATCTCCACCATCGTCAGCGAGGTATGTGGCTGAAGCGATACAATGGTCATACCGATAATAGCCTGAGAATAGTTTGTGACGGCAGCTGCAATATATTTCGATTTTTCTGCGATACAAGGGGCAGATACAGTTGAATCCGACATGACCAGGCAACTGCAATACTTTAACTTGCATGGTCTTGGGCTAGATAAACATTAATGTTCAACTTTGGTATCTTCTGGTTTCCAAGCACTAGAGATTTGAATTTTAACTCCTGTCTATAACTCTGTTTCCGTTTGCCCTCAACCTGGCTCCTTCTCCTGTCCTAAAAGATTTGTCCAATTTATCTCAATTAAAGTTTTCCAACCCTAACCTCAATTGGTTTCATAAAGTCAGTGTTTCCACAACCTCAAATTTAGAAAAGGCAGTGTGAAATGATAGTCCAGATTTCACTACTTGATGCAGAGTGGTGGTTGGAGAGAATGAGCTGCCAATGGAGGCAGCGGTGGCTCATTGTATAAGCAGATTTAAGAGAGTTGTATAAGTACCTGAAAAAATGATGAGTATATGAGAAGAATAATGTGGTAAGATATTTTATAGATATTGGAACCAGTACCTTGCTCTACGGCAGCGAGGTCTGGACAACGTACGTCAGCCAAGAGCGACATCTTAATTCATTCCATCTTTGCTGCCTCCGGAGAATCCTTGGCATCTTGTGGCAGGACTGTATCTCCAACACTGAAGTCCTCGAGGTGGCCAACATCCCCAGCATATACACCCTACTAAGCCAACGGCGCCTGAGATTGTTTGGCCATGTGAGCCGCATGGAAGATGGCAGGATCCCCAAGGACACATTGTACAGCGAGCTCGTCACTGGTACCAGACCCACCAACCATCCATGTCTCCGCTTTAAAGACGTCTGCAAACGCGACATGAAGTCCTGTGACATTGAACACAAATCGTGGGAGTCAGTTGCCAGCGATCGCCAGAGCTGGCGGGCAACCATAAAGGCGGGGCTAAAGTGTGGCCAGTTGAAGAGACTTAGCAGTTGGCAGGAAAAAAGACAGAAGCGCAAGGAGAGAGCCAACTGTGTAACAGCCCCGACAAGCAATTTAATCAGCAGCACCTGTGGAAGAGTCTGTCACTCTAGAATTGGCCTTTATAGCCACTCCAGGCGCTGCTTCACAAACCACTGACCACCTCTAGGCCCTTACCCATTGTCTCTCGAGACAAGGAGGCCAAAGAAGAAGAAGAAGATTGGGACCAGTCAGATGGGCTGCAATATCTTTTCTGGTCTTTTACATTCCTACATTCCTATGAAACTTCTTTCCACTAATGAGCCAAATGATTTCATAGAGTCATAGAGTTATACAGCATAGAAACAGGCCCTTCTACCTCTGGCTCACTTTTTCCAGCAACAAAGTCCATTTATGTAGCACATTTAACTTAGCAAAACACTTTAAGAAGCTCTAGATGAGTAATCAGACAAAATGGACTTTGAATCAAAGAAAATAATATGATAAATAAAAGCAAAATACTGCAGATGCTGGAAATCTGAAATAAAAATAGAAAGTGCTGGAAATACTCAGCAGGTCTGGCAGCATCTTTGGAGAGAGAAGCAGAGTTAACATTTCAGGCCAGTGATTTTTCATCAGAACTGGCAAAGGTTAGAAATATAATAGGTTTTAAGAAAGTAAAGCAGGGTGGGGGCAAGAGAACAAAAAGGAAGGTGTTGATAGGACAGAGGGCCAAAGAGATTAACTGACAAGGAGGTCATGGAACAACGGCAAAGAGACTGTGCTAATGGTGTGGTGAAAGACAAAGCATTAGTGTAGAGATGGTGTTATTGTCTGAATAATGAGCAGCCCTAGCCAAAAGCACAAACATGAAAAAACCAGTAGGCAGGCACATGGAAAAAATAATGATAAAAAATAAACTAAAATAAAAATAAAAAAGGGCCAGTCATGCTATGCAATTATTGAACTCAATGTTCAGTCCGGTAGACTGTAGCATGCCTAATCGAAAAATGAGGTGCTGTTCCTTGAGCTTGCATTGATGTTCACTGGAACACTGCAGCAAGCCCGGGAGAGAGATGTAGCTATGAGAGCAGGGGTGTTGAAATGGCAAGCGACCAGAAGCTTGGAGTCATGTTTTTGGATTGAGCTGAGGTGTTCTGCAAAGCAGTCACCCAATCTGCATTTGGTCTCCCCAATGTAGAAGAGACCGCATTGTGAGCAGCAAATACAGTATACGAAATTGAAAGAAGTACAAGTAAATTGCTGCTTCACCTGAAAGGAGTGTTTGGGGGCCTGGGATGGTGAGGGGAGAGGAGGTAAAAGGGCAGGTATTACACCTCCTGCAGATGCATGGGAAGGGGCCTTGGGAAGGGGACGAGGTGTTGTGGATAATGGAGAAGTGGACCAGGGTGTCCTGGAGGGAATGATCCCTTCGGAATGCTGACAGGGGAGCGGAGGGGAAGATGCGTTTGCTGTTGGCATCACGATGGAGCTGGCGGAAATGGCGGAGGATGGATGTGGAGGCTGGTGGGTTGGAAAGTGAGGAGAAGGGGAACCCTGTCATGGTTCTGGAAGGGAGGGGAAGGCAAAAGTGCGGGAAATGGGTCAGACATGGTTGAGGGCCCTGTCAACCACAGTGGGGCGGTGGGGGGGTGGGGAGGGGATCCTTGATTGAGGAAAAAGGAAGATATATCGGAAGTGCTGTTGTAGAAGGTTGCATCATCAGAGCTATAGACAGGAGCTTTTTTTAAATTCATTCATGGGATGTGGGCGTCACTGGCTAGGCCATCATTTATTGCCCATCCCTAATTGCCCTTGAGAAGGTGGTGGTGAGCTGCCTTCTTGAACCACTGCAGTCCATGTGAGGTAGGTGCACCCACAATGCTGTTAGGAATGGAGTTCCAGGATTTTGAGCCAGCGACAGTGAAGCAACGGCGATATAGTTCCAAGTCAGGATCATGTGTGACTTGAAGGGGAACTTGCAGGCGGTGAAGTTCTCATGCATCTGCTGCCCTTCTCCTTCGAGGTGGTAGAGGTCGCGGGTTTGGAAGGTGCAGTGTAAGGAGCCTTGGTGCGTTGCTGCAGTGCATCTTGTAGATGGTACACACTGCTGCCACTGTGCATCGGTGGTGAAGGGAGTGAATATTTGTGGATGGTGTGCCAATCAAGTGGGCTGCTTTGTTCTGGATGGTGTAGAACTTCTTGAGTGTTGTTGGAGCTGCACCCATCCAGGCAAGTGGAGAGTATTCCATCACACTCTTGACTTGTGCCTTGTAGATTGTGGACAGGCTTTGGGGAGTCAGGGGGTGAGCTACTCGCCGCAGAATTCCTAGCCTCTGACCTGCTCCTGTAGCCACGGTATTTATACGGCTACTCCAGTCCAGTTTCTGGTCAATGGTAACCCCTAGGATGTTGATAGTGGGGGATTCAGCGATGGTAATGCTGTTGAACGTCAAGAGGAGATGGTTAGATTCTCTCTTGTTGGATATGGTCATTGCTTGGCACTTGTGTGGTGAAAATGTTACTTGCCACTTATCAGCCCAAGCCCGGATATTGTCCAGGTCTTGCTGCATTTCTACACGGACTGCTTCAGTATCTGAGGAGCCACAAATGGTGCTGAACATTGTGCAATCATCAGCGAACATCCCACTTTTGACCTTATGATTGAAGGAAGGTCATTGATGAAGCAGCTGAAAATGGTTAGGGCTAGGACACTACCCTGAGGAACTCCTGCAGTGATGTCCTGGACCTGAGATGATTGACCTCCAACAACCACAACCATCTTCCTTTGCACTAGGTATGACTCGAGCCAGTGGAGGGTTTTCCCCCTGATTCCCATTGACCTCAGTTTTGCTAAGGCTCCTTGATGCCACATTCGGTAAAATGCTGCCTTGATGGCAAGGGCAGTCACTCTCACCTCACCTCTTGAGTTCAGCTCTTTTGTCCATGTTTGAACCAAGGCTGTAATGAGGTCAGGAGTTGAGTGGTCCTGGCGGAACCGAAACTGAGCATCACTAAGCAGGTTATTGCTAAGCAAGTGCTGCTTGATGGCACTGTTGATGACACCTTCCATCACTTTACTGATGATTGAGAGTAGACTGATGGGGTGGTAATTGGCCATGTTGGACTTGTCCTGCTTTTTGTGTACAGGATATACCTGAGCAATTTCCACATTTCCGAGTAGATGCCAGTGTTGTCGCTATACTGGAACAGCTTGGCTAGGGGTGCGGCAAGTCTGGAGCACAGGCCTTCAGTACAATTGCCAGAATATTGTCAGGACCTTTGCAATATCCAGTGTCTTCAGTCGTTTCTTGATATCATGCCAAGTGAATCAAATTGGCTGAAGTCTGGCATTTGTAATGCTGGAGACTTCGGGAGGAGGCCGAGATGGATCATCAACTCGACACTTCTGGCTGAAGATTGTTGCAAATGCTTCTGCCTTATCATTCGCACTGATGTGCTGGGCTCCCCCATAATTGAGGATGGGGATATTTGTGGAGCCACCTCCTCCAGTTAGTTGGTTAATTGTCCACCACCATTCACGACTGGATGTGGCAGGACTGCAGAGGTTAGATCTGATCCGTTGGTTATGGGATCGCTTAGCTCTGTCTAATGCATGCTGCTTATGCAGTTTGGCATGCAAGTAGTCCTGGGTTGTAGCTTCTCCAGGTTGAGACCTCATTTTGAGGTATGCCTGGTGCTGCTCCTGGCATGCCCTCCTGCACTGTTCATTGAACCAGGGTTGGTCTCCTTGCTTGACGGTAATGGTAGAGTGGGGGATGTTCGGTGGTGGAGTCATGATCCAGGGGGAGGTCGGGAGAAGTGTCTGAGACTTCTTTCACCTTTACATGGTCCATCTCCGACACTTACCTTCCTCGATTGCTCTGTCTCCATCTCTGGGGATAGACTGTCCGCTAATATTCATTATAAGCCCACCGACTCCCACAGCTACCTCAAATACACTTTCTTACACCCTGCCTCCTATAAGGACTCCATTCCATTCTCCCATTTCTCCATCTCTGACACACCTGCTCTGATGATGCAACCCTCCACAACAACGCTTCTGATACATCTTCCTATTTCCTCAACAGAGGATTCCTCCCCACTGCGGTTGACAGGGCTCTCAACCATGTCCGACCCATTTTCCACTTACCCTCCCTCCCAGAACCGCGACAACAAAACAACACTAAACAACAAAATTATTAGTTTATTATAAAACAAGGCTTACCCAGTAATGTAGCAAAGCAATAACACACAGATTGAAATATGAAAGTTCTTTTTTTACATTAACCCCTCACACACATACCAGTTAACTGAAAAATAAAAGATTTTCTCTTTAGAGCTCTATTACAAAAAAAACAGAAAGGAATGCTTTGGCCAAATACTTACTAATTCGTGAAGAAAAAAGAGAAGAAATGAAATGATGTCAATTGTCCCTTTTTGGTTTGGCATCCAAAATACATGTAGACGGTCGTCACTGGGATCTTTCTAGAGCAGGCGACGTTGAGGATCAGTTTGGCAGGCTTTCCAGGAGAAATGGTGCATCAGTTCTCCAGCCCTGTCCTACCCCCACTGAGGCCTCCAACATTACCCCCCATAACCCCTGGACCTTGGTGTCATATTCCTTGTCCCTTTGATGTGTGATCTGTTGTAAGTCTCACAGGACTACAAGTAATAGTCCAATAAAATGTGGGTTTTATTATAATTGAACTGGAATATATATATATCAGGCAAACCGCAACCCCCCACCGCCTGTCAAGATTGAGGCACACATGATTTCGCCACATGAACATTAAAACTTAAAATTGTAAGCCCCTGACCAGAAAAACATTTCCATGGTAATGGACAAAGTTGGAACTAGGAACAAAGGGCCATACCCTGACTCATTGAACTGACAATGAACTTTTGATTACCAGACGTTGAAGGTGGAGGGAGCTAGCATTCCAGAGACTGCTAAGGTACAATTCACAAACCTCGCAGGAGAGACTGTTCCATATAAAGAGCTAGTCACATGACTAACCTGCTCGGAAACCTGGGATTTTAGAATTTGAACTCCCAACAAAGGAATTGGAACAGAGAGAAAGCCGTGTACTCATGGAGTAATGATCTCTCCCGGAACTGAAGCCTCTCCTGTACTGCCTGCTTCCATCTCCTTCCCATGGAACTGAATCTTGTGAAAACATGTGAAACTCAATGAGAGATAAGTTTCCTATGTGGACAAGGTTTTAAGAAGACTACTGGGCCCCAATGAAAAGCAAGACCATATCTTCAATCAAGGTCTACAGTGAGCTCGAGAACCAGGAACAAGATTTTGCCTCAAACTGTTAGAATTAGAATTAGAATTAGAATATTACAGCGCAGTACAGGCCCTTCGGCCCTCGATGTTGCGCCGATCATCTGACCTACACTATTCCATTTACATCCATATGTCTATCCAATGACCACTTAAATGCCCTTAAAGTTGGCGAGTCTACTACTGTTGCAGGCAGGGCGTTCCACGCCCCTACTACTCTCTGCGTAAAGAAACTACCTCTGACATCTGTCCTATATCTTTCACCCCTCAACTTAAAGCTATGTCCCCTCGTGTTTGCCATCCTCATCCGAGGAAAAAGACTCTCACTATCCACCCTATCTAACCCTCTGATTATCTTGTATGTCTCTATTAAGTCACCTCTCCTCCTCCTTCTCTCTAACGAAAACAACCCCAAGTCCCTCAGCCTTTCCTCGTAAGACCTTCCTTCCATACCAGGCAACATCCTAGTAAATCTCCTCTGCACCCTTTCCAAAGCTTCCACATCCTTCCTATAATGCGGTGACCAGAACTGCACGCAATACTCCAGGTGCGGCCTCACCAGAGTTTTGTACAGCTGCATCATGACCCCGTGGCTCTGAAACTCGATCCCCCTACTAATAAAGGCTAACACACCATATGCCTTCTTAACAGCCCTATTAACCTGGGTAGCAACTTTCAGGGATTTATGTACCTGGATACCAAGATCTCTCTGCTCATCTACACTACCAAGAATCTTCCCATTAGCCCAGTACTCTGCATTGCTGTTACTCCTTCCAAAGTGAATCACCTCACACTTCTCCACATTAAACTCCATTTGCCATCTCTCAGCCCAGCTCTGCAGCCTATCTATGTCCCTCTGTACCCTACAACACCCTTCGACACTATCCACAACTCCACCGACCTTCGTGTCATCCGCAAATTTACTAACCCACCCTTCTACACCCTCATCCAGGTCGTTTATAAAAATGACAAACAGCAGTGGCCCCAAAACAGAACCTTGCGGTACACCACTAGTAACTAAACTCCAGGATGAACATTTGCCATCAACCACCACCCTCTGTCTTCTTTCAGCTAGCCAATTTCTGATCCAAAGCTCTAAATCACCTTCAACCCCATACTTGCGTATTTTCTGCAATAGCCTACCGTGGGGAACCTTATCAAACGCCTTACTGAAATCCATATACACCACATCCACGGCTTTACCCTCATCCACCTGTTTGGTCACCTTCTCGAAAAACTCAATAAGGTTTGTGAGGCACGACCTACCTTTCACAAAACCGTGCTGACTATCGCAAATGAACTTATTCTTTTCAAGATGATTATAAATCCTGTCTCTTATAACCTTTTCCAACATTTTACCCACAACCGAAGTAAGGCTCACAGGTCTATAATTACCAGGGCTGTCTCTACTCCCCTTCTTGAACAAGGGGACAACATTTGCTATCCTCCAGTCCTCCGGCACTACTCCTGTCGACAATGACGACTTAAAGATCAACAACAACGGCTCTGCAATCTCCTCCCTGGCTTCCCAGAGAATCCTAGGATAAATCCCATCTGGCCCAGGGGACTTATCTATTTTCACACTTATCTTTTCCTCTGCTCTTTTCTGTCCCTATTTGCATGTGTGTATCGCGTATGCATGCTAGCATGGGCACGTCGTATATCCATAGGTGTGAACCGTGTTAGAGTTTAAGGTTTAAGATATTTCATCTTTCTTCTTTAAACCACAGAAAGCCTGCTTGTGCTCATTTCTTTGCCATTTCTTTCCAATAATTGGAAAGTTGTGAACAAGGATTCGCAAAGGGGGAGCTGAAAGCACAGTGTGTTTAAAGTTAAGCCCTGTTACAATAAGACCAGGTGAAGATAGTAAAAGACCCCTCGAAACCGTTTGCACCTGGTCATAACAAAAATTGGGTGCTAGCATCTGGATTGTTACCCACAGACAAACGAGTGAAATTGGAAGTGGGGAGCCAAATTGTTCCCAATCAAAAAGAGCAAAATACCAATACAGGTTTTCTTGTGGTTGTGTGTGATTGACTACTAAGACGTCTGTGACTGAAGCGAATAGCTCTCCAAGCCAGGGTGAAGTAACTTTGGATAAGTTAAAAGCACTGTCTATGGAGGATTTGAGAAAAATGGCTAAGCAGTGGGGGTTCACTGTAAGTGGCAAAGCTAGGAAGTCTGAACTCCTAAGGATAGTGGCCAACCATTTTTCTCTTGAATCTGACAAAGCAGAAGCAGTGTTAGAAGTAGACCCAGACAGGGTACTATTAGCAAAAATACAATTGGACCAAAGGAAGCTTAAATTAGAGAAAAAGAGAGAGAGAGAGGCAGGAGAGGGAAAAAGAAAGGGCCTTCCAAAAGGAACATGAAGAAAATGAAAGGTGGGAGAAGGAAAGAGAGAGAGAGGAAAGCGAGAGAGAAAGAACATTCCAGAAAGAATGCGAAAGAGAGTTGAGGCGGTTTGAGTTCGCTAGGGGGCGACAGAGTAACCTTAGTGAAAGCATGGCCAATATGGAGGAGCACAATGCAGGATTGGGTACAAAATTGCTAAAACTTGCTCAATTAATTCCAAATTCAATGAGGAAGATGTGGAAACATTTTTTGTATCCTTCGCAAAACTGGCAAGGCAGCTAAAATGGCCAGCTGAGACCTGGCCTCTTACTGCAAAGCAAACTAACTGGAAAAGCCCATGAGGTTTATTCCTTGTTGCCAGATGAGAGTTCATTAAATTATGAACTGACTGAAAGTGCTATCCTCGGGGCATATGAATTAGTACCCGAAACCTACAGCCAAAAGTTTAGAACCCTCAAAAAGCAAGCTAATCAAACTTATCTGGAGTTTGAAAGAAGCAAGCAGCTGGCTTTTGACCAGTGGCTGAGGGCTTTAAAAATGCAGCTCAGCTATGAGACTCTCAGAGAAGTAATCCTGTTAGAGGAATTTAAAAAGTCTCTCCCATTCTCAATAAAAGTCCATGTAGAGGAGCAGCGGGTTCAGGGAGCCCGGCAAGCGGCTGTTCTGGCCCATGAGTTTGCTTTAATTTATAAGTTGGTTTCCCAGGGCAGAATCTTTCCTGATCACCCCCACAAATCAGAATAGGACAAAGGGTGGGAAGGTGATATCTGCCCAGGCCTGGAAGAGAAAGGAAAGTGGGAGACACAGGGGGCACTCCTCCAACGAAAAAGGAAGGTGCTGTGAGCAAGAGTGAGACCAGAGACCTGTGTGCTTCCATTGTAACAAGGCAGGGCATATAAAAGCTGACTGCTGGAAACTAAAGGGGAAATCAGCAGGGTTAATCAGGGCACACCCAGTCAGTGAAGATGAGGGCCTGATGGAAAACATGGAACAGGCTGTGGCTTTGACTGCAGTAAGGGGGCAACCCAGGAAGCTTACTACGGCCAATGCAGGAAAAGTTAATAGGATTCCTGAAGGATATCAGGGTTTTGCATCTGAAGGGAAAGTAACCTCATATCTCTCGAGTGGGGCAAGCAAGTCCATAGTGATTCTCAGGGACACAGGGGCAACTAGATCCCTTTTACTGGGAAAAGGCCTGACCTCTCCCCCATAGAGTGCAGTAAACACCAGAATGAAAGAAGAAGAAGAAGAAGTGGTGAATGGTATTGGAGGGCAGTGTATGCCTGTACCTGTACACTGGGTGCACCTGGAATGCGATCTAGTTTCAGAACTGGTGACCGTAGGGATTGTCCCTAGTTTGCCTGTGGACGGGGCTGACCTCCTGCTAGGTAATGATCTGGTGGGGGTGGAGGTGGTAGCCCTGCCAGTAGTGAAAGAAAGACTGCAGGAGGTCAGAGAGATAGGGCAGTGGCAGGAGACAGTCTCCTGCAGTTACCCTGAATGTGTAGTGGGTCAGGCCATGATCAAACCAGCTCCCCCAGAGGAGACTGCATTGGCACTGTACGCAAATGACCATGAGATCTGCCAGTCTGGGACTTTCTTTGGAAAGTTAGGAGACCCAGGGAATGAATTAAATGGATTTTCCCTCGCGGACGCTTAGCGAGCTGACCCAGTATTGTGAGAGTTAGCACAGGCTGCAACTTCTGAAAGTGAAGCAGAGGGAGTCCCTGACTGCTCCTATTTAAAGAATGAGGTACTCATGAGGAAATAGAGTTCTCCTGACAGACCTGAGGGCAAGAAGTGGACAGTAGTTCACCAGTTAGTGGTGTCACAGAGGTACCAGAGAGAAATATTAAGAAGGGTCCCTGAGACTACAGTGGCTGTACATGCCGGTATAAGAAAGACCAAGACCCGCATAAGACAGACGTTTGACTGGCCAAATCTCCACAAGGATATGGTGGAGTACTGCAGGAGTTGCCACATGTGCCAGGTTGAGGGGAAACCCCAACCTACAGTGAAACCTGCACCCCTAAGTCCTGTTAGGAGGATCCTCCAACAGAGGACTGGTGAACTGTAAGGGACTCCCGCCGAGAACAAAAGGGGACAAGCAGTCACATGGCTGGCAAAAGTTTAGAAAGCGAATGGGAAAAAGTGACGAAGAGGGCAGGTTAAAGAAAGTACGGGAAGAATCCTGGATGAAACCCCCTCCTGTCTGGTCAACAAACCCCGAAAAATGCGAAAAGTTACACCCTACACCCTCCTATGTGAATGCAGACTCTATAAGCACCCCACCAGAGTTGCTAACAGCATTTACAGGAACTTGCAGAGACAAAGAGAGACCGCTTGGGGGCAGAGAAATTGTGAGGGTGATGCCTCACCTAGTCAAAGTGTCACAGGAGAATGCAGTTAAGTCTTCACAAATACCAGCAGATAGGAATGCCCCAGAGAACAAAGGGAAGGGTAATGAAGACTCCTCCCTCACAGTCAGAGGAAACGGGAACCACCCATCCCCTGAAGTCAAAAGTCTTTGCAGGACTCAGAGTGCACGACAGAACCCCACCACCCCCCGCACCCCCAGTAACTTTCCTGAGGAAAAAAAGGGGGAAATTAAAGCAGACCTGGCACCCAGAACAGACCATTTTTAACGAGCTTCAAGATTGGTGAATGAATGGAAATGAATGAGAGAAATGCATGGTTTCTTTCTGTATCTTATATTTCTCTCAAACTCTGTATTGAAATGCACCATTTTCTTCAAATTGCATTTCATTTCCCTAGATGTGGAGGTGTCAGGCAAACCCCACCCACCTGCCAAGATTGATGCATGCATGATTTCACCACATGAACATGAAAACTTAAAATTGCAAGCCCCTGATCGTAAAGACATTTCCATGGTAACCAGCAGTGTTGGAACAAGGGACAAAGGACCATGCACTGACTCTTTCAAACAACAATGAACTTTTGATTACCAGACGTTGAAGGTGGGGGGAGCTAGCATTCCAGAGACTGCTAAGGTACAATCCACAAACCTCACAGGAGAGACTGTTCTATATAAGGAGTTAGTCAGATGACTAACCTGCTGGGCAACCTGGGAGCTTTTTTGAATTTGACCTCCCAACAAAGGAATTGGAACAGAGACAAAACCTTGTGCTCATGGAGTAAAGCTCTCTCCTGGAACTGAAGCAAGAATTACAGCCTCTCCTGTCCTGCCTGCTTCCATCTCCTTCCCACGGAACTGAATCCTGTGAAAACACGTGAAGCTCAATGAGAGAAAAGTTTCCTATGTGAACAAGGTTTTAAGAAGACTATTGAGCCCCAACGAAAAGCAAGACCATATCTTCAATCAAGAACTACAGCGAGCTCGAGAAACAGTAACAAGATATTGCCTCAAATTGTTCTACTTATCTTTTCCTCTGCTCTTTTCTGTTCCTATTTGCATACGTGTATCACGTGTGTATGCTCGCGTGGCATGTCATATATCCATAGACGTGAACCGTATTAGAGTTTAAGGTTTAATAAATTTCATCTTTCTTCTTTAAACCACAGAAAGCCTGTTTGTGCTTATTTCTTTGCCTTATAATTGTAAAGTTGTGAACAAGGATTCACAAAGGTGGAGCTCAAAACATAGTGTGTTTAAAATTAAGCCCTGTTACAATAAGACCAGATGAAGATAGTAACAGACCCCTAGAAACCTTTCGCACCTCGTCATAACAGTATGCAAATAATTACTGCACAAGCTAGATCTAAACACCTCTCACTCTGCTGGGCTCCACCCACACCTCCCTGGCCGTGTGTGACGTGACATCACTCCCTCTGATGATCTTCACTTACAGTTCTTAAGGTGGTCTGCTCTTAAGGTTGCTCTTGCTTAAGGTTGTCCCACAAAACCTGGGATTGAGGCCAATGAGGCCCCTCTCCCCACTCCTCCATTCTATGATGTCACATGCATGCTTTGGAGTTACAAGTCTACAGTGTGTGAGGGAATTCAATCTTCCAGGTTCCCCATACTTTTTGGATCCTAACCAACCCCTGTCCCTATTGCTACCAATGGATCAGGCAAGTAAAAATTCAGCCCAATCTGTTTTAGTAATGTTGGTTGAGGAATAAATGTTGGCCAGAAAATGACAGTGATCTTCTTCAAATAGTGCCATGCAAAGTTTGACATCTACCTAAGCGAGCAGATGGGATCACACTTTAAGATCTCATCCAAATCACAGCACCCCCTTAAAACAGAACAGAAGTGTTACCCTAGATTATGTGCTCAAGCCTCTGGAGTGAGATTTGAATCCCCAGCCTGCTGGCTTAGCGGTGTCAGTGTTGCCACTAGACCTAGGCTGACATCATAGTAGGCTTGGAGAGCCAAATGGGATTTTGTTGTATCCTGTTTCCACCCATTTTTAGATCCAATGCAGTAAAATGACTGTCTGTAATTTTTCCCAAGGCACATCAACAGAACTGTTAATTTCTCTTTTCATTTCAGTGGGACTTGGTGTGTAGCAATGATTGGAAAGGGCTGTTTTCTATGTCAGTATTCTTCATGGGAGTGCTGGTTGGTTCCTTTACTTCTGGACAGTTATCAGACAGGTGAGTTATTTCCTTTATTCAACTCTTGCAGAAAGAGTCTTTAGCCCAATTTTTAGCTCCCGGGCACCCAACAATAACAGGGTTTATGACTGAGGGGTTTAAAATAAAGGCTAAGTACTTACATCACCATTGTGCTGCATTCCCACCATCTGCTATTTTAGTTCCTGGGTTTTGGGAGGCCTGTGGGGTGGACGGTGGGGTTCATAAATATTCAAAAATCTGGGTATGATGATACCATTCAAACTTCAAAGTGATTTTAACCTTGGGTCTTGCAAATTGTGCACAATACTGACTGCACTGGAGAAAACTGTTGCTGCCTGGATCCAGGATCAGAAGAGGCACAACAAAATAATTTTTTAAAAACTCTTAATGGATTCCTTGTAGGCCAAGAGGAGCATGAATGCTCAGGTCCCACAAGGAAACCTTGAGCCTTCCCTGTCCCAGACTTGCTCCGCCGCTACCTACCAGGACCTATTTTAATGCTGAGGGCCGTTCTCTCAGGTTCTCGACAGTGACCTCCCTTTGCCCAAAACCTCACTTCCACTATCTGGCCTTCTGTTCCTTCCCTGGGTTCAGACTGGAATCAGTTCTGGAATATGGTGACAAGGCCAGCAGGTAAAAATGGTTCATGATTCATGCTGTGGCCATGCAAGCTTGTCACTCGCCCCAACTTTGCTCTGTTCCTCCCCTTCCTATCTCAGACACATGACCTAATTCTATTCGGGCTGCTATTTATTGTAGAAATTGGTTAAATATTGTCCATTGATTTTTACCCCTGTGCTCGGGATATTTAAAGGACGGATAAAATGACTTGAGAGACAAGAGGCGAAAATGTGACAATATTCTACACCAAATATATTAAAATGGGTGACTGGGTATCAATATTTAAAACCTGATGAGCAAGTTCTTGGGTTACAGATATAACATTCTGCAGAGTGAAATCACTTTGATTATAGGTATGCGTTTGTACATGTTCATCTCCTGTATTTTACCAAAAGTGTCAATCCATTTGTTACTGTTGCAAAGTGTGATTCACCTCCTTTGTGAATCACTTAGTCACATTGCAAAAGAATTTGTGTATAAAAGTAAAAGCACAGTGAATTATAAATATAAAAGGCATTTATTTCCACATCTCTGATGATCAGCTTTTCTGGATATGGATTTGTGAGTGAGTGAGTGGCTGGGAATTTATGGGCCCTCCTGAGGCGGGGTCGGAGGCAAAGGGGGCATGCAGTATCATGACGGGTGGCAGAGGGCACGTCGCCTCCCTGTTGCAAGCGATCTTCCTGGGGCGGCATTGGCCAACGCTGGCCTTCCTGCCCAGAGGGCAATTAAGGCCCTTAAGTGGCCTATTAATGGCCAATTAAGGGCCTCTTCCTGCCACCGCAGCGGGTGAGGGCCTCCGCCATGCAAGGAGGTCACTTTGTAACATGAGGCGACCTCCCTGCGGACTTGGGGGGTCCCTGCTTTGTGGGCAATTTGTGCTCCACAGAGAACTCCCACTGGGAACCACTTCACCCCCCCGACCCGGGACCTCCTTTCTCCTGGGCTGCACGACCACTCCCTCACCTTGGCCAAGGCCCTCTGGACTAGCCCCGGTGACCTCGTCTCACCTACCTCTGTTCCAGGGTTCCAGCGCTGGGCCTGGGTCTGAGGCCTCTGCAGACCGGCAGTAGCCATCATTCCTGGTGGCGCTACCGATACTGCTGAGCTGCCAGCCTCTGATTGGTCGGCAACTCATGGAGGCGGGATCCCCATCTTTAAAGGGACTGCGATCCCGGCTCAAGAAACTTTGTTGGGAGAGACCGGAAGATTGCTCTGGGGCGGGTGGGGGGAGTGGGGGGCGTGGGCACGGGGGGGGGAGGGGGGAGTGGGTGGTGGGCAAGAAAAAGCCGAGGCGGGGAACCCCCCCCTGCCTTTTCGGCCTAGCTCCAGGAGCCCCACCTCCTACACAAAATCCAGCCAAGTGAATTTATGTGTGTTCAAAACTGGATGCATACGTGTGTTCATAAAGGTGCAAGATTGTGTGCTTTTATATTAAAAAAGAAAGTCTTGGAATGTGGACAATCATGACCAAGCTGCATTTAATGCCCGGAGAAAATGGTTGTGTGATTTCTGCTTGAACTGTTGCAATCCTTATGGCAATGGTGTTCACACAATGGTATTGTGTCTTTTTATCATTCACTCATGGAACATGGGCATCTCTGGCAAGGCCAGCATTTATTGCTTATTCCTAATTTCCCTTGAGAACATGGTGGTGATCCGCCTTCTTGAACCAAGACAGTCCATGTGGTGTAGGTACACCCACAGTGCTATCAGCGAGAGAGTTCCAGGATTTTAACCCAGTGATAGTGAAGGAACCGCAATGTATTTCCAAGTCAACATGGGGTGTGACTTGGAGGGGAACTTGTAGGTTGTAGCATTCCCATGTGCCTGCTGCCCTTGTTCTTCTAGATGCTACAGGGTTTGGAAGATGCTGTCGAAGTAGCCTTGGCGAGTTGCTGTAGTGTATCTTACAAATGGCAGACTCTGCAGCCACAGTGCGCAGCGGGTGGAGAGGGTGAAATTCTCTCTTCTCTCTGTTTCGAGATGGTCATTGCCTGGCACTTGAATGGTGCAAATGTTACTTGACACTTATCAGCCCAAGCTTGAATGTTATCCAGTTCTTGCTGCATGCGGATATAAACTGCTTCATTATTTGAGGAGTTGCGAGTGGAACTGAACACTCTGCATTCACCAGTGAACATCCCCACTTCTGACTCTATGAGGGAAGGTCACTGATGAAGCAGCTGAAGATAGTTGTGCCTAGGACACTACCCTGAGGAACTTCTGCAGCAATGTCCTAGGGCTGAGATGACTGGCCTCCAACAACCACAATCATCTGCCTTTGTGCTCGATGTGACTCCAAACAGTGGAGAGTTTTCTCCCTGATTCCTGTTGACTTCAATTTTGCTGGGGCTCCTTGATGCCAGAGTTGATCAAATGCTACCTTGATTTCAAGGGTAGTCATTCTCACCTCACCTCTGGAATTCAGCTCTTTTGCCCATGTTTGCACCAAGGCTGTAATGAGGTCTGTAGCCAAGTGGTCCTGGCTGAACACAAACTGAGCATCGGTGAGCAGGTTATTGGTGATTAAATGTTGCTTGATAGCACTGTCAATGACACCATCCATCACTTTACTGATGATTGAGAGTAGACTGATTGGATGGTAATTGGCCGAATTGGATTTGTCCTATTTGTGGATAGGACATACCTGGGCAATTTTCCAGTTTGTTACAGCTGTATTGGAACTGCCTAGCTAGGGGCATGGCTAGTTCTGGAGCACGTTGCTTCGACACTAGAATTGGGATGTTGTCAGCAGTCTTCTGCAGCTAGCGTGATCAGCTGTTTCTTGATATCACATGGATATCAATCAAATTAGCTGAAGACTGGCTGCCGTGATGCTGCGGACCTCAAGAGGAGGCCAAGAAGGATTGTTCACTCTACACTTCCAGCTAAAGTTGCTCACAAATGGTTTGCTTGCCATTTCCAGAAATCCAGGATATTGACCAGTGGTGAAGAAGAGCTGGTGATATATATCCAAATTAGATATGTTATTTAGAGGAGGACTTGGTGGTGATGGTGTTCCCACAACATTATTGCTTTTGTTCTTCTTGGTGGTAGAGGTTGGGGGAGGGAGCTGCTGTTAAAATAACCTTGCTGAGTTGCAGGAGGCATCCCATACATCATACATACTGCAGTGACAGTACACTGGTGATGGTGATTGTATATACTGCAGATACAGTCCACTGATGCCAATCAAGTGAAATGTTCTGTCCTGAATTATTGAGCTTCTGTAGTCTTGTTGGGGCTGCTCCCATCCAGGTAAGCGATGATCCTGTACTGGTACTCCTGACTTGAGCATTGTTGAGAGATTTTGAAAAGTTACAAGGTAAGCTACTCACAGAGTACCCAAACTCTGCTGTACCCATAGTCACAGTGTTGATATGACCAGTCCAGTTAAAATTCTGATCAATGGTGACCGTCAAAATGTTAATGATAAGGCAGTCAGGGGAAATGGCTGGGTTTTCTCTTCTTCTAGGTGGTCATTATCTGATACTTGTGCTGTATGAACATTACCTGCCACTTGTCAGCATAAGCCTGGATGTTAACCACATTCTGCTGCAGACCGATCATGGGTTGCTTCATTACTGGATGAGTTCTGAATTGACATGTCAACTGTGGAATCATCAACAAACACTCCTGATCTTATGATGGAGGGTAGGTCATCAATGAAGTCGTTGATGAATTTCCTTGAGGAACTCCTGTGGCTGTGATGACTGGACTCTTGACAATCACACCATCTTTTGTGTTAGATATAACTTGAGCCACTGGAGGGCTTTCCATTTCACCCTTATTGACCTCTGTCCCATAGTCAAATTCTGCCTTGATGCAGAGGAAAGCTACTCTCACCTCTTCTCTGATATTCATCTCTTGTATCCTTGTCTAGATTAAGGACATGATAGCTCTGAAGCCAACTTGTTCTGGCGCAACATGAACAGAGCAGTCTATTCGTGTGCATGTGTTGCTTCATAACATTATTGATGACTGAATTCATTGCTTCCTGATGATTAATAGGAAGCTGATAGGAAAGTAATTAGTTTGGGAAAGATTTATCCTGTTTTATGTATAGAGCATGCCTTGTTAATCTTTCATATTGTTGCTTAAATTCCAGTGTTGCAGCTGCATTGGAACAGTTTAGTTCAGGGATCAGTAAGCACAGGTGCACAGGTCTTTAGTGTTACAGCCAGGATGTGTCAAGTGCTGTCAGACAGTTTTTATTTATTTAGAGATACAGAACTGAAACAGGCCCTTCGGCCCACCGAGTCTGTGCCGACCAACAACCACCCATTTGTACTAACCCTACATTAATCCCATATTCCCTACCACATCCCCACCAATCTCCTACCACCTACCTACACTAGGGGCAATTTACAATGGCCAATTTACTTATCAACTTGCAAGTTTTTGGCTGTGGGAGGAAACCGGAGCACCCAGCAGAAACCCACACGGTCACAGGGAGAACTTGCAAACTCCGCACAGGCAGTACCCAGGATTGAACCCAGGTCGCTGGAGCTGTGAGGCTGCGGTGCTAACCACTGCGCCACTGTGCCGCCCACCACTGCGCTACTGTGCCGTCCTTAATATCAGGTGGACTGAACTGAATTAGTAGGGCACTGACATCTATGATGGAGAGAACCTTGAGAGCGGACAAATAAAATCATCCACATGGTTGAAGACACTGGATTAAGACTAAAAATTAATGGGACAGTGTATTGCACTGTAATTGCTGAATTGCACCTGCCCCAGGGCCTCTGTCATTGACTGTGCCAAAGTTCATACGACAAAAATGGGGTTCCTTCATTATCAAGGCACTGGCGGATGCTTTATCAATAACTGCAGAGTGATGGTCCAGTAATTATATTATTGAACGAGTAATAAATAGAAATAGAGGCCTAGATTAATAATCCATTAGAACATGAGTTCAAAGCCCACCATGCTGGAATGTGAAATTACTTTTAAAAAAATATGGAAACAAAAAGCTGGTATCAGTAAAGGTGCAGCTGTTGGATTGTCATTATAACCTAACTAGTTCACTAATGTCCTTTAGGGAAGGGAACCTGCCCATCCTTATCAGGACTTTTAGGTGACTCCTGTCCCATTCCAACATGGCTGCCTCTTAACTTTCTTCTGAAGTGGTCCAGCAAGCCACTCAGTTGTATCAAGTTATTATTAGGATTAATTAAGGATAGGTAACAATTGCCGGCCTTGCCAGTGATGACTACATCTCGAGAATACATTTTTTTTTACAAGCCACTGGGACACAATTAGGACACATGTCTGCCAAAGTGGCTGGAAGGTCCATTGAAAGAGTAGCTGGTTAGGGAGGGGGCACTAGATTCTGTCCAAGTAAACATATTCCATTTTTCCCTGTGCTCCCCTTAGTAAGAGGGCTACTGAACATTGACAAATTGGAAATCCCTTTCATCAGGGTACAAGCTGGAATTCCCCCTGGCACCCAGCTCAGATGAGCCCCAACTCCACTTTTTGGCAAGTAGTTTAGTTTAGAGATACAGCACTGAAACAGGCCCTTTGGCCCACCGAGTACGTGCCGACCATCAACCACCCATTTATACTAATCCTACACTAATCCCATATTCCTATCACATCCCCACCTGTCCCTATATATTTCCCTACCACCTACCTATACTAGGGGCAATTTATAATGGCCAATTAACCTATCAACCTGCAAGTCTTTGGCATGTGGGAGGAAACCGGAGCACCCGGAGGAAACCCACGCAGACACAGGGAGAACTTGCAAACTCCGCACAGGCAGTACCCAGAATCGAACCCGGGTCCCTGGAGCTGTGAGGCTGCGGTGCTAACCACTGCGCCACTGTGCCGCCCCATGTAGGTGTGCATGATCTCTTCATACGTAACTCTATGAATCCTACACTGGGTCTCTTTGAGGGCCAGAGATGTAGGAACTCCAGGATTGCTCCCTCTTAGATAAATTGTGTTTTTTTTGAAGCAAGCAGAGGTTACTTACACCCCTAACAAGCCAATCCGAAAATCCCAGAGGTAAGACTGGAACCTTGCATATCTGAGACACCACTTAATTTCTAATACTTCTGGCACACCTTCACTAAAGTTATGCCAGGTGTGTGCCAGCATCTAAGCCTAAGTGGATAGCTCTGTGTTTAAGTGTATGACTGCTGTATAACTAAGAGAATATAGATATGGCATGTACACCAGTGTACCGGTGTATGTACAAATGTGTGCATGATTTAGCATGTGAATAACTACATGTATGATTTTATGTATATGTTAGTAAGTATGCAATATTATATGTAGATGAAACTTAATTTACTTTTGCTTTGTAGGTTTGGAAGAAAGTTAGTTCTATTTGGAAATTTGGCTTTACACACTGCATTCAGCATGCTTCAAGCATTCTCTCCAAACTGGGAAATATTCTGCCTTCTTAATTTCCTTATTGGTCTTGCACACATTTCAAACTATGTGGCTGCCTTTGTTCTTGGTAAGTAGCTACACCATTCAATACTTTTATTAGTCCCTGCATCAGTACTTTTGGTGATTCTGTCACTCTCAGAATGACACTAAGTTCTGGTCAGTACATGTTGGCCCTGAACACAATTTTGACGCCTCACTTTTTTCCAATTCCTTTCTGTGGAAAAATGGTCAAAGAATTCTGAAATGTGATAGGCAGCAATAATATTCCTGCTGGAAACGTGAGCCGGAGGATTGCTGAATTGCAGAAAAACAGCAGAAAAAAAAGAAAATATGAGCTAAGAGTCACAAAATTCAGTATGAAAGAACAAAACTGCAACAGGAGTTTTGAAGTATTTTGCTCATGTCTTGTGACTACATGGAGGAAGTCGTCATTCAGAATATTTACTGTTTTGTGCTCATCCTCTGTTTCAAGCCCATTTACTAATGTTATTGTTTTGCCTTTTGTCTGTCTGCCCTCTTACTGTTGTAGTACTGAAATAATTTTCTTGTTATCCTTAGTCTCAGATGCTAAACCTTTTTCCAGGAGTCTTTTTGTGCCTCTGATCAACCTTTTTACGTTTCTTTGCATTTTCGAGTTTTCATCCCACTGCTCATTTTTTCTTTCCTCCTATAGAATTTGTATAACCCATTTTTCCTCTTATTTTAATGTTAACTTCAATTGTTAATCTATTTCACATTGAATTTGCTGAGTCTGAGCTTATTTCTTGTGGGAATATATTTATCCTGCAGCATTCAGGATTATACTTTTAAAGTTCCGCTTGACTTCTACTGAAGTGTTGTTGAACAATGTCTCATTTTATTTTCTTTAAATGCTCTGTCATTTCATGGAATTTGCCCTTGTAATGCTCCTGCCCTTCAGTATCTCCAACTCTCAGACTACGTTAAAATTTATCATTCTGCAGACACTGTGACTTCCATATCTTGTACACTTTCTGAGTCAATGAATAACAGATAAAGCTAACTATTGTTGTTTGCGGCTTCACTGACATACTGGATCAATAAGCCGTCACCCACTTCATTTGCCAACTCTGACTTTAAGCCACTTAGATTTTCCCACTTTATATTATGTTGATTAAAATTTCCCATCAAAATTACTTTCCTGTTCTCATGTACCTGAAATGGTGGTGGAATCAGATTCCACAGAAACTTTCAAAAGGCAGTTGAAAATCCATTTGAAGAGAACTAATTTGCAGGGATATGGGAAGAAAGCTTGGGTGAGGGTCTAAATTGGGCAGCTCTTTCAAAGAACCAGCACAGGTCCGATGGGTTGTATGGCCCTGTTCTGTGTTGTAAGTTTCTTTGGGCTGCACCCAGGACAAGGGGATAGGTGAGCTTGAACATCCACTCCCCAGAGGGAGAGGTCACAGATGAGTTCTGCTGCTGGGACTCAGATGAGGACCTCGCTGGCACGGACTACAGAAGAATGCTGATGAACATGCACACCGAGATGCTTGGTGCATTGGCAGGCCTGCCAAATAGCCTACATTCATTAGTTTGGAGTGTGCGGGAGTGCAGCTCCATCATGTCACAGGGCATCATGCAGAATTTTCCACTCTGGATGTGGTGGGCACCACAATGGCACCACTGGCAGACTGATCCATGATGGAGCATCTGCTAGCTGCTGTCTCAGCTTCCACTGTTGCACAGACCAAGTCCTCCCAATTAACAGTGCTGCAGTGGAAGCTTAGTCTAAGGTTATCAGTACCCTGGCTGCTGGCATGCAGGCTCGGACTGCTGCCATCCAGGCAGAGACAGCTGCAATCGTGGATGTGGATATCAGTGCTCGACAGGGCACACAGGCTTTCACAGCAGTCCAGTAATCTGTGCTCCAGCAGATGATGAGGATTACTGAGGTGCCTCCCTGTGGGAGTGGCTGTGGCATTGTGGAGCAGGAATGAACTGTCCTCACTCAGAATGACAGCATTCATGCTCTCACCATCGCCACTCTGACTGTACCACTGCTGATGCCTCTCAGCCACACAACCCAGACTGCTGGCACGCATCCTGAGGTGGTGCAGTCTGAAGCTAGGTCCTCAAGGCCCAGAGCTGCTCAAGGGCATCTTCCAAGGGCATCTGCAGTCTCTGCCAGTGAAGGTCAGCAGCCTTCCAACTGGCATATTGCAGCCAGTGGGGTAGTGCTGCATTGGAGTACCCACAAGACCCACAAGACAGGCACGAAGTGGGTGCACAAGAGTGATTAGTTCAGTTTTCAAGTCCTCTGAAGAAGGAATTTTCCTCCACACAAGATCAGGGGGCAGGTTGTTCAACCTTGCCCGTCTAAGAGCGAAGTCCAAAGTACGGAAAGTCCTCATCAGGGAACTCCTCTTTGCTGACGATGCTGCTTTAACATCTCACACTGAAGAGTGCCTGCAGAGTCTCATCGACAGGTTTGCGGCTGCCTGCAATGAATTCGGCCTAACCATCAGCCTCAGGAAAACAAACATCATGAGGCAGGATGTCAGAAATGCTCCATCCATCAATATTGGTGACCACGCTCTGGAAGTGGTTCAAGAGTTCACCTACCTAGGCTCAACTATCACCAGTAACCTGTCTCTAGATGCAGAAATCAACAAGCGCATGGGTAAGACTTCCACTGCTATGTCCAGACTGGCCAAGAGAGTGTGGGAAAATGGTGCACTGACACGGAACACAAAAGTCCGAGTGTATCAGGCCTGTGTCCTCAGTACCTTGCTCTATGGCAGCGTGGCCTGGACAACGTATGTCAGCCAAGAGCGACGTCTCAATTCATTCCATCTTCGCTGCCTCCGGAGAATACTTGGCATCAGGTGGCAGGACCATATCTCCAACACAGAAGTCCTCGAGGCGGCCAACATCCCCAGCTTGTACACACTACTGAGTCAGCAGCGCTTGAGATGGCTTGGCCATGTGAGCCGCATGGAAGATGGCAGGATCCCCAGAGAGACATTGTACAGCGAGCTCGCCACTGGTATCAGACCCACCGGCCATCCATGTCTCCGCTATAAAGACGTCTGCAAACGCGACATGAAATCCTGTGACATTGATCACAAGTCGTGGGAGTCAGTTTCCAGCGTTCGCCAGAGCTGGCGGGCAGCCATAAAGACGGGGCTAAAATGTGACGAGTCGAAGAGACTTAGTAGTTGGCAGGAAAAAAGACAGAGGCGCAAGGGGAGAGCCAACTGTGCAACAGCCCCGACAAACAAATTTCTCTGCAGCATCTGTGGAAGAGTCTGTCACTCTAGAATTGGCCTTTATAGCCACTCCAGGCACTGCTTCACAAATCACTGACCACCTCCAGGCGCGTATCAATTGTCTCTCAAGATAAGGAGGCCCAAAAGAAAGAAAAAAAAAGAAAAGAAAATTATATTATTGATTTCTTGCTGCATAAAGTTCTTGTGTGATAGTTTTTGCTGTTGGCTTTTATTGAGTGATGTAAGCCAAGGGGATTTTGTGATGGAGAGTCTGAAATGCATGTACTATAAGGGAATGGTGGGTACATGTTGGGGGTGAGGAAGTTCTTTTCAATTGATGTGATCCCTCTCATTCTATGTAGTTGCACGGGGTGCATGCAGTTTGCATTTTACATCCTTCTTCCTCCTCCTCAAACATGGAGACCCTCTCGGATGTGTACTGACAAGATTCCTATCCCCACTACGCTCCCCCCCCCCCCCACCCCCACACACCGCTGAGCGATCTAAGCAGCAAAATCTCTGCTTTGGGACGCTGATATCTTGCTCCATGGAATTGCATGTGGATCCATGGTTCTTCCTGAAGGCCCTGTGACTTCATGTGGTGAGATGTCAGAAGGGAGCCATTGATTCAATACAAAGGCAAAATCTGCATAAGGGACATCTGAAATAAAAACAAAATGCTGGAAATACTCAGAAGGTCTGGCAGCATCCATGAAGAGAGAAATAGAGTCAACGCTTCAGGCCAATGACTTTTCTAATGAAACGTTAACTCTGTTTCCCTTTCCACAGATACTGCCAGACCCGTTGAGTACTTTCAGCATTTTCTGTGATTCTCTATGCTTCTTCTCATTTCATTGAAAAAACTGCCGTCCTCCTTTTTCAACCAGGTGGTCAATACCATACCCTTAGAGTTAGCTTTGATTTTTTTTAACAATCAAATGACTGACCAGTTCATTTTGTAGCTTTCTACCTCTCACAGTATTAACTTTTACTCCCAGTGTCCATTACATAGATGGCTACACTTTTCTATTCAATCTAACTTTTATAAATGCTCTGGGCTAGAAATTGGTTAAAGTCAATTTTTAGACGTGGGGATCACGATTCACAACCTGCCATCACTCATGCGGACCTTATCTCATCTCACCCACCTCATCTGCATGATTTTTTCATTGACCTGAATGGCTAAAGTGCTGTTTCTCTGTCCTCCAAGTTCCCTGTGAGCTCTGCACACAGCAGGGCATCCCGGCAGTGCTGTTTGCCGAACACTTGATCCAGGCAGCCTGCTCCTATTAAAAGCTCACTAACTATTAAAGGGAGGCTGCATGCCTGCAATCATGCCTGACAGAAAATGCTCCAATTATAATCTTCCAAAGTTCTCTCAATGAGGGAATTGTTCCTTTCGATAGGAAGATTGCGCATGTCACTCTGCTATTTAAGAAAAGTTGGAGAAGCAAACCCAGGAATTATAGACCAGTTAGCCTAACATCTGTTATTGGGAAATTACTAGAGTCTGTAGTTAAGGATAGGCTGACTGGACACCTTGAAAATGTTCAACTGATCAGGGAGAGCCAGCATGGATTTGTAAAGTTTGATCATGCTTGACAAAATCTGATTGAATTTTTTGAAGAGGTGAGTAAAGTCGTGGACAGGGCAGTGTCTATGGAGGCCAATTATATGGACTCCCGGAAGACATTTGATAAAGTCCCTCACAAGAGGCTGTTAGCTAAAGCTGAAACTCATGGAACTGAAGTCAAATTATTAACCGGGTTAAGAAATAGGCTGAGCAGAAGGAGACAGACAGTAGAGATAATGGGCAGGTATTCTAACTGGAAGGATGTTGTAGTATAAGGGTCTGAATGGGTTAATGTTTGAGACATTGAGAGTAACCCCTACCACTGTAGTGATGATGATGTAATAGTTACATGGGTATTAGGCTTGGCAGGAGCTAGGAGCATCATGACAAGTGCTAGCTGGACATGCTTAATGAGGGTGTAAATAGTTATGTATATAAAATAAATGAGTTATCATTTAGCCATACAAAGACTCCAAGACATTTGTAATCAATGCTTGAACTATTCTAACGACAAAATACAACATAGTGGCAACTGCTTACGGCAGATCCCAAGCGCTCAAAACAGCAGAGGCACTAGAGGAGTATAGAAAGTGTAGGGTGGTACTGAAAAAGGTAATTCGAAGAGCAAAGAGGGGACATGAAAAACACTGGCGGGCAAGATAAAGGAAAATCCTAAGGCATTTTGTAAGTATATTAAGGGTAAGAGGATAACCAGGGAAAGAGTAGGGCCCATTAGGGACCAATGTGGCAATCTTTGTGTGGAGCCGGAGGACATAGGTGAAGTTTTAAATGATTATTTTTCATCGGTGTTCACGATAGAGAAGGACGATGCAGGTGGAGCGATCAGGAAGGGGGATTGTGATATACTTGAACATATTAGCATTGAAAGGGAGGAAGTATTAGCTGTTTTAGCGGGCTTAAAAGTGGATAAATTCTCAGGCCCAGATGAGATGAATCCCAGCTGTTATGTGAGGCAAGGGAGGAGATAGCAGGGGCTTTGACACAAATTTTCAAACCCTGTCTGGCCACAGGAGAGGTACCAGAAGACTGGAGGACAGTGAATGTGGTACCATTATTCAAGAAGGGTAGCAGGGATAAACCAGGTAATTACAGGCCGGTGAGTCTAACATCAGTGGTTAGGACAATATTGGAAAAAATTCTGAGGGACAGGATTAATCTCCACTTGGAGAGGCAGGGATTAATCAGGGATAGCATGGCTTTGTCAGGGGAAGATCGTGTCTAACTAACTTGATTGAATTTTTCGAGGAGGTGACTACATGTGTAGATGAGGGTAAAGCAGTAGATGTAGTATGCATGGATTTCAGTAAGGCTTTTGATAAGGTCCCGCATGGGAGATTGGTTAAGAAGGTAAGATCCCATGGGATCCACGGCAATTTGGCAAATTGGATCCACATTTGGGTTAGTGGCAGGAGGCAGAGTGTAATGGTCGAGGGCTGTTTTTGCGATTGGAAGCCTGTGACCAGTGGTGTACTGCAGGAATCGGTGCTGGGACCCTTGCTGTTTGGAGTGTACATTAATGATTTAGACGTGAATATAGGAGTTATTAGCAGTAAGTTCGCAGATGCCATGAAAATTGGTGGTGTTGTAAATAGTGAGGAGGAAATCCTTAGATTACAGGGAGATACAGATGGGTTGGTAAGATGGGCAGAGCAGCGGCAAATGGAATTTAATCCTGAGAAGTGTGAGGTAATGCATTTTGGGAGGACTAACAAGGCAAGGGAATATACAATGGATGCTAGAACCCTAGGAAGTAGAGAAGGTCAGAAGGACCTTGGTGTACTTGTCCATAGATCACTGAAGGCAGCAGCACAGGTAGAAAAGTTGGTTAGGAAGGCATATGGGATACTTGCCTTTATTAACCGAGGCATGGAAATAAGAGCAGGGCAGTTATGATGGAGCTATATAAAACGCTATTTCAGCCACAGCTGGAGTACTGTGTACAGTTCTGGGCACCACACTATAGGAAGGATGTGATTGCACTGGAGAGGGTTCAGAGGAGATTCACCAGAATGTTGCCTGGGCTGGAGCATTTCAGCTATGAAGAGATACTGAAAAGGCAAGGGTTGTTTTCCTTGGAGCAGAGAAGGCTGAGGGGGGACATGATTGAGGTGTACAAGATTATGAGGGACATTGATAGGTTAGATAGGAAGAATTTTTTTCCCTTAGCAGAGGGGTCAAGAACCAAGGGGCTTAGATTTATGGTAAGGGGTAGGAGATTTAGAGGGGATTTGAGGAAATTTTTTTTTCACCCAGTAGGTAGTTGGAATCTGGAATGTACTGCCTGACGAGGTGGTAGAGGCAGGAACCCTCACAACATTTAAGAAGTATTTAGATGAGCACTTGAAACGCCATAGCATACAAGGCCATGGGCCAAGTGCAGGAATATGGAATCAGAATAGTTGGATGCTGGATGGCCGGCACAGACATGATGGGCCGATGGGCCTGTTTCTGTGCTGTATAACTCTATGACTCTATGACTTTAACAGTGAAAACATTCAGAAATTATTGAAAGACCTCACCTCGTGAAAATACACGATGCCTGAAAGCTTCCAGAAATTCAGAAGGAGCCAATCAGGTACAGAATTTGTTGATGTGGAGGAAAAGATTTCTAAGATTTAGAATAGCTTCTCAGCTACACACCAAGTCTGAAGTGGAGCAAGTAAATACTCTACTATACTCCATGGGTGCAATTGCTGATGACATGATTGTAAGACAAGGCATAAATGAGGCTTCAGACAACTTTGATGATGTTTTATAAGCCTTCGATAAATATTTTAATTTAAGAAGCAACAAGATTCTGGAAAGAACAAAGTTTAATATAAGATCCAGAAGCTGGGTGAATCAGTGGACGCTTTCATTAATGATTTGTATAGATTGGAATGTGAGTATAGAGAACTGAAGTCTGAGTTGATCAGGGACTCAATAGTAGTGGGAATAGCTGACGAGCCTTTATCAGCTCTCTTACAGTCAAAAGATGACCTCATTCTTGAGAAAGCGATTCAGATAGTGTGAGAAGGAGAGGTCAGAAGACAAAATAGAGCTATCCTGTGGGCTGAAGGGAAGCCTTGATAAGAAAGAATCCAATGATGGTACAGTTCCTGAAGCCCAGGACAGAAAATCACTCGACAGATAAGACAGTGCACTCAGGGGGAAAGGTGCAAGCTGCCGTGAAACCCTGCCAGTGCAGTGAATAGCATCCTGCTAATAAAGCTGAATGCTTTAATTACAATAAGACAGGCCATTTCGGAAAGATGTCAGAGCAAGACCTCTTCTCACAAATGGCAACCAAAAAGCCTTCACACGAAGAACTGTGAATGAAGTGGAACAACTTCTATTGGATGACAAATCAGGAGACTTTCTAGGGGAAATTAATGATCCCAATCAGGCATCACGGATGGCAGACATTTATGTCAGTGGCATATTACTAACTGCAAATTGGACACAGGTGCAAGTGTCACGGTTCTTTCAGACCAAGAGCCGTGGTTGTTGACATATTGCTTCCAACTCACTAACACTCAGTTACATGGTCCAAGAGGGATTGAACTGAAGGTCAAGGGAAAGCTACAAGCTGCACTTCAATATAGGGGAAGACAGATAATGGAAACCCTATATGTTCGAAAAAATCAAGAGTTTGCTCTATCAAGCAGAAAAACATGCTTTGACCTACTTTTAAACAAAAAGGTGAATTAAATCAAACAGCCAGAGTCCAACAGTCACTTTCAAGCAGACTGTCCAAAACTATTTTTGGGTCTAGGAAGACTGAAGACTGAAGCCCGAGTATAGCATAATGTTAAGTGAAGATGCCAGACTGGCACGTATCTTTCCACCAAGAATAATACCACACCCGTTGATGAAGCAAGTACATCAGCTGGAAGAGGTGACCAGAATGGGAGTCATTTCTCCAGTTCCAAAACCAAATGGTACTTTTACCCAGTTTGGTGCAAGTAACAGAACCATTCAGACAATTTTGAAAAAGATCAAGTGTGATGTTGGAACACACATCAAGAGCAGGCATTTCGAAGAATTAAGGAGATGCTAGTCTCGCCAGAAATATTAGCACATTACAGCCCTTCGTTACCAACTACAATTGCAGCAGATGCCTCATCTACAGGGTTTAGGAGCAGTCCTCTTTCAAGAACAGCCAAATGGATGTTGAAGACATCTTTATTTATCTACAGCTTCATCCGAAACAGGGACAAGGTATGCTGTCATTGAAGAAAAAACACTTGCCGTCTCATGGCCTTGCGAGAAGTTTTCTGATTACATTATTGGCCTGAAAATGGTTATTGAGATAGACCACAAACCTTTGGTTTCCTCACTGGATGAGAAGAAAATTGCAAAGATGCCTCTGGGAATTCAGAAATTCGGATTGAGGTTGACGAGATATACCAATGAGACGGTATATGTCAAATCTCCGCTGATGCATTATCAAGAGCAACTGTTGGCCATCCTATGCAACAGGGTGTTAACTTTGTTGAAGAGATAGAGTCATATTCACAGTGCAAAGGCCGGGACATACACAGAAACTTCAAGAAATTCGTTACGCTCAAAAGTGGGACGAGGAATGCATTCAGATCAACAAACAAAGAACAAAGAAAAGTACAGCACAGAAACAGGTCATTCGGCCCTCCAAGCCTGCGTCGATCTTGATGCCTGCCTAAACTAAAACCTTCTGCACTTCCGGGGACTGTATCCCTCTATTCCCATCCTATTCATGTATTTGTCAAGATGCCTCTTAAACGTCACTATCATACCTGCTTCCACCACCTCCCCCGGCAGCAAGTTCCAGGCACTCACCACCCTCTGTGGAAAGAACTTGCCTCGCACATCCCCTCTAAACTTTGCCCCTCTCACTTTAAACCTATGTCTCCGAGTAACTGACTCTTCCACCCTGGGAAAAAGCTTCTGACTATCCACTCTGTCCATGCCGCTCATAACTTTGTAAACCTCGATCATGTCGCCCCTCTACCTCCGTCGTTCCAGTGAAAACAATCCGAGTTTTTCCAACCTCTCCTCATAGCTAATGCCCTCCAGACCAGGCAACATCCTGGTAAATCTCTTCTGTACCTTCTCCAAAGCCTCCACGTCCTTCTGGTAGTGTGGTGACCAGAATTGCACGCAATATTCTAAATGTGGCCTAACTAAAGTTCTGTACAGCTGCAGCATGACTTGTCAATTTTTATACTCAATGCCCCGACCGATGAAGGCAAGCATGCCGTATGCCTTCTTGACTACCTTATCCACCTGCGTTGCCACTTTCAGTGACCTGTGGACCTGTACGCCCAGATCTCTCTGCCTGTCAATACTCCTAAGGGTTCTGCCATTTACTGTATACCTCCCACCTGCATTAAACCTTCCAAAATGCATTACCTCACATTTGTCTGGATTAAACTCCATCTGCCATCTTGGACTCCATCTGGAGAAATGGCAGATGGAGTTTAATCCAGACAAATGTGAGGTAATGCATTTTGGAAGGTCTAATGCAGGTGGGAGGTATACAGTAAATGGCAGAACCCTTAGGAGTATTGACAGGCAGAGAGATCTGGGCGTACAGGTCCACAGGTCACTGAAAGGTGGATAAGGTAGTCAAGAAGGCATACGGCATGCTTGCCTTCATCGGTTGGGGCATAGAGTACAAAAATTCGCAAGTCATGTTGCAGCTGTACAGAACCTTAGTTAGGCCACACTTAGAATATTGCGTGCAATTCTGGTCGCCACACTACCAGAAGGACGTGGAGGCTTTGAAGAGGGTACAGAGGAGGTTTTCCAGGATGTTGCCTGGTCTGGAGGGCATTAGCTATGAGGAGAGGTTGGAAAAACTCGGATTGTTTTCACTGGAACGACGGAGGTGGAGGGGTGACATGATAGAGGTTTACAAAGTTATGAGCGGCATGGACAGAGTGGATAGTCAGAAGCTTTTTCCCAGGGTGGAAGAGTCAGTTACTCGGGGACATAGGTTTAAGGTGCGAGGGGCAAAGTTTAGAGGGGACGTGCGAGGCAAGTTTTTTACACAGAGGGTGGTGAGTGCCTGGAACTTGCTGCCAGGGGAGGTAGTGGAAGCATATACGATAGCGACATTTAAGAGACATCTTGACAAATACATGAATAGGAAGGGAATAGAGGGATATGGTCCCCGGAAGTGCAGAAGGTTTTAGTTTAGGCAGGCATCAAGATCGGTGCAGGCTTGGAGGGCTGAATGGCCTGTTCCTGTGCTGTACTGTTCTTTGTTCTTTGTTCAAATCATTTATATATACTACAAACAGCAAAGGTCCCAGCACTGATCCCTGTGGAACACCAATGGTCACATCCCTCCATTCAGAAAAGATATGCCAGTATTGTACACCAGGTTGGCCACAGTAACGTCCTAGTGGGAAAGCAATGAAAATTTTCTTTGTATTCAGGAGGTACAATTGTATACGATTTGCTGGTGTATAACGACAGACTGGTCATTCCGATTTCTGTTTGATCAGAGATCTTGGCAAGAATCCATCAAGGTCGCATTGGAATCACAAAATGCAGAGCACGACTCAACCATCTGTTTAGTGGCCAGGAATATCCAAAGACATACAATTTCCAACCAGACCATGGGAATATCTATTTATTTATATACAATGGAAAATCTTACATCATAATGATCGATCCATGTCCTATGTAGTGCTATGTTCAGACTGGCCAAGACAGCGTGGGAAATGGTACACTGTTACGGAACACAAAAGTCCGAGTGTTTCAAGCCTGTGTCCTCAGTACCTTGCTCTACGGCAGCGAGGCCTGGACAACGTATGTCAGCCAAGAGCGACGTCTCAACTCATTCCATCTTCGGTGCTCCAGAGAATCCTTCGCATCAGGTGGCAGGACCATATCTCCAATGCAGAAGTCCTCGAGGCAGCCAACATCCCCAGCATATACACCCTACTGAGCCAGCAGCGCTTGAGATGGCTTGGCCATGTGAGCTGCATGAAAGATGGCAGGATCCCCAAGGACGCATTGTACAGCAAGCTCATCACTGGTATCAGACCCACCGGCCCTCCATGTCTCCGCTTTAAAGACATCTGCAAACACGACATGAAGTCCTGTGACATTGACCACAGGTCGTGGAAGTCAGTTGCCAGTGATCGCCAGAGCTGGCGGACAGCCATAAAGGCGGGGCTAAAGCGTGGCGAATCGAAGAGACTTTACAGTTGGCAGGAAAAAAGACAGAAGCGCAAGGAGAGAGCCAACTGTGTAACAGCCCCAATTTTATCTGCAGCGCCTGTGGAAGAGTCTGTCACTCTCGAATTGTCTTTTATAGCCACTCCAGGTGCTGCTTCACAAATTACTGACCACCTCTAGGCGCTTCCCCATTGTATCTCAAGACAAGGAGGCCAAAGAAGAGTGATCGATTATTTTTCAAGATGGATTGAAGTGAAAAGATTGTACTCAACAACAACAGAATCTGTTGTTAGAGCTTCACAAGAGATCTTTGTAACTCATGGTATTCCTGATGAGGTTGTGTCAGACAATGGACCACCGTTTGCAAATAAATACTTCACACAATTTGCGAGGAAGTGGGGATTCGAACATCTCACAAGTTCCCCTCTTTACCCTCAATCGAATGGTGAAGCGGAGAGAGGAGTACGAATTATTAAATCGTTGTTGCAGAAGAACGAAGATCTTCCAGTTGCACTATGGAATTATTGATCTACTCCATTATTTTGTGGGCATTCACCTTCAGAGCTGTTGATGGGGAGGAAGCTAAAAACTCAACTTCCTATTCCACTCAGAAAACAACATTCGGGGCTAGACGTACAAGACTACAAAAAAGTCCAAGACAGAGAGAAGTCTTACAGGAACCAACAAGCTCGCAATTACAATAAGAGATTTCGTACCTAAAACCTATCAATGTTAAAGGATGGAGAGAAGGGATGGATACGAGATCTAGGACGTGAAGTTAGAGTCATTGGGCTGCATTTTATAAGCCCGTGCGAAAAGAATGGTGGCCCGCCCGTGCAGCGACGCCAAAGAGCCACCGCAATTCCAAGCATGGCGGTTCATTTAAATAGCCGGGGCAGGCCGCCCCAGCAACCCCCCAACCCCTGATCACGTGGAGGAGGCAGGCTGTCCATCCCTGGAAATGGCGTCAGCTGCCTGTGCGCAGGCACTGACGCCATTTTTAAAGGGCTGTTAGTCCTACCAGCATATTTAAATATTTAAAAAGAGATTTAATGAAATTAAATAAATACATCTCTTTTACCCCTCTCCCACCCCCCCCAATAACAATTAAATTAATTATTTGCCCTTTCCCACACAAAAACACTTACCTTTACCATCGAACCTTCCCCCCCAAACTGCACAAAGTTTAAAGTACATCCCTTCGCACTATCCCCTACACCAATGATGTTAATTTGACTGCGTTTCCCACCCCCCACCCCAGCACCCCCTGCACTGATAAACCTACCTCCTCCCCCTCCCCACCTGTGTTGAGCCTCATTTTCCCAGATGGGGATCTGAAGTTGCGGGGTGCCGGCCGCTGGGTTGAAGATCGCATCAGGACATCAAGCTTCATGGTAAGTACATGCAAATCTATTAATTTACTTTATTTGCAAATGGTGATTGTGCTCCCGTTGCTGAGCGGCTGGGCCCTGCTGGCGTCAAGATCCGTGGTGGGCCTCATTCGAGGCCACCTTCAGGCCCTTCCCTGCACCCCCCCGCCACGGATCCCGATGTCAAGGGCTCCTTAAAATCCAGCCCATCCAGAGAGATGAAGTTCATCTGACATCTTATTGTAGTACACACTCTCGAGGGTACTATATGCCAAAATAGGAGAAACTTTATCCCTATTCCTCGTACACAACAAACTGTCATATATCTGGAGGAACCAGATGATGATCAAGAAACCCAGAGACAACAGGATACTACAAACATTGGTCAAGGCCATCCAAGTCATCGAACAAGACTTTCAAGAAAGGCTACTGATCTTCCAAGTTTGACAAAAATACAATCAAGGAGAGTCGTGAAGCCTCCTGATAGACTGAATCTGTGATGTCCGAGACTTGGGGAGGGGGGAGATGGGGTAGTATGGAAAGTCAAAATGAATGAATATACATATATAAAAATATATCTGGACAAAGACTTGGGGGGAGCTGTTGTATAAGGGTCTGAAAAGGTTAATGTTTGAGACAATGAGAGTAAGCCTTCCCACTGTAGTGATGATAATGCAATAGTATCATGGATATTAGGTTTGGAAGGAGCTAGGAGCATCATGAGAAGTGTTAGCTGGACATGCTTAACGTGAGTGTAAATAGTTGTGTATATAAAATAAACGAGTTACTATTTAGCCGTACCAAGACTCCGAGACATCTGTAAACAACGCTCGAACTACGCTAACAACAATCTACAACAGATGTAACTAGTGGTGTCCCACAAGGATCTATTTTGGGGACTCAACTATTCACTGTATTCATTAACAACTTAAATGATGGGATAGAAGGCCACATATCCAAATTTGCCGATGACACAAAGATAGGTGGTATTGTAAGCAGTGTAGATGGAAGTGTAAAATTACAAAGAGATATTGATAAATTGACTCACTGGGCAAAACTGTGCAAATGGATTTCAATGTAGGCAAATGTGAGGTCATCCACTTTGGACCTGAAAAAGATAGAATACTTTTTAAATGGGGAATAGCTCGAAAGAGTGGAGATCCAAATAGACTTTTGGTCCAGGTACACAGTTCATTAAAATGTCATGAACAGGTACAGAAAATGATCAATAAGACCATTGGAACACTGGTCTTTCTACCTAGAGGAATAGAATACAAAGGGGTAGCATTATCATATAAAATGCCCTGATTTGACCACACCTGAAGTACTGTGAACAGTTCTGGGAAGGATATCGTCGTCGACTGTCCCTCGATTCAAGTGTGATGTCTACTCAACGTCACTATTTCTGCCATGGGTCTTCAGGTGACTGAATAGGCCGATCCTAGATCCGCAGATCTTTGGGGACACGGGGCAGTACGTCCTATGAGGTAGTGGGATCTGGAATGCAAGATTGGCTTCCTCTTTCCTTCTCTGCTGCTGCTCTGCCTCATCATTAAGCTGTTTGGACTCAAAGCATGATGCAGCTTATGGAGCTGGAAGGACACTAGTGTTTGTTCGACGGTCCTCCCATTGAATCTGGAGGATGCGGCGGAGGCATTGCTGATAGAATTTCTCTAGCACTCTTATGTGTCGCTGATACACAGTCCAGGTCTCACTGCAGTATAGGAGTGCTCTCACTGGCAGCTCTTGGAGGCGGGCACTCATCCCTTCAAGTTGCAATGTCCCTGATGGTGGGCAGTTAATTGGCTGCGTGCCATTAAATAGCTACGGGGGTCCGACAGAGGGCCAAGGAAGGTTCTTCCCTCCTCCCCACTATTTTCCAGCCTGCTGATGGGACCCCTGTCGCAGGAATCAAATTCAACCCAAGGAGTATTCTAAGGATGTGATGGAATGTGCGTAACCCTCGAATTAATCTTCTCTCTGACTCAGGTCTGAGTCAAGATCAGACAGCGTCAGAGACCAGGGAACCACTGTCCACTTCTGAGCAGGAGGAGGGGACCTCAGAAGATGCACATTATTCCCCGTCACCCTCCACCAGTGCAGATACTGTCACATGTGTGGGTATCCGTTCGCAAGTAGATTTCGGGTCACAACCTGGTGAGCATAATGCACACCCACCCGAACAGCTGATGAAGGCTGTGACAGCTGAGGCCACTGACACTCGGAGGACTGTGGGGAGCCAGGGTGATGCTGAACCTCAGGCTGATGACATGTCCCTGGAGTCATCAGTAAGGCGACAGACACTGGAGCTACAGTGTGAGGTGCAGGCACATCTGGCAGTGCTTCCAGAGGCTATGTGCACCCTAGCACAGGCGATAGAGGAGTCCAGCCAGGCCATATCTCAGGCGTGTATGCACTTGGCTTCCTCTATCGAGAGATTGATGAACCTCAGTGGATACTGGAAATGCACACGGATCTCCATGCCATCGCCACCTCCATGAGCTTTGTGCAGCAATGGCTGGTCGATAGCGGGCGGGGAGAGAGGCTTCTAGAGTCACCGCCAGGTCCTCAGACTCCTCAGATGAGCAGGGAAGTACGTGTGCCTGGAAAGTGAAGAGGAGCGGCTAACTGATGCATCTAGGGACTCCTCTCAGGGCACTCTTGGCATGGACAGCGGATCCTCACCCCCTCTGTCACTTAGCTGGGATGACAGAGCAGGGCCCTACACATGTGCAGGAGACCCTCAATATTCTGGAGCCCACCAGTCCTCAGGCAGCCAGAGGATGACTGCCAAGGTCATCCAAAACGTGGGGAAGCAAGGTCAGCAGCCTGCCTCCACCTCAGCTGACAGCCCAGGGGGAGCACAACGTGGAAGCACACGTAAGAGATTCAAGAAGAGCACCTAGCTGCACTCGAGGTTCACAGTTAATTGCTTGTTCAAGCATGGCGACTTGCAATTTTTTTGCTCTCCAATAAGTGTGTAATGTGGCAAGGCAATAGTTATCCTTCTATTTCTTGCAGGCCACTGGGACTTCAGGAGTACCCTGGCTCCATCGGAAAGTGAGAGAGACCACACTGCAGGTTGATGCATTCTCCATGCTGCAGTCTAGTATCTTACTGGGTAAGGTCAATGAAGTAAGCAGCAGCAGGGCTGCAGAAAGGTGAAGTTTTATTGAATTGCATGGATTGTTAGTAAGTATCATGTGGAACGTGCCTGTATTAGCACATCCTGAGCCTCCCTTTCACGTATTTCATTGCGCCTGGCCTGTGATCTCTGAGTTCTTCAATATGCAATGCCTAGTCATCATCTTCTTCCACATTCTCATCATTGGAGGAGGCATTGTGCTGCACAATATCCTCATTGTTCAATGCCTCTCCCCTCTGTATCACCAGATTGTGCAGAGCACAGCAGAGCACCACGATACGTAAGACCCTTGCTGGGGCATACTGAACGGCACTACTGGATTGATCTAAGCACCTGAACCACATCTTCAGAAGCCCAATGGCATGCTTAATGGTCGCTCGAGTAGTCTCGTGGCAGGTGTTGTATCTCTCCTCTGCCTCAGTGCTTGAGTTCTTCATAGGCATAAATAGCCACGTTTTCAGTGGGTAGTCCTTGTCACTCAGTATCAATCCTTGAAGGCATGCGGTGGAGGTTGTGGGTTTGAAAAGATCTGACACCTGGGACTGCCTTAGTATATAGGCATTGTGGCTGCTTCCTGGGAACCGTGCACACAACAGCAGGAACTGCTTGCGGTGGTCACAGGCTAGTTGTACACTGAGCAAGTGGAAGCCCTTCCATTTGATGAAGGCTGCTGCCTGGTCTGTGGGAGCCTTGATGCCCACATGTGTGCAGTCGATGACACTTTACACCAGGGGATTCCAGCGATGGCCCAAACCCTTTGGTCTCTCAGCCTGACTGTCCGGATTGGTGCAAAAGTGCCCGTATTGGCTGCCTCTCTTGAAGATGACACTGGGGACCATCTTGATGCAGTGATGAGCTGCAGACTGTCCACAGATATCTCTAGTGGGTCCCTGGAATAATCCTGAGGCGTAAAAATTCAGTGTGTTATGACCAGGTGAGAAAGGGGTCTATGGTTTCCTCTCAGCCTTCACCTGGTCTTAGCATAACAGGATTTAATTTTAAACACACTGTGTTTTAATCTCCCCTTTGGTGAATCACTACTTTCCAATTATGAGGCAAAGAAACCAGAACAAATAGGTTTTCTTAGGTTTAAAGAAGAAAGGTTGGCATTTATTAAATTTAAACTTAAACTCTAATTTGGTTCACCCCTACGTACCCAAGCTAGCATGCATATGCGATACACACATGCAGATAGAGACAGAACAGAGCAGAAGAAATAATGTGGAAAAGTTTGAGGCAATCTCTGAAGAGGGTTTTTGTTACCGATCTTCGAGCTCACTGTAGAGTCCTTGATTGTAGGTAGATCCTGCTTTTCACTGGGGCCCAGTATTCTTCTTAAACCTTGTTCGCTGTAGGAGACTTTTCTCTCTTGGGTTTCATGTTTCTTCGGTGGATTTGGAGTTTTGTGAGAAAGAAATGGAGCAGACAGGAGAGGCTGTGGCGCACCAACCAGGAGAGGTCTTTTCAGTCCAGGAGCAAAGAGACACTCTCAGTTCAAACTGTTTGTACAATTCAGAAAAAAACAGGTTGCCAAGCAGGTGAGTCATATGACCAGCTGGTCTGACCACATCTGTTTGTGGAATCTCTGGTCTTAGACGACCCTGGAATGTCTCTTACATACAATACCTGGTGCTCAAATTCCATTGTGGGTTAAATTGGATATGTGAAGTAACCCATTTGTCTCCACAAGCACTGTCTGTTAATATGCAAATACCTTTCCAGCCAAGGGCCTGGTAATTTTTTAAACAAGTCCTTTCTCCACTTCAGCAACAGTTTTCAAATCAATGTTCATATGACAAAATTAATATGCCTCATTCTTGGCAGGTGGGGGGCTAGCATGACAAGTGCCACAGTGACTTTCAGTGCCACTGGCTTTGGGTGCCCACCACTTCCCATGGGGCTCTGCTCGTCCTTCATCATGCCACACAGCTCTGTGACGTCCTCCCTGGAGAGGCGCAGTTTTCGGCAACATTGCTGCTCTAACTGAAGTTTGCTGACCCTTGGATGGTAGACACTCTCTGCAAGGTTACTCCTTCTGCGCACAGGAGGCTGGTTGCATGCTCCTCTGCACCCTCCTCCTGCATCCCCCCCAGCCCAAGCCTGGCACTGCTGTTAGCCCTCAGGCTGCTGTTGATCTGCTGCCTATGGCTGCTGTTCTCTCCCTTTCTGATGCTCCTCCTCACTGGAGATCCTGAAGCCTGAGTGAATGAGGCCCATGGCAGGTAATTGCAATGAGTTTCCAGGGCCTTTTACCTCCCTTGCTTTATCCACACAATTGCTAGTTTTGAAAGGGCACTCTGGGGGTATGCCCTAGCACGGCTGGAAACTTTTTCCCTGCTCCCAACTGACAGTGCCAATGCCCGCACTGTTTCACCCTCCCTGTCAAGCCACACTAGCATTCACAATGGCTACCGTCTGGAGCCAGCATTGACCTTCTGCCAAGTCATTGCCTCCTTATACCTGCCGAGGTTCTGAAACCCTGTGGTTCCCATGCACTCTTTGAAAAATTTGAAAACTTCAGTAAAATTGCAGGTAATTGCCTGTTTAACAGTCTTAATTACTGTCCCACCGTGTTTGAGTGCGAAGTCCTCCCACCATGCTGGCCGCCCTTTGGAATATCCTCTTGCAATGTAAAGATTCAAGCTTCTGTCCTAATGTCTTTCGTCACGATATTCCGCCTCCTCCCACCTCCTATCCCCTCCCCAAACAGCAAGGAAAATTCAACCCTAGAAAACACTTCTTCACGTAAAGAGTGATAGAAGTTTGGAACACTCTCTTTCGTAAATGACATTTGATGTTAGATGATTTTAAAACTACCAAAATTGATAGATTTAGTCATGATCGTATTGAATGGTGAAATAGGCTGTAGATGCAGAAAATATGTGTCATAAAAGTTCAATGGCTAGAATTGGATTAGAACAGGAAGACTTAGAAAGGGAATAACAGCAAATATAACAGCAAGAATTTTCTGTGTATTGGAATATAATCCGTCTGGGAGTTCTGCCCATTGAAATGATCCATTTCTGACCTCAGCAACTTTCTAGTGTCAGGATAATTTAACTATTGACATTAGGGGCTGGGTTTTAAAAGCAGCTCGGGATCAGGATGGTGATCGGAGATGGGCAGGCTTGCAATTTCACGCCATTGTGCCAGTTTGGTGTCATGTTTCTGACCCTGGTCCATTTTTGCAGAGACTATGTTGGGCTCAGAACAGCTACCCACCTGCAAGTGACGGGCAGCCAATTGGGGGCGATTAGGGCCAGTTAGAGGGCCTACTAAGGCCCCGTTCCTGCGCCAACTGGGATTTCCAGCCAGCAATGTGGGAAAGAGAGTTCGACCAGACAACCATGGCGGACTCATGTTGGGAAAGTGGTGGGGAGGCGTCCTTCATCCCACGAGGAACTGCATCTGCCACCCACCCTGACCAGTCATTGATGTCCCGTGGAGGGGTTGCCTTTAAAAAAATCTGATCTCCTCTTCAGAGGGCACCTCTGTGTTGAGGCACCCTCTCTCCATCATGAATTGGTAGCTGTCACCTCAGCCAGTGGGGCTGCTGGTGCATCAGTTCTGGAGGGTGTCCCATTGGCCCTCCAGCCTCAGGAGCTAGCCCACTGTCCTTAATTAGATGGCAACCCCACTCCCCCTGCCAATTGTCCTGGCCCTTTACAAATCCAGTTGGACATGTCTGGAGCACACTGGGACTTGGAACTAGTCCCAAATTCCAGTTCCTGACCCTGGACTGAAAATCCAGCCCCAGGTTCTTGATGCAATTCTCACCTACGTTGGTCAGTCCACCTTGGTGGAGGACGTAAAATGACAATGATACATTTCCGATGCCTACTGCAGTGTTGTGTGGCCAAAGATCTCTGTGGCTGACCATAAAGTCCTGGCATTTTTGTGAACAGAAATGTGACTCAAATCTCCATTATCCTCAGCAATTGTTCTCACTGTAATCAATTAATTAATTGTAATATAGCCTTAAATTTTAGTATACCTCTATTGGAAACAAGAAGGGAAACACAACTGATTTCAACTATAAAGAGGATGAGCTATGAGGAAAGGTTAGCCAAGGTTACTTGGTCCAAACATGGACAAAAAGCTGAATTCAAGAGGTGAGGTGAGAGTTACTGCCCTTGACATCGTGGCAGCATTTGACTGAGTGTGGAATCAAGGAGCTGTAGTAACATTGCAGTCAGTGGAAATCAGGAGAAAACTCCCAACTGGCTGGAGTCATACCAAGCACCAAGGAAGATGGTTGTCATTATTGGAAGCCAATTACCTCAGCCCCAGGGCATTGCTGTAGGAGTTCCTCCGGGCAGTGTCCTAGTTCCAATCATCTTCAGCTACTTCAGCAGTGACCTTCCCTCTGTCATATCAGAAGTGGGGATGTTCACTGGTGAATGCAGAATGTTCAGTCCCATTTGCAACTCCTCAAATAATGAAATAAAAACTAGAAATGCTGGAAATACTCAGCAGGTCTGGCAGCATCTGTGGAGAGAGAAGCAGAGTTAATGTTTCAGGTCAGTGACCCTTCTTCAGATCCTCAAATAATGAAGCACTTCATATACACTGGCTTGGAAATATAATGCTGTTCTTTCACTGTCACTGGGTCAAAATCTTAGAACTCCCTCCCGAACAAACAGCACTGTGGGTGTACCTACAACACAAGGGCTGTAGCTGTTCAAGAAGGCAGCTCACCACTACCTTTTCAAGGGCAATTAGGATGGGCAGTAAATTATCCTATGAATGAATAAAAATAAACTTTTGCTATGATGCCTGGAAAGAAGGCAGTTATGAAGGTTCTCCTGTAGTATCTAAAATATTAAACGATTATAGACAATTTACACACAGATAATTACTTCAAAAAAGCCAGGAAAGTAGAGCAAGAGAACAGAATTAGTGATTATTAGGGAAAAGTGGAATATAAAGCTCAGGAATAATTTCTTTACTGATGTAATGGCCTATATTAGAAAGTCTGCCAGGCAGGATAGAAAAAGCAAAATACTGAAGTTGTTCAAACTCGTTAGATGAAAGAGTCGGAGTACTGGAGGGATCAGTTTTCATGGGCCGACTGGTCTATTGTTATCTCTGATTGTTCTTGTGTTCTTGTATCCATAGTAATAGCCCCCAGTCCTAATATTTGTTACAAATTTCTTTTTACCTTTTTCAACTTTACTTAGTCTTTCATTGCTTTTCAAATGTATTCCACTCCTTTTTCCTTTCCTCCCTGCTATGTACCATATTTCTTTGCTTTGTTATTTGCTAATGCTGCTCAATTGCTGGCCTCTGGGAAGTGCATAAGATGGGCTGAGCTGACATATCTGCATTCAGGATCCTTCGCACAGCTTGGCTTGTCGGTTATCTATAGTCAGCGTTCAACTTGAAAGCTTTTTTAGTTGAATACAAAAAAAATCATGGCAATAACAGGCAATGAAATAAAATCAGAAAATAACTCACAATCACTGCTGTTCTTGACCCGGTTATTCTTTTCTTACAGGATCGGAAATTCTTGCGAAATCCATTCGGATTAAGTACTGCACACTGGGAGTTTGCAATTCTTATGCACTCGGCTATATGATCCTTCCTTTGGTTGCATATTTCATACGAAGCTGGCGGATGTTGCTTTTCACCCTGTCACTCCCTGGCCTGCTCTACATTCCTTTGTGGTGGTAGGTAGGAATTAGAACTTTAACCTATGATATCAGTAGGTAAGAGCTTTTATTGCTGTTAACCTCTGCCTCTGATTCCAACCAAGATAAAGAAAATGAGACCTGTTCATGGATGAGGATTGGCATTGGCTGTGTATTAAAGAGGTGTAATAACATCTTCCTGACTGTGATGGGAGACTGGACATTCAGTAGGGGTAATTTTCACTATATAAGAGGTAATCGAGTGGAATTAGAAACATAGAAACATAGAAAATAGGAGCAAGAGTAGGCCATTTGGCCCTTCAAGCCTGCTCCGCCATTCATTATGATCATAGCTGATCATCCAACTCAGTAACCTGTTCCCGCTTTCTCCCCATAGCCTTTGATCCCTTTCCCCCCAAGAGCTATATCTAACTCCTTCTTGAAAACATACAATGTTTTGGCCTCAACTGCTTTCTGTGGTAGCAAATTCCACAGGCTCACCACTCTCTGGGTGAAGTAATTTCTCTTCATCTCAGTCCTGAAAAGTTTACCATGTATCGTTAGACTATGACCCCTGGTTCTGGACTCCCCAACCATCAGGAACATCTTTCCTGCATCTATTCTGAAAGGAGTGTTTGGGGCCTTGGATAGTGAGGAGAGAGGAGGTAAATGGGCAGGTATTACACCTCCTGCGATTATAGGGGATGGTGCTATGGGAAGGGGATGAGGTGGTGGGGGTAATGGAGGAGTGGACGAGGGTGTCCCGGAGGGAACGATCCCTTTGGAATGCTGACAGGGGAAGGCAGGGGAAAATGCGTTTGGTAGTGGCATTAGGTCACTGACCTAAAACGTTAACTCTGCTTCTTTCTCCACAGATGCTGCCAGACCTGCTGAGTATTTCCAGCATTTCTTGTTTTTATTTCAGATTTCCAGCATCCGCAGTATTTTGCTTTTATTGCAGAAACTGGCCCTGTATTCGCTACAGTTTCGAAGAATGAGAGGTGATCTCATTGAAACTTAAAATAATTCTTACAGGGCGTGACAGGGTGAATGTGGATGAGATGTTTCCTCTGGCTGGTGAGTCTCGAACAAGGGGACACAATCTCAGAGTAAGGGGCAGGCCATTTAAGACTGAGGTGAGGAGGAATTTCTTTACTCAGAGGAAGGTGCATCTGTGGAATTCTCTGCCCTAGAGGGCTGTGGATGCTCAATTATTGAGCATGTTCAAGACAGAAATCAATAGATTTCTGAATACTAAATACATCAAGGGATATGGGGGTAGTGGGGGAAAATGGCTTAGAGGTGGATGATCAGCCATGATCTATTTGAAGGGCAGAGCAAGCCCGATGGGCTGAATGGCCTACTCCTGCTCCTATTTCCTATAATCCTCTGAACATTTACCAACTTCCAATCTGATGGGACCGTTCCCGAATCTAAGGAATTTTGGAAAATCATAGCTAGTACATCCACTCTCTCTGCAGCTATCTCTTTAAGAACCTCAGGATGTAGGCCATCAGATCCTGGAGATTTATCAGGTTTTAGTCCCTTAAGTTTCTCCAATACTTTTTCTCTGCTGATATGAATTTCCTTAATTTCCGCACTTTTTTAGCCCCTAGGTTACTACCTATTTTTGATATGGAACTTGTGTCTTCTACTGTGAAGACAGACACAAAACATTTCTTCAATGCCTCTGCCATTTCCTCATGCCCCATGATAATTTCCCCTGTCTCTGCTTCCAAGGGACCAACATTTACTTTAGCTACTCTCTTTCTTCTGATATACCTGTAAAAGCTATTACAATCTGTTTTTATGATACTGGCTAGTTTACTCTCATTCTATTTTTTCCTTTTTTATCAACTTTTTGGTGGCCCTTTGTTGATTTCTAAAACACTCCCAATCGTCAGACTTGCTACTCTTTTTGGCAACATTGTAAGCATTTTCTTTTAATCCAATACTATCCTTACCTTCTTGAGTGAGCCACAGATGGGTCTATCTGGCTGAGGTTTTGTTTTGCAAAGGAATGTATTTTTCTTGAACATTTTGAATTGTTTTTTTAAAGGTTTCCCACTGTTCATTTACTGCCATACCTTTTAGTCTATTTACTCAATTTACCATAGCCAGTTCTCCCTTCATGCCTCCGTAATTGGCTTTGTTTAAGTTTAAGATTGTTGTTTGTGATTGGAGCATGTCACTTTCAAACTTAACATGGAATTCAATGGTATTATGATCACTGTTTCCCAGTGGATCTTTTACCATAATATTGCTTATTAACCATGCTTCATTACACAATACTGGATCTAAGATAGCTTTATCCCTAGTTGTCTCCACAATGTATTGCTCCAAGAAACTGGCCTGAAAACATTCTACATTTTCATCTTCTGGACCACTCCTGCTAATTTCATCATCCCAGTCTATATGAAGATTAAAGTCCTCCACAATTATTACTTTACCTGTGTTACAAGCTGCAATAATTTCTTGTTTAATGCTCTGTCCAATGGTATAACTACTGTTAGGGGGCCTATAAACTACTCCCTGCAGTGTTTTTTGATACCTGCTATTCCTTACTTCCACCCATATTGATTCTACTTCATGATTTTCTGAGGCCAGATCCTTTCTCACGGATGCCCTTATGTCATCCTTTACTACCCCTCATCCTTTGTTATTCTGTCTGTCCTCCCGAAATATTTACCTGGAATATTTATTTCCGAACCTTAATCACCATGTCTCTGTGATGGCGATTAGATCTAAATCATGTACCTCTATTGTGCCACTAATTCATTTATCTTATTGCAGATGCTTCGCGCATTCAGATATAGAACCTTTAACTTCATTTTTTTGCTTCTATTCCCTTCAATTACCCTATTTGCTGATGTACAATTTCTATTTAACTCTCTGTCCCTTCCTGTCCCATTCTGCTTGTCTTTACCCACAACGCTATACTGTACCGATGCCTTTGCCTTTCTCTTTGGATTTCTAAATCTCACCTCTCCCGAACCCACCTTCCCCACTCTGTTAGTTCACAACCTCTAGTCTTACCTGCTGACTCACTCTTGAGTTTGTACCACAGTCGCTTCCTGTCATACCCTGATTATCATTATCCTTGTTGCTAACTTGCTCTCTTACCTTCTCCTCTCTCTTTAAACTATCACATCTTCCCTCACTTGATCCCTCACCCCACTATTTCGTTTAAAGCCCTCTCTACTGCCCTAGTTATATGACTCACCAGAACACTGGTTCCAGCATGGTTCAGGTGCAGACTTTCCCAAAGGTACAGCTCTCACTTTGCCCAGTACTGGTGCCAATGCCCCATGGATCGAAAAACATTTCTCCCACACCAATCTTTGAGCCACGCATTTAACGATCTAATCTCATTTACCCTGCACCAAGTTTCTCGTGGCTCAGGTAATAACCCACAGACTATTACCTTTGAGGTTCTGCTTTTTAATTTAACCCTAGCTGCTCATACTCCCTGTGCAGAACTTCTTTCCTAATCCTATTTGTGTCATTGGTACCCATGTGGACCATAACAATTGGATCCTCCCCCTCCCACTGCAAGCTCCTCTCCAGCCCTGAGCAGGTGTCCCAAACCCTGGCAACGGGCAGGTAACACAGCCTTTTGGACTCACGCCCTTGGCTGCAGAGAATGATGTCTATCCCCCTAGCTAGACTGTCCTCTACTACCACTACATACTTATTTACTTCCCCACTTGAATGGCTTCCTGTACCACGGTGCCATATTGAATTTGCTCATCTACCCTGGAGTCCCTCACTCAACCATATAACTGAAAGAACATTAAACCTGTTGGACAATTGCAAGGTCTGAGGCTCCTCCATATTTGCCTTTTCAATCCCCTTACTCGCAGTCACATCCTCTTGTTCCCCACCACTAACCAAATCAGAAGGAGCCTATCCTCTGGGGTGTGACTGCCTCCTGGAACTAAGTTTCCACATAACTTTACCCCTCCCTGATGCATCCAGCTCACTGACTCTGAGCCAAAGTTCCTCGAACCGCAGACACTTACTGTAGACGTGTTTCCCGTTGATCACGTTGGTGTCCACCAGCTCCCACATACTGCAGCTGCAACACACCACCTGCCCTGCCATCCTGATTGTGTTTTAAATAACTAATTAATTATTTACTTAATTAATTAATAGGAAATATTCACCAGCCAATCTATTAAGCTTAACTAGTATTAGTAAATAAAACCTTCCAATTCATAAAATTACCCGAGTGTTGAAAGATAAACGGTAAAAAACTCACCGACCAATCAACCTGTTTTCCTGTGATGTCCACTTTGATTTTTTTTCTCTCCTCAGAATGAGGTTGGTCAGTTCTGGTGGACAGGACTGGACTGGATAGCTCTTTTGAACTGCCTGCTGGTCTCGCTTGTGCTCTCTCTCTGATGGCACTCTTTTGAACTGCCGGCTGGCCTCATAGGAACATAGGAACATAAGAAGTTAGGAGCAGGAGTAGGCCATTTAGCCCCTCGAGCCTGTCCCGCCATTCAATGAGATCATGGCTGATCCGCAGCCTATCTCCATATACCTGCCTTTGGCCCATATCCCTTAATATCTTTGCTTAACAAAAATCTATCTATCTCAGATTTAAAATTAACGACTGTTCCAGGTTCAACTGCTGTTTGTGGGAGAGAGTTCCAAACCTCTACCACCCTTTGCATGAAGAAGTGCTTCCTAACATCTCTCCTGAACGGTCTGGTCCTAATTTTTAGACTATGCCCCCTAGTTTTAGAATCTCCAACCAGTGGAAATAGTTTATCTTTATCTAGCCTGTCTTTTCCTGTTAATATCTTGAAGACTTCGATCAGATCACCCCTTAACCTTCTAAAATCTAGCGAAAACAGGCCTAATTTGTGTAATCTCTCCTCGTAACTTAACACCTGTAGTCCAGGTATCATACTTGTAAACCTATGTTGCACTCCCTCCAAGGCCATAATATCCTTCCTAATGTGTGGTGCCCAGAACTGCTCACAGTATTCCAAGTGGGGTCTAACCAGGGTTTTATACAGCTGCAGCATAACCTCTGTGTCTTTATACTCCAATCCTCTAGATATAAAGGCTAGCATTCCATTAGCCTTTTTGATTATTTTCTGCACTTGTTCGTGGCATTTTAAAGATCCATGCACCTGAATCCCCAAGTCTTTTTGGACATCCACTGTACTTAACCTCTTCCCATTTAGAAAGTACCTTGCTCTATCCTTTTATGGTCCAAAATGGATAATCTCACACTTGCCCGCATTGAAATCCATCTGCCACAGTTTTTCCCACTCACCTAGTCTGTCAATATCCCTTTGCAATTTTATGCTATCATCTAGACTGTCTACAATGCTGCCTAACTTTGTATCATCAGCAAATTTGGATATATGACTTACTATGCCATCGTCCAAGTCGTTAATGAATAATGTGAATAATTGAGGCCCCAACACAGATCGCTACAGGACACCACTAGTCACATCCTGCCAATCAGAGTACTTACCCATTATCCCCACTCTCTGTCGCCTACCACTCAACCAATTTCCTAACCATGTCAATAATTTTCCCTCAACTCCATGGGCCTCTACCCAATTAACAGTCTCTTATGTGGGACTTCATCAAATGCCTTCTGGAAGTCCATATAAGTAACATCCATAGACATTCCCCTGTCCAGTACCTTAGTCACCTCTTCGCTCGTGCTCTCTCTCTGATGGCGCTCTTTTGAAGTGCCTGCTGGTCCTGCTCCTTCAAAGATCTATGCACGTGAACACCCAAGATCCTGCTGTCCCTATATACTCTTTAGAACTGTACCGTTTAGTCTGTATTGCCTCTCCCTATCACTTTTGCCAAAATGCATCAACTCACACTTTTGTGTATCAAATTTAATCTGCCACTTGCCTGCGCTAGCCTATCGATGTCTTTTTGCAGTTGATTGGTATCTGTCACACTTCCAAGTTTGGTATCATCAGCAAATTTTGAAATTTTACTCTGTATTTCAAAATCCAAGACATTTTTATATCAAAAACGCAGTGGTCCTTTCACTGACCCTTGGGGAACACCACTGTCTACCAATCCTCTAGTCTGAAAAACAACAATTTACCACAACTCGCTGTTTTTTGTCCTTAAGCCAATTTCTTTATCCAATTGGATACTGACCCTCATCCCATGAGCCTCAATTTTGTTAACCAGCCTTTTATGTGGCACTTTGTCAAATGCTGTCTTAAAATCAACATAGACAACATCCATTGCATTCCCTTCATCAACCTTCTCTGTTACTGCATCAAAAAAAATCTACTTTTTTTATTAGTTCATGGGATGTGGGCATCTCTGGCTATGTCAGCATTTATTGCCCATCCCTATTTCACTAATTGCCCTTGTGAAGGTGGTGGTGAGCTGCCTTCTTGAACCGCAGTCCTTGGGATGTGGTACACCAACAGTGCTGTTAGGAAGGGAGTTCCAGGATTTTGACCCAGCGACATTGAAGGAATGGCGATATAGTTCCAAGTCTGGATGGTATATGACTTGGAGGGGAATTTGTAGGTGGTGATGTTCCCATGCATCTACTGCCCTTGTCCTTCTAGGTGGTAGAGGTCACAGATTTGGAAGGTGCTGTCGAAGGAGCCTTGGTGAGTTGCTGAACTTAGCCAAGCACAATCTGCCTTTTACAATTCCTTGCTGGCTCACCTCAATTAACTTGAACATCTTCCTGTTGATTTTTTTCTGATTATTGTTTCTAAAACCTTACCTACCACTGATGTTAAACTGACTGTCCTGTAGTTACTAGGAACGTCCTTAGTTCTTTCTTGAATAAGATACCACATTTGCCACTCTCTAGTCCTCTGGCATTTCCCCATATATAGGGAAGATTGGAAGATTATGGCAAGCCCTTCCACCATCTCCACTCCCATTTCCTTGAGCAACCTAGGATGCAAGCCATCTGGATCAGGTGACCTATGCCCTTTAAGCATAGCCAGCCTTGCCAGTACATCCTTGTACTTTCATCCCAATCCATACCTCTACCATCTCCGCTTCTATCAATATTTTGCCAAAATCCTCTTCTTTAGTAAACAATGATACAAAATATGCATTATGTTTTCTAGTCTTGCCCTGCGCCTCTTATCATATATCACCTGTTTGTCTCTAATATGCCCCACAACGTCTCTTACTACCCTCTTACTATTTTACATGCCAGTATAAGATTTTGGGATCCCGATTATGTTGACTACCATTCTATTCTCATATTCTCTTTTTGCCAGTCTTACTTTTCTGAAGAAGGGTGGCTCCAAGTCCCTTCTCTGATGCATCACATTAGATTATGGTTTCTTCAACACTGGAGCTTGAGTGAAAAGTTGTTTGAGCTCATGTAGCGCTTGGGTGTGGTGTTCTAGCCACTCAAAGTGAGCATCTTTTTCCGTCAATCCTTTTGGTGGCTCTGCAACATGACAGTCTGGGTAGGAACTTTGCCCGGTATGTAACACACCCAAGAAGGCGCTGCACTGCCTTGTCTTTATGGGCTAACATCTCCATGATGGCCTTTATTTTATGCAGATCTGGGCGTGGGCCATCCTCTGTCAGTAGATGTTCCATATTGGACACTGATGAGAGACAAAGTTGAAGTTTCTTCCTGTTCAACTGCAAGTTGAATTCTCTTGTTCTCTTCAGGAACTTGGCTAAGTTCTTATCATGGTCTGCTACTGCTTCCTGGTGGGTGTCACCACAGCCGAATACCACAAAGTCATCAGCTGTGACATCAGCACCATCTAAGCTTTCCACAATTTCATGCTGGTGTCGTTGTAATTCTTCCAGTGATGTTGATATCCCAGATGGCATACGTGTCCATTTGTAGCGATCGTAGGGTGTAGCAAAAGTTGTGAGAAAACTGCTCCCCTCATCTAGTTTCATGTGCCAATACCGGTCTTCTGCATCAAGAACTGAGAATACATGAGCTTTAGATAGCCTTGGTAAAATATTATTCACAGTGGGAATAGGGTAGTGCTGGTGCTTCAAAGCCTCATTCAAGTCCTTAGAGTCAATCCAGATTTGAAGCTTATTAGCCTTCTAAACAATGACTGCACTGCTAATCCATTCTTTTGGCTGCATAACTTTGACAGAGGGTGCAGAAAAGATTCACGAGAATAGTTCCAGAGAATGAGGAACTTCAGTTACGTGTATAGGTTGGAGAAGCTGGATTGTTCTCCTTGAAGAGATTAAGATGTGATTTGATAGAGGTGTTCAGAATCATGAGGGTTCTGGACAGAGTAGATGGAAACTGTTTCCATTGGCCAAAGGATCCAGAACGAGAGGACACCGATTTAAGGTGATTGGCCAAAGAACCAGAGTCAACATGAGGAAAAACCTTTTTACTCAGCGAGTGGTTAGGATCTGGAATGGTCTACCTGAAAGTGTGGTTGAGGCCTTCAAAAGGTAATTGGACAATTTTCTGAAGACAAAACATTTGCAGAGCTACAGGGAAAAGGTGAGTTGCTCTTGCAAGATGTTGCACACTTATTTCCAGAAGGCATTTGACAAGGTGCCCCATAAAAGGTTATTGCGCAAAGTAGGAGCTTTGTAGGGGGTAACATATTAGCATTGGTAGAAGATTGACTGACTGGCTGGCAGAAAACAGAGAGTATGCATAAATGGGTCCTTTTTTGATTGGCAGGATGTCACGACTGGAGTCCTGCAGGGGTCTGTGCTGGGGCGTCAAATTTTTGCAGTTTATATCAATGACTTAGATGAGGGGAACGATCGCATGGTAGCTAAATTTGCAGATGACACAAAGGGAGGTAGGAAAGTATGACATGAAGAGGACATAAGGAGGTTGCAGACTGATATAGATAGTTTGAGTGAGTGGGCAAAAACCTGGCAGCTGGAGTATAATATGGGAAAATGTGAAATTGTTTACTTTGGCAGGAAGAATAAAAAATCAGAGTTTTTTTTATTCATTCATGGAATGTGGGCATCGCTGGCTAGGCCAGCATTTATTGTCCATCCCTAATTGCCCTTGAGAAGGTGGTGGTGAGCTGCCTTCTTGAACCGCTGCAGTCCATTTGGGGTAGGCACACCCACAGTGCTGTTAGGAAGGGAGTTCCAGGATTTTGACCCAGCGACAGTGAAGGAATGGCTATATAGTTCCAAGTCAGGATGGTGTGTGACTTGGAAGGGAACTTGCAGGTGGTGGTGTTCCCACGTATTTGCTGCCCTTGTCCTTCTAGTTGGTAGAGGCTGCGGGTTTGGAAGGTGCTGTCTAAGGAGTATTACTTAAATGGAGAACGACTGCAGAATTTCAGGGTGCAGAGGGATCTAGGTGTTCTAGTGCATAAGTCACAAAGTTAGTATGCAGCTACAGCAACGAATAAAGAGGATAATCCTTTATTACGAGAAGAATTGAAAATAAAAGTAAGGATGTTATGCTTCAGTTATACAGGGCATTGGTGAGACCACATCTCAAACACAGTGTGCAATTTTTCTTCCTTATTTAAGGAAGGATGCAAATGAGTTGGAGGCAGTTCAGAGGAGGTTGACTAGATTGATACCAGGTGTTGTTCTATGATGTTCCTGATGACTCCATAGCTGTCATTATATGCCTGCTGTTCTTGTGTGGTCTTGTGGCAGAGGGGCATCATCACTCACATGTACAGAGGGTCATCTTTGCTCCCAAGCAGACAGCCTCTGTTTGTTCTTGAAGGCACAAAGACAGTGGGACTGGCAGACTGCCTCGGAATAAAGGCATCGTGGTTGCTGCAAGGATTGCGGAAATTGGCTAACATGATGTACTGTACATGGTTGCACACAAACTGTGCACTGACGGAATGGTAGCCCTTGTAGTTCCTGTACCTCTACCTGTTGACATGGCGGGGATGGGGGGTTCCACGGAGCCATGTGCGTGCAGTCAATATCTCCCTGCCCCATTGGGAATTCCACTATCCTGTCAAAGCCACATGCCCACTCATCCAGCTTCTGCCTCCTTAGAGAGAAATGTTACAATCATGTCTCTTGGCATATAGGGCCTCCGTCACCTCCTGGAATCATCAGATGCCATACTGGGATATGTTGGCTATGTCATCCAGTTCTGCCTGGAAAGATCCAATTGCATAGAAGCTTAATGCCACTGTAACCTTCATGGCTACTGGCAGTGCAGTCCTCGTCCTGGTGTGAGGCTCCAGGTCATGTTGAAGGAGATGGCACAATTCTATAACAACCTGTTTGGTGAATGTCAGTCACACCAGGCATTGCTCATAGCTCATCTAGAGGTATAAGTGTTTCCGGAAAACGTGCGGTGTGTACGGCCTTCTGTGGCAAGCCCTCCTCCTCCTATCACTTCGTAGAGCTTTCCTTCTCTGCAGCCTCTGCTCCATTTGTTGATCATGTTACAGGCTCAGAGACGCTGAAACAACAGCCTCCATACTTCTTGCAGACTACACATGAAAAAATTTTATGCCCCCCTACCCTGCCCCGATTGGATGCGCCAACTCACAAATCAAGTTCCAAAAACAATGCACAACACTTCCACAAACTTCTCTACAACAGAGAAAGTCAAAAGCACCTCAAAAGCACAAAGTCAAAAGCACCGTGTTCAGCTGAGAGATTGACAGTGTTATGAACGCTGGACTTTGTAGTATCATTTTGTTTTTAAAAACTGATTTTTAATGTATTGTAAGAGGGATTCAGAGGAGACGTGTGATGTCGCACCAACTCTACCTAGAGAGAAGACAGGGATCCTGGTTACCATGTGAACAAGGAACCAGATCAAAGACCCTTTTGAAAATTGAATACAAGGTTGTAACACCTGAAGAACAATGGGTTTCATTCTCCCAGACTCTCAGAACATAAATAGGGAGCCAGGGGCTCTGAAAGAGCAAACTCAAGTCTAAATTTTTAACACCTGGAAACAAAGGAAGGCCCAGGTGTTTCTGCTGTGACCAGACTTGTGGACTCTGCATATTGAAAAAGGCAAATGACTATTGGCTTTTGATTCTGGATAAATTCAACAGGCTTTCAGTAAATCTGGAGGTTGTAAGGAGGACTGGAGAAAGAGAAAACAACTGCTCTCAGAACACAAACAGTGAAAGGCTGCGAAGACTTGAACCCAATTCGAAAGCTGAGATTTCGGGAGGAAAAAGACCAACAGGGTCAGCAGAGATCCCCTTATTTACGAAAATCCAGGTTGAAAGTGCTTGGAAGAAGTGAGTGAAGAGGACATTGCCTTTGAGAAGGACTGGGAGATCCAACCCATTGCAACTGGGGAGAGTTTGGGACTTTTAACTGCAAAGATATCGCTTCATTGGGGACCTGGTGTAACATAAATGTGATGTGGGATTTTCAAGTGTTTCAATAATTTAAATGGGAATCATCTTTCATCTTCATCTTCATCTTTGGCCTCCTTATCTCGAGAGACAATGGGTAAGTGCCTGGAGGTGGTCCGTGGTGTGTGGAGCAGTGCCTGGAGTGGCTATAAAGGCCAATTCTAGAGTGACAGGCTCTTCCACAGGTGCTGCAGAAAAATTTGTTTGTCGGGGCTGTTACACAGTTGGCTCTCCCCTTGCGCTTCTGTCTTTTTTCCTGCCAACTGCTAAGTCTCTTCAACTCGCCACACTTTAGCCCCGCCTTTATGGCTGCCCGCCAGCTCTGGCGATCACTGGCAACTGACTCCCACGACTTGTGATCAATGTCACAGGACTTCATGTCGCATTTGTAGATGTCTTTGAAGCGGAGACATGGACGGCCGGTGGGTCTGATACCAGTGGCGAGCTCGCTGTACAATGTCTCTCTGGGGATCCTGCCATCTTCCATGCGGCTCACATGGCTAAGCCATCTCAAGCACCGCTGACTCAGTAGTGTGTATAAGCTGGGGATGTTGGCCGCCTCGAGGAATTCTGTGTTGGAGATACGGTCCTGCCACCTGATGCCAAGTATTCTCCGGAGGCAGCGAAGATGGAATGAATTGAGACGTCGCTCTTGGCTGACATACGTTGTCCAGGCCTTGCTGCCATAGAGCAAGGTACTGAGGACACAGGCTTGATACATTCGGGCTTTTGTGTTCTGTGTCAGTGTGCCATTTTCCCACACTCTCTTGGCCAGTCTGGACATAGCAGTGGAAGCCTTTCCCATGCATCTAGAGACAAGTTACTGGTGATAGTTGAGCCCAGGTAGGTGAACGCTTGAACCACTTCCAGAGCGTGGTCGCTGATATTGATGGATGGAGCATTTCTAAAGTCCTGTCCCATGATGTTCGTTTTCTTGAGGCTGATGGTTAGGCCAAATTCGTTGCAGGCAGCCGCAAACCTGTCGATGAGACTCTGCAGGCACTCTTCAGTGTGAGATGTTAAAGCAGCATCGTCAGCAAAGAGGAGTTCCCTGATGAGGACTTTCCATACTTTGGTCTTCGCTCTTTGGCGGGCAAGGTTGAACAACCTGCCCCCTGATCTTGTGTGGAGGAAAATTCCTTCTTCTGAAGACTTGAACGCATGTGAGAGCAGCAGGGAGAAGAAAATCCCAAAAAGTGTGGGTGCGAGAACACAGCCCTGTTTCACGCCACTCAGGATAGCAAAGGGGTCTGATGAGGTGCCGCTATGCTGAATTGTGCCTTTCATATTGTCATGGAATGAGGTGATGATACTTAGTAGCTTTGGTGGACATCCAATCTTTTCTAGTAGTCTAAAGAGACCACGTCTGCTGACGAGGTCAAAGGCTTTGGTGAGATCAATGAAAGCAATGTAGAGGGGCATCTGTTGTTCGCGGCATTTCTCCTGTATCTGACGAAGGGAGAACAGCATGTCAACGGTCGATCTCTCTGCACGAAAGCCACACTGTGCCTCAGAGTAGACGCGCTCGGCCAGCTTCTGGAGGCTGTTTAAAGCGACTCGAGCAAAAACGTTCCCCACTATGCTGAGCAGGGAGATTCCACGGTAGTTGTTGCAGTCACCGCGATCACCTTTGTTTTTATAGAGGGTGATGATATTGGCATCGCGCATGTCCTGAGGTACTGCTCCCTTGTCCCAGCACAGGCAAAGCAGTTCATGTAGTGCTGAGAGTATAGCAGGCTTGGCACTCTTGATTATTTTAGGGGTAATGCTGTCCTTCCCAGGGGCTTTTCCGCTGGCTAGAGAATCAATGGCATCACTGAGTTCCGATTTTGTTGGCTGTACGTCCAGCTCATCCATGACTGGTAGAGGCTTGGCTGCATTGTGGGCAGTCGCGGTGACAACGTTCTCCCTGGAGTACAGTTCTAGGTAGTGCTCAACCCAGCGGTCCATTTGCTTGCATTGGTCAGTGATTATGTCCCCTGATTTAGATTTGAGGAGGGCGATCTTCTTGATGGTTGGCCCAAAAGCTCTCTTAATGCCATCATACATTCCTCTGATGTTTCTGGTGTCTGAGGCCAGCTGAATATGACTGCATAGGTGTTGCCAGTAGTCATTTGCGCAGCGCCTGGCTGTTCTTTGTGCAGTGCTTCCGGCTGCTTTAAGTGCTACGGATGTTAACTCGCTGGGGGCTTTCTTGTAGTTCAACAGTGCAGTGCGCTTAGCGGCTATGACAGGTTCCAGCTCTTCAATATGAGATTGAAACCCGTCTGCATTCCTCTTCGCACGATTGCCGTAGGTGGTCAAAGCTGACTCATAGATGGCGTCTCAGCATCCCCTGTGGGAGTGTTTTGAAGGGCTTTTACAAGTGAATTTAGAAATTTATGTAACAGCTGTGGATGAGAAATTCTGCTCGGGTTGATGCGCGGGTGGCCCTTTTGCTTGGAGTGATGCAACTTCTTTGGTCTGAATCTAACCTTGCTGCACACCAGGGAGTGTTCAGTGTCGCAGTCCGCACTGTGGAAGCTGCGTGTGATTTGAACACTGTTTAAGGAGGCTCGCCTTGTGACGATGAGGTCGAGCTGGTGCCAACGACGCGATCTTGGGTGCCTCCATGAAACCTGGTGACAGGGTTTAGTGTGAAAGCACGAGTTGGTGATGCAGAGGTTATGATAGGTACACAACTCAAGCAGTCTCTGTCCATTCTCATTCATCCTTCCAACGCCATAGTGCCCAAGGCAGTAGGGCCATGAGTCATGGTCGGCCCCAACCCTGGCATTAAAGTCCCCCAGCAGGAACAGGTGTTCAGTGTTGGGGATGCTACTAATGATATTATGGAGTTCCTCGTAGAACTGGTCTTTAGCTTCAGGTGGGGAGCAGAGTGTTGGAACATAGATGCTGAGTAGGTGTACTGGACCAGAGGTGGTGAGCAGTCAGATGGACAGTATGCGTTCCGAGCCATTTGAGGGAGGCTCTATCATGCTGAGCAAGGAGTTTCTGATGGCGAAGCCCATTCCATGCTGTCTTGGTTCTTCAGGATCCCTACCCTGCCAGAAGAAGGTGTAGTCTTGCTCTGTTGGAGTTCCACTCACAGGGAGGCGTGTCTCCTGAAGTGCTGCAATGTCTACATTGAGTCTACTGAGCTCGTTGTTAATGATGGCGGTCTTCCGAGAATCGTTGATTTGTGTAAGGTCTTCCGACAGGCCAGGACACATAGTTCTGATGTTCCAGCTTGCAAAGCGAAGGGCTGGTACCTTCTTTCCTTTTTTCATGTTGTTTGGTGCGGTGTTGCAGTCCACTTTTCGGGCAATGACCCTGAGCTCCAAGCACCCATTGAAGCAGGTGGACTGTGGCGGGACAGAATCTTATTGACCGGGGGCTGCCCGGTTTGAGGCGGGCGGTAGCTGTCCAGTGAGGTGCGATGACCTCTCCCACCGACAAAGGCAACCCGTGGCGCCCAATCTCTACGCCAATTGAGCTGGACTTACAACCCATAACTGCTGCCTTCCGTGTTGTTTCAGTCGCTGTGAGACGACTATGGAGTGACCTCTCTATGGCGCATGCCTGGGCGATTGTATGGAGGTTGAGAGTTGCCCAAGCGTCAAAACCCCCCTCTCGGCCTTTCTGGTGGGGTCCAAAGGAGTGCAGAGCACGACGTTTGGCACCGGTATGGCTGCAGGAACTGCCGGAAACATGCCAAAGATGACACATGACCGCCTACGGGGTTCCGCTCTGGATTTTCTGTTAGGGTTTACTCCCTTAGCCTTGGTCTCTCCCGAGAGGCCCACAAGACAGCGTGGTTGGGAATACCTTTCTCTAATTTAGTGTATTAGCTACTCATAAATACTGTTTGGTTAATGTTGAATTTTTTAGTTTCGTAAAAGTCTTAAAATGTGAAATCTTGTCATTTACTTCTTTAAATTGGTCTGGGCAGTTTATATCAAGTTTTAACATTAACTGTCTCACTGAGGTTGTAACAACAGGCATTCAGTGGGCTTGCATGGTTGAAGTTTCAGCAATGTGTGTCAAATCAGGCAGAATGGCAGACTGACATCACAATCCGACCTCTCCTCACACTGCTGCTGCATGCACTGTGTGTCTGTGCCAGCCCCTGCCCAGTGGAACATGCCAGAAGTGGTCTGCAGTGTGACTCACACCACACCAACAACACTGCAGAGTCTAATTCACAGCTGTAAAATCCAGCTACATTCCTGTAGAGTGTGCTACAACTGCTTTCACTCTCAAAGTAGTTTAAAAATCAAATATTCCAACATCTGTCTCAATTCTTTCCTAGAATTTCACAAAACAAATACACAGCCTAATGATTTTATTAATTTGCCTTTGCAAAAGAACAGACCTACGGATCTTCCCCCAATCAGATGTGATGTTCATTTTCCCCAGGAATTTGTTTTAAAATTGGTAGTATAGTTTTTTATCAATACCACATGAGTTATTACACATTGCCTGAATAAAGAACAGAGAGGAAAATCTTTCAGGGAAGATTGTATGCTGGGAACAAAAACCTCCTGATATCCGTTCCATTCAAAGTTAATGAAATGAAAATCCAGCGTGTGCAATCCTTCCTGCTCAATTTTCCATTCCATGCAATGCTTCATAAAGCTTGTCAATCAAGACAAAAATTTACCCCAGTTTCTTCTTTCTCTTTAGATTTGCCTGTATTATACACCATATCAGGGTGAGGCACTATCCAAGACTAGCAGACCATTGCCAGTGGCACTTATTATCCAGACATTTGTGCCATCCTGTCAAATTTCATATTACACTTCATCTTTCATACCATCCTCTGCCATTGCCATTTCCGAATCAACTCTGGTTTGAATATAATTTTATGTTCGTACATGTCATTAAGAAGTAGTTTAATATTATTAGTAACTGCTCAAGTCCTTTGTGTGACTTTCATACACTTTAAATAACGTAAAATATTTTTAATTCCAGGTTTATTCCTGAGTCTCCACGCTGGCTGCTGTTAAAGGGAAGGGTCCAGGAGGCTGAAGCAATATTCCGACACATTGCAAAGAGAAATGGTGTCACTCCACCAGAGGTGCTCTTCAATGATCTTAAGGTACTGGCACACAATTACATTTGTTTCCTGTGTCGTCATTCAGCTCGTTAATCCAGGCCTGCTCTTTAATTGTCAATTTTTCTCACCTCTTCTCTTCTGAACGTGTTGACTCTTTACTATGGTATAGTTCCACGGGTGTTAGTCACATCCTTGTCGAAGTAATTATTCTTTTTCATATTAGTCCAGATAGTGAGTGCTATCAGGTTATTCAGTCATCAAAGACTTCACCGTCAAGCCTAATACTGTCTTCACCCAAAAGCAAATACATGTGCACTTTCCACCAGGATTCAACACATAGCAATTAGGCATGAGATTCCTGGCTGATTTGATTATGCTTCCCTGGGATTCTTAAGACAACTGCAGTGTCGCCAATTGCACAAATGAGAGGTCAAAAGAGGCTGGTTCAAAATCCTGGAACTCCCTTCCTAGCAGCACTGTGGGTGTACCTACCCCAAATGGACTGCAGTGGTTCAAGAAGGCAGCTCACCACCACCTTCTCAAGGGCAATTAGGGATGGGCAAAAAATGCTGTCCTGGCCAGTGACGCCCACATCCCATGAATGAATAAAAAAAAAACGTGATTTATGTGGTTCATTACCACAGTACATGCTGCATTGACTCACTGAGCTATTTCTAAATCTTTGAGGCTAATTGTCTTGTCTCAACTGTCACTAGGATTGAACTGTCTTTAACTACACACTGGATAAAATAATTGAGTCAGTGGGGAGCCTTTTCCTCATTTAGGGTTGCGGTCATGTTTGCACTCTTCCATCAGTTCATAAAGACACGTATTGTATTAGAGTAGCCCCAGATGACGATTAGATTCTTTGTTTCCACTATACATTCCTCTCTCGTTAATTCTTGCAATTTTCTTGTGGCTTTTCCCTCAATATCCATTATATTAGTGAAATATACACCATGAAATGTATAGAAACATTGTACTGTTTCTGATAGTGGCAAAATAAAATGCCCAGCTTTTGAGTCTAGTGTACTTCATTATCTTACAAGTGCCATTTCTTGTCAGAGGTGACCATGCACTGATAATCACTAGATTGGGTAAGTTTGGTTGAATCCTTTGGGATGCTGCACACATCCTAACTGTTCAGAGATTGCATCAAATATTCACACAGTCCCCTTTCAGAAATTAGTCGGAGTAATTTTCAACAATAAAATGGCATTCTATAGTAGTAAGGGATTAGTTAAGGTAAAGGTGCAGACATAGAAACACAGACATAGAAACATAGAAAATAGGAGCAGGAGTAGGCCATTCAGCTCTTCAGGCCAAATGCTCCGTTATTAAAAAAAGACAATGGCTGATCGTCTAATTCAGTACCCTGTTCCCGCTTTCGCCCCATATCCCTTGATCCCTTTGGCATTAAGAAATATATCTATCGCCGCCTTAAATATATTTAATGACTTGGCCTCCACTGCCTTCCGCGGTAGAGAATTCCACAGGTTCACCACCCTCTGAGTGAAGAAATTTCTCCTCATCTTGGTTCTAAATGGCACCCCCGTATCCTGAGACTGTGATCCTTGGTTCTAGACTCCCCAGCCATTGGAAACATGCTCCCTGCATCTAGTCTGCCTAGTCCTGTTAGAATGTTATATGTTTCTATGAGATCCCCTCTCATTCTTCTAAACTCTAGTGAATATCGACCTAGTCAACCCAATCTCTCCTCATATGTCAATCCTGCCATCCCAGGAATCTGCCTAGTAAATCTTCTTTGCACTCCCTCCAAGGCAGGAACATCCTTCCTCAGATAAGGAGACCAAAACTGCACACAATACTCCAGATGTGCTCTCACCAAGACCCTGTATAACTGCAGTAAGACATCCTTGTTCCTGTACTCAAATCCTCTTGCAATGAAGGCCAAGATGCCATTCGCCTTCCTAATTGCTGGACGCACCTGAATGCTTGTTTTCAGTGACTGGTGTACAAGGACACCCAGGTCTCGTTGCACCTCCCCCTTTCCCAATCTATCACCATTCAAATAATAATCTGCCTTTCTGTTTTTACAACCAAAGTGGACAACCTCACATTTATCCATGTTATACTGCATCTGCCATGTATTTGCCCACTCACCCAACTTGTCCAAATCACATTGGAGCCTCTTTGCATCCTCCTCATAGCTCACATTCCCCCTAGCTTTGTGTCGTCTGCAAACATGGAAATGTTACATTTAGCTCCCACACCCAAGTCATTAATATACATTGTGAATACATGGGGCTCAAGCACTGATCCCTGCGGTACCCCATTATTCACTGCCTGCCACCCCGAAAAAGACCCGTTTATTCCTACCCTCTGTTTCCTGTCTGTCAACCAATTCTCAATCCATGCCAGTATATTACCCCCAATCCCATGTGCCTTAATTTTGCACACTAATCTCTTATGTGGGACCTTATCAAAAGCCTTCTGAAAATCCAAATACGCCACATCCACTGGTTCTCCCTTATCTATTCTACTAGTTACATCCTCAAAAAACTCCAGTAGTTTTGTTAAGCATGACTTCCGTTTCGTAAACCCATGTTGACTTTGCCCAATCCCATTTATACTTTCCAGGTGTTCTGCTATCAGATCCTTTATAATCGACTGTAGCATTTTCCCCACTACTGATGTAAGGCTAACTGGTCTGCAATTCCCTGTTTTTTCTCTCCCTCCTTTTTTAAATAGTGGGGTTACATTTGCCACCCTCCAATCTGTAGGAACTGCTCCAGAATCTATAGAATTTTGGAAGATGGCCACCAATGCATCCACTATTTCCAGGGCCACTTCCTTCAGTACTCTGGGATGTAGATTATCAGGTCCTGGGGATTTGTCAGTCTTTAACCCCATTAATTTCCCTGGCACTTTTTTTACTAATACTGATTTCCTTCAGTTCCTCCCTCTCATTAAACCCGATGTTCCCTAACATTCTGGGAGCTTATTTGTGTCCTCCTTTGTGAAGACAGAACCAAAGTATGTGTTTAATTGTTCTGCCATTTCTTTGTTCCCCATTATAATTTCCCCTGTTTCTGACTGTAAGGGACCTACATTTGTCTTCACTAATCATTTTCTCTTCACATATTTATAGAAGCTTTTACAGTCAGTTTTTATGTTCCCCGCGAGTTTACTCAGCCGAAGAAGGCATTATCCTGGTAAGAACAAGGGGATGACAAAGTTACAAAATAAACATTTTGTCTCCATTTTCACAGCTGGATATTCAAATCAAAATAGCATTAAAGGGGTTATTTAAACTTCTTCCAAATAAATCACTAAAATCTGATGGTATATATCTGAGGGAAGTTAGGGTAGAAACAGTGGATGCCATCACCACATCCCCAATTTTAACTCTGAGCACAAATTAAGAGACAGAGCAAGCAGTCTGCCTCTTATATCATCAACACAGGCCCGGTTGATTTTAACTCTCAGGCTTCATCTCAATATGATTGATAGACTGCTGACCCCATCGGAAACAGTCAGCCAACTTTGTGTGCAATTTTTATTGGGTCACCAGATGCCTATTTAAATTGGGAATGCATCTCTCAAAGCATGTTTGGATTCTTTGAAGACAGTTAGAGTCATAGTATCATAATGGTTACAGCAGAGGATGAGGCCATTCGACCAGTCATATCCGTGCTAGTTCTCTGCAAGAGCAACTCAGCTAATCCCACTCCTCAACCCTTTCCCTGTAGCATTGTATGTTTTTTCTCTTCAAGTGCTTATCCTATTCCTTAATGAAAGCCACAATTGAATCTGCTTCCACCATACTCTCAGACAGTGCATTCCAGATCCTAACCATGCTATCCATAAAAAGATTTTTCTCATGTCACTGTTGGTTCTTTTGCCATCACCTTGCATCAGTTCTCAATCCTTCTCCCAATGGGAACAGTTTCTCTCTACCTACTCTGTCCAAACCCTGAACATCTGTATTAAATCTCCTCTCAACCTTCTTTTCTCTAAGGAGAGCAACCCCAGCTTCTCCAATCTATCCACATAACTGAAGTCCCTCATTCCTGGAACAATTCTCTTAAACCTTTGTTTTATTCTTTCATGGGATGTGGGTGTTGCTGGCAAAGCCAGCATTTGTTGCCCATCCCTAATTGCCCTTGACAACTGAGTGGCTTGCTAGGCTGTGGGTTTGGTAGGCCACACTAGGTAAGGACAGCAGATTTCCTTCCCTAAAGGGCATTAGTGAACCAGATGGGTTTCTACAATAATCAATTATAGTAATGAGATTAGCTTTCAATTCCAGACTTTCTATTAATTAATTGAATTTAAATTCCACCAGCTGCCATGATGGAATTTGAACCCTCTGGATTACTAATTCAGTGCCATTACCACGTCATCATCTTGGCACGCTAAAGCCTTCACATCCTTACTGAAGTGTGGTGTCCAGAATTGGACACAATACTCCAGTTGAGGCCAAACCAGTGTTTTATAAAGATTCATCATAACTTACTTGCTTTTGTACTCTATGCTTCTATTCATAAAGCCCAGGATTCTGTATGCTTTTTTAACCATTTTCTCAACCTGCCCTGCCACCTTCAACGATTTGTGCACATATACCACCAGGCCTCTTTGTTCCTGTGCCCCCTTTCAAATTGCACCCTTTATTTTATATTGCCTCTCCTTGTTCCTCCTAGCAAAATGTATCAATTCACACTTCTCTGCATTAAATTTCATCTGCCAAGTGTCCAAGCATCCCACCAGTCTATGTCCTCTTGAAGTCTATCACTATCCTCCTTACAGTTCACAATAGTTCCAAATTTTGTCATCTGCAGATTTTGAAATTGTACCATGCACACCCAAATCTAACTCATTCATAAAGATCAAGTAAAGGAGTGGTCCTAGTACCGACCCCTGGGGAACCCCACTATGAACATTCTTCCAGTCCAAAAAACAAACGTTCACCACTACTTTTCTGTTTCTTGTCACTCAGCCAGCTTTGTATCCATGCTGCCACTGTCCCACTTATTCCATGGGCTCTAACTTTGCTGGAAAGCGTAATATGTGGCACTTTATCATATACCTTTTGGAAGTCCATGTAAATCACACCTACCATATTACCTTCATCAACCACCTCTGCTATCTCATCAAAAAACTCAAATTAATTAAACATAATTTGCCTTTAAAAAAATCCCTGCTGACTTTCCCTAATTAATCCACATTTGCCCAAGTGACTATTAATTTTGTCCCAGATTATTGTTTCTAAAAGCTTTCCCACCACCGAGGTTAAACTGACTGGCCGGTAGTTGCTAGGTTTATCCTTACACCCTGTTTTGAAACCGTCCTCTGTCACCACCACCAGCCCCTATCTAAGGAGGATTGGAAGATTATGGCCAGTACCTCCACACGACCTCCCTGCGGGCTCATAGGGGTGTGGGGTATCCTCCTGATCAGGAAACCTGTGACCTACAGAAGTACACGCCGTCAGCAAGAGCCATCCCCGTGAAAACACCCCCGCCCTGCTCTCACCAACTCACCACCACCACCTCCCTCCCCCCACCCCACCCTACCCAACCCTGCCAGGGCTTTCCTGATTGGTTCCAGTGACCCCGACACAACTTACCTTCTTGGCAGGCCATGTTGACAGCTGCAGTCCCAGCACTGGCCATAGCATCCAATGGTGCTGCTGGGATTGGAAAACTACCAGCAGCTCTTGGAGGCAGGCTCCCATCTTTTAAAGGGATGGGAGCCCTGGTGCCTGGCAATTAATTGCCAGAACACCAAAAAATGTGTCTGGGGATCCCCAGACGGCTGAGGTGGGATTGCCACTGACTTTCTGTCCCAGTGTTGAGAGTCTTGCTGCCTCACAAAAATCCAGCCTGTAGAGTCATAAGGGCACAGAAGTTGCCATTTGGCCCATCGAATCCAATCCAGAGAGCAATCCCATTCCCTAGATCTGTCCTCGTCGCCCCACATGTTTATTTCCTTCAAGTGCCCATCCAATTTCCCTGTGAAATCAGTAATCATCTCTGGTTCCACCACCCTCACAGGCGGCGACTTCCAGGTCATTAATACTTGCTGCATAGAAAAGTTCTTCCTCACATTACCCTGTATCTCTTGCCCAAATCCTATAATCTGTGTCTCCTAATCCTTGTACTTTCAGTTAATGGGAACAGCTTTTCTTTGTCTGCCTTACCAAAATTTATCATAATCTTGTATACCTCTGTCAGATCTCCCTTCAACCTCCTTTGTTCGAAGGGGACTAGCACTACCTTCTCCACTCTAACCTTGTAACTAAAATCCCTCATCCCTGGAACCATTCTGGTAAATCTCCTCTGCACCCTCTCAAGGACCCTCACATCCTTTTTAAAATGTGGTGACCAGAAGTGGACACAGTACTCTCATTGTGGCTTAACCAGAGCTTCAGAAAGTTTCAGCATAACTTCCCTGCTTTTTTACTCATTACCTTTATTTATGAAGCCCAAAATCCCATATGCTTTGCTGACTATTCTCTCCTCCCACCTTCAAATATCCATGCACATGAAGCCCCAGGGCCTCTGTCCCTGCACACTTTTTAGAGTGTGAGTTTAAGTATATACCTTCCGCCAAAATGCAGCATCTCACACTTCTCTGTATTAAATTCCATCTGCCACTTGGCTACCCATTCCGCTTGCCTATCCGACTGTTGCAGTCAGTTGATGTCATCCTCACTGTTTACCACAGCTCCAAGTTTGGCATCATCAGCAAATTTTGAAATTTTAGTCTATATTCCAAGATCCAAGTGGGATATATATATAATATATATATTATGACAGAGGCGCAAGGGGAGAGCCAACTGTGCAACAGCCCCAACAAACAAATTTCTCTGCAGCACTTGTGGAAGAGCCTGTCACTCCAGAATTGGCCTTTATAGCCACTCCAGGCGCTGCTTCACAAACCACTGACCACCTCCAGGCGCGTATCCATTGTCTCTCGAGATAAGGAGGCCCAAACGAAAGAAGAAAGAAAGAATATATATATATATATATATATATATAAATATAAAACCCAGTGGTCCTAGCACTGACCCTTGAGGAACACAGCTGTCTACCATTCTTCAGTCTGAAAATCAACCATTTACCATATCTCACTGTTTTCTGTCCTTAAGCCAATTTTTTATCCAAGCTGGCATTAACCCTCCTATTCCATGAGCCTCATGCCTCCTATTCCCCCACCTCTCCGAATATGCATATACTGCTTATATACTTTCAGAAGACTCTTGGATTCCCTTTTTATGCTAGCTGGCAATCTCTTCTCTTACCCCATCTTTGCCTCTCTGAGTTACTTTTTCTCTTCCCCTCCGATCTTTCTAGATTGAGGCTGGTTTTCACTTGTATTATCAAGCTGACATCTGCCATACGTTCACTTTGCCGGCTTCATCGTCCTCTCTCGCACTCTTGTCTTTCAAGGTGCTCTGGATTTGGTTGTCCTACCTTTCGTCTTCCTGCGAGTGTACCTTGTTGGTACTTGAACCACCTTCTCTTCAAAAGCAGCTTATTGTTCTGTTAAAGTTTAGCCTGCCAACCTCTGTTTCCAATTTACCTAAGCCAGATACGTTCTCACCCCATTGAAATTGGGTCTCCTTCAATCTAGTAATTTTACTTTACATTGTTATTTGTTCTTTTCCATGGCTAAGCCAAAAAGCCAAACCTTATGATATGATGATCACTATTTCCTAAATGTTCCCCCGACTGACACTTGATCCACTTGACACACCTCACTGCCCAGAACTAGATTCAGCAATGCCTCCTTCCTTATTGTCCTGGAAACATACAGACGAAGAAAATTATCCTGAACACTTCAGAAACTTTTCCCTCTCTCTGCCCATTACATTATTATTATCCCAGTCTATATTAGGGTAATTAAAGTTTCCCTTTATCAGTACTCTACAGTTTTTGTAGCTCTCTGTAATTTCCCTGCAAATTTATTCCTCTATATCTTTACCACTAGTTGGTGGCCTATATAATACACCCAGTAGTGTAATGGTACCTCTGTTGTTTCTTAACACTAACCAAAAGGACATCCTCTCTCTCCAGAACAGTAATATTCCCATTAATCAGATCTAAGCTCTGCAGTCCTGCCACAACCAGTCATGAATGGTGGTGGACAATTAAACAACTAACTAGAGGAGGTGGCTCCACAAATATCCCCATCCTCAATGATGGGGGAGTCCAGCACATTAGTGCGAAAGATAAGGAAGAAGCATTTGCAACAATCTTCAGCCAGAAGCGCCAAGTAGATGATCCATCTTGACCTCCTCCTGAAGTCCCCAGCATCACAGATGCCAGACTTCAGCCAAATTGATTCACCCGCGTGATATCAAGAAATGACTGAAGACACTGGATACTGCAAAGGCTATGGGCCCTGACAATATTCCGGCAATAGTACTGAAGACTTGTGCTCCAGAACTTGCCATGCCCCTAGCCAAGCTGTTCCAGTACAGCTACAACACTGGCATCTACCCGGCAATGTGGAAAATTGCTCAGATATGTCCTGTACACAAAAAGCAGGACAAGTCCAACCCGACCAATTACCCATCAGTCTACTCTCAATCATCAGTAAAGTGATGGAAGATGTCATCAACAGTGTCATCAAGCAGCACTTGCTTAGCAATAACCTACTCAGTGATGCTCAGTTTGGGTTCCGCCAGGGCCATTCAGCTCCTGACCTCATCGCAGCCTTGGTTTAAACATGGACAAATGAGCTGAACTCAAGAGGTGAGGTGAGAGTGACTGCCATTGACATCAAGGCAGCATTTGACCGAGTATGGCATCAAGGAGCCTGAGCAAAACTGGAGTCAGTGGGAATCAGGGGGAAAACTCTCCGCTGGTTGGAGTCATACCTAACATAAAGGAAGATGGTTGTGGTTGTTGGAGGTCAATCATCTGAGCTCCAGGACATCACTGCAGCAGTTCCTCAAGGTAGTGTCCTAGGGCTAACCATCTTCAGCTGCTTCATCAATGACCTTCCTTCAATCATAAGGTCAGAAGTGGGAATGTTCGCTGATGATTACACAATGTTCAGCTCCATTCGCGACCCCTCAGATACTGAAGCAGTCCGTGTAGAAATGCAGCAAGTCAAGGACAATATCCAGCTGATAAGTGACAAGTAACATTCGCGCCACACAAGGCATTGACCATCTCCAACGAGAGAGAATCTATCCATCTCCCCTTGACATTCAATGGCATTACCATCGCTGAATCCCCCACTATCAGCATCCTAGGGGCTACCACTGACCAGAAACTGAACTGGAGTAGCCATATAAATACCGTGGCTACAAGAGCAGGTCAGAGGCTAGGAATCCTGCAGCGTGTAACTCATTTCCTGACTCCCCAAAGCCAGTCCACCATCGACAAGGCACAAGGCAGGACGCACCAAGGCTCCTTTGACAGCACCTTCCAAAACCGTGACCTCTACCAACTAGAAGGACAAGGGCAGCAAATGCATGGGAGCACCACCACCTGCAAGTTCCCCTCCAAGTCACACACTATCCTGACTTGGAACTATATCGTTGTTCCTTCACTGTTGCCGGGTCAAAATCCTGGAATTCCCTTCCTAACAGCACTGTGCGTATACCTACACCACGTGGACTGCAGCAGTTCAAGAAGGCAGCTCACCATCACCTTCTCAAGGGTAATTAGGGTTGGGCAATAAATGCTGGTTTACCCAGCGACGCCCACATCTCATGAATGAATAAAAAAAGCAAAAAAATCAATACAGCCACCCCTTCTCCTTACTTTAATTCACTATCTTTCCTGAACTCTTTGTATCCAGAAATATTTAGTACCCAGTCCTACCCTTTATTGAGCCAGGTCTCAGTTATCACCACAACATCATATTTCCATGTGGCTATTTGTGCCTGCAGCTTACCAACCTTACGTACCTCACTTCATGCATTTGCATACATGAATTGTAAACCTAATTTAGACCTTATTGCACTACGTCTGACCCCACCTCCTACCTTACTATTTCTTACTCTAATTTTATCTTCTTCTTCCAATCCTTTGTGCAACTTGTTTATCCTCCAGAGACACATTAGAGAAGGCTAGTGCTGCCTTGTCATGCTGAGCCTCCATTTCTGCAGGTTTTGGAACATCCTTTCAACTCTGATTCTCATACGGTGCCTTTAAATTGTGAAGCTGTAGGGTGGGAGGTGACTTGTGTGGAGCATAAGCACTGGCAATCACTTTAAATCTATGACCCCTGGTTATTGATCCCTCTGCTAAGGGAAATAGGTTCTTCCTATCCAATCTATCTAGGCCCCTCAGAATTTTATACACCTCAGTTAAATCACCCCACAGTCTCTGTTCCAAAGAAAACAACCCCAGCCTATTCAATCTTACCTCATAACTAAAATTATCCATTCCTAGCAACATTCTCATAAATCTCGTCTGTGCCCTCTCTAATACGATCACATCCTTCCTAAACTTTCACTGGGGTTACTCTGTCACCCCCTTGTTAACTCAGGTTGCCTCAGCTCTCTCTTTCTTCGCATTCCTTCTGGAAGGTTCTTTCTCTCTCTCTCTTATTCCCACCCGACCGCATTCTAATTCAAGTTTCCTCTGTTCCAATTGTATCTTTGCTAGCAATACCCTGTTGGGGTCTACTTATAACCCTGTTTCTACTTCTTCAGATTCAAGGGAAAAATGGTTGGCCACTAGTCTTACGAGTTCAGACTTTCTAGCCTTGACACGTACAGTGATCCCACACTGCTCAGCCACTTTTCTCAACTTCTCCATAGACAGTGCTTTTAACTTATCCCAAGTTACTTCTCCCTGGCTTGGGGAGCTACCAGCTTCAGTTGCAGACATGTTTGTATTCAAGCACACACAACCACAAGAAAACCTGTGTTGAAATCTTTTCTCTTTTTGTTTGGGATCAATTTAGCTTCCCACCTCCAATTTCCTTGTTTGTCTGTGGGATCTGGGATGCTAGCCCCCAAATTTCTGTTACGACCCCCAGGTGAGAAAGGAGTCGAGGGGTTCCCTCTCAGCCTTTGCCAGGTTTAACTGCAACAGGGTTTAAATTTTAAAAACACCGTGTTTTAGCTCCCGCTCAGTGAATCCTTGTTCACTGCTTTTCAATTGTAAATCAAAGAAATCAGACAGGTTTTCTTAGATTTAAACAAGAGAGATGGAGGTTTATTAACCTTAAACTCCAATCCAGTTAACGACTACAAATACGTGACACGACCACGCTAGCATGCATATGCGATAAACACACACGTTGATAGATACAGAAAAAGTACAATGAATAAAGGGGAAAAGTTTGAGGCAATAGCTGGGTTGTAATTACAGTCCTTTGAGTTCAATATGGAGTCTTTGGTTGCCGGGAGGTTTTGCTGTTCGTTGGGGTCCAGTGCATGCTTTAAGCTGTTTCGATGTAGAAGTCTTTTCTCTTTTGAGGTTTAAGCGACTTCATTGGGTCTAGAGGCTTGTGAGAAAATGAGAGAGAGCCAGCCAGGAGAGAGGCTCTCTTGTTCCAGGTTCAGTTGCAATCTGCAGTCTGTCTTCAAACCATCCTGTGTCTAGTTCAAAAAGCCTGAGCCAGCTGGTTAGTCATGTGACCAGCTGGTTTAACCACTCCTGCATTTGTGGATTCTCCATCTTAGCAGAGATTGGAATGTGAGCTTCCTTACACCTTCAATGTCTGGTGATCAAAATCCATTTGGGTTAATTGGACCAGGGAGTAGTTGCTTTGCCTCTCCAAGCACCGTCTCTTAGTATGCAAATATCCTCCAGCCAAATGTCTGGTGATCCCTTTAAACAAGTAATTTTTTCATTCCAGCAACAGTTTAAAAAAATTAATGTTCATGTGACAAAATTAATTAACCTCATTCTTGGCAGGTGAGGGTCTTCATGACAGTATAATGTGTTCACTTGTGCCAGAAGGCTTTGAATTGGTGCTATCCTGACATCACTAGGCTGATTTGATGCCGACATTCCAAATTTTGATCTGGCAGGTCCTATGTACATATCCATTCATTGCTCTTCAAAGATCTCTCTTAAGACTGCAAGATGTGCCCTGCTATAGAGTTGCTTAATGACCCCAATTAGCAGTAAGGTAATTTTTAGCAACTATTTCTGTTGCCAATTATCTAAAAGTGCTCTGGTGTGTTTCCGGAGGTTTTTTGATTTGAGCTGCTGGATTTGCTGCAGCTTTCTACTTCATCCTGACAGGGAGGGCAGAGGAGTAGGTGACCTTTCCACACAAAGACTGCAAATGGTAGGGGGGCTGCAGTGACTGTCCCTCTGGGTCTGCAAGATGCCAAAGATAGAACAGATATTGCAGGGAGGGCAAGCTCTGCAAAACTCTGCCTACTCAGAGCTGGACTCCTTCATGCCCCTTGACAGTGACAGGAGGCTGTCTGACAGGCCAGCCAATGCACCCAGCATCTTGATGTGCATGCCTTTCAGCATTCTTCTGCATGTTGCCCCACTGAGGTCCTCATCTGAGTCCTTTGCAGCAGAATCTGTTTGCAACCTCACCCTCCAGGGAGGTGGAAAAAAATTCACGCTTTCCTCCTGGACTGGCTGCAGCCCACCTGTGCCTGGATGACTCACCACTTGTTGATCCCATCTCTATACTAGCCTCCAGGTTATGTGCTGTGCTAATACGTGATCTGGTGACTGTGAGCATCAGATCAAGTGATGGGGTCTCTTCATCAGTCCTGTGGTGCTGTTCTTTCTCTTCCTCTTTGTGCTGCTGTGGTTAGGCAAGCAGCTGTTGCTGATTGTCTGAAAGCAAGAAATCAGAAGGGGAAGATTGGTGTGAGCGAAGTGGTGTAAAACAAAAGGTCCATGGTCACACCATCAGCAGCCTGCTCATCGTGCCAGATAGCAGGATAAGGGTGAGCTGGGAGTTGAGAAGGGGCATAAGGCAGGAACATATCATCTTCTTCAGTGTTCTCAGTGACTCTGGATGATAGGGGCCCCATCGCAGCCAGCCCCGTGATGCTGAGAGCCATCTCCTCCACTGGGCTCAGGAGATGCAGGTGTCCTTATTCCCCATGGGCTCTGCTCTGCTCCCTTCTCTTGTGTACCACCTTGTCCAACAAGAGAGAGAGTAGAATGCCAGTGATTGTGTATGACTGTGTTTTGATGACATGATTGCTATAACTGAATACTGGACATATGTGGAGGCAGAGAGATGTGGGTGTAAGCATTGGTGGATGTGTAAGGGTGAGGTGGAGTATCTGAATGTTAGGCGTGAGTCCTGAGTGCCAGGGATTGCTACTGGTTGAGTGTTGGTGGTGTGGTGGGTAGGAGATGTCATATGAAGATGCATTCACTGACCTTGATCACCTGCATGAGGTCATTAGATTCTTGTGGCACTGCTGCCAGGTCCAGAATCTGGGAACTGACCTCCCTAGCCACCTGCTTCCATTCCTTTCTGAGGGTGGTCCTTGAGGGCCTTGTTATAGACTGCCTTTAAGAAGGGAAGGCTAGCTGGACCATGTGGTTTCCAACAATGCTGCTCGGTCTCCCTGCTGAGTACAGAGGCCTCAGGCAGCACTTAGGAAAGGAGAGCAGCACAAGGACCGCTCAGCTGAATGTTGCAATTATTCAGTTTAGGTGGGTGCATGAAATTTGTGTATTGCCCACCTTGATAACCTATGTTCCCAAAGAACTACCACACTATCCAATTTCTAGCCCATACTACTTACCCACATTATACTTATCCAAGAAAAGACTGAGAGTGATATGATATGAATAAAATTCCTCTGAGGACTGAGCCAACCACCATGAAGTGTGACAGGGCACTGCGCCAATAAAATGGGGGTTTCATTATGTTTATACTGAGCCTCACTTTTCTTATTTACTGGTGATGCAGGTGATAGTAGTAAATAATAACACTGATATTTCCTAATAATCAGCATTAATACTGAATTCTTCCCTGTTTTCCTTCCAGCTCGAAGATATGAAGGCTAGTAGTAAACAACCTTATGCATTTATTCACTTGGTTAAAACCCGCAATATCCGAACCATCGTTATCATAAACCTTCTAGTGTGGTGAGTATTTTATAGAATCATGAAAAAGCTTCTTTAGGTATGTGAAAAGGAAAAGATTAGCAAAGACAGATGTGGGTCCATTACAGGCGGAGACAGGACAATTTATAATGGAGAATGGGGAAATGGTGAAGAAACTAAACAATTACTTTGTGTCTGCCTTCACAGAGGAAGATACAGAAAATCTCCCAGAAATACTAGAGAACTAAGGGACTTGTAAAAATGAGGAACTGAAAGAAATTAGTATTAATAAAGAGGGAGTACTCAAAAAATTAACTGGATTGAAGGTTGCTAAATTCCCTGAACCAGATGAGCTACATCTCAGTGTTGAAGGAGGTGTCTGTAGAGATAATGGATACATTGGTGATTATCTTTCAAAATTCTATAGGTTCTGGAAAAGTTTCTGCAGACTGGAAAGTAGCAAATGTAATCCCACCATTTTAAGAAAGGAGGCAAACAGGGAACTACTGACCTGTTAGTTTGAAGTCAGTAGTAGGGAAAATGTTAGATTCTATTATAAAGGATGTGATAACTGGACCCTTGGAAAATAATGTGATTGGGCAGAGTCAACATGGACTTTTGAGAGGGAGATCATGATTGCAAACCTGCTGGGTTTTTTTGAGGATGTTACTTGCAGCACAGATGGAAGGAGAAGGCTTTTGATAATGTACCATACAGGAGGTTAGTAAACAAAATTGGAGCACATGGGATTGGAGGAAATATACTGGTATGGATTGAGAATCGGTTAACAGAGGAAAACAGGGAGGAGGAATAAACGGGTTATTCTCAGGATGGCAGGCTGTTACTAGTGGGTACCGCAAGGGTCGATGCTGGGGCCACAGCTGTTCACAATCTATATCAATGATTTGGATGTAGGGACCAAATGTAATATTTCCAAATTTGCTGATGACACAAAACTAGGTGGGAATGTAAGTTGCGAGGAGGATTCAAGGAGGCTTCAAGGGGACTTGGACAGGTTAAATGAATAGGCAAGAACATGGCAGATGAATAATGAATAAGTGTGAAGTTATTCATTTTGGTAGAAAAAAACAAAGACAGACTTTCCTTAAATGGTGAGAGTTTGGGAAGTGTTGGTGTCCAAAGGGACCTGGGTGCCCTTGTTCATGAGTCACTAAAAGCTAGCATGCAGGTGCAACAAGCAACTAGGAAGGCAAATGGTATGTTGGCCTTTATCGCAAGGGGGTTTGAGTACAGGAGTAAAGAATTCTTGCTGCAATTGTATAAAGCCTTGGTGAGACCACACCTGGAGTAGTGTCATACTTTTCGTCTCTTCACCTAAGGAAGGATATACTTGCCATAGAGGGAGTGCAACAGAGGTTGACCGGATTAATCTGTGGCATGGCGGGATTGTCTTATGAGGAAAGATTGAGAAAATTGGGCTTGTATTCTCTAGAGTTTCAAAGAATGAGAGGTGATCTCATTGAAACTTACAAACTTCTTACAGGGTATGACTGGGTGGATGTAGATAGGATGTTTCTTCTGGCTAGTGAGTCTAGAACCAGGGGCATTATCTCAGAATAAGGGGTTGGACATTTAAGACTGAGATGAGGTGGAATCTGTTCACTCAGAGGGTGGTGAATCTGTGGAATTCGCTATCCCAGAGGACTATGGAAGCTCAATCATTGAGCATGTTCAAGAAAGAAATTGATACTAATGACATCAAGGGTACAGGGATAATGCGGGAAAGTGACATTGAGGTAAATGATCAGCTTTGATCTAATTGAATGGTGGAACAGGCTCAGCGAGCTGAATGGCCTACTCCTACTCCTATGTTCCTATGTTCATTGACTAGTACTTCAGAGAAGGAGGTCATTTGGCCCATTAAGTTTGCACTGGCATTTTTCAAAAAACAATCCCTTTAGTCCCATTCTCCTGCTTTTTCCCCACACCCCTGCCATTTTTTCTTCAAGTATTTATCCAATTCCCTTTTAAAAGGTTACTTTTGAATCAGTATTCACCACCCTATCAGGAAGTGCATTCAAATCCTAACCACTTCTTGTGTAAAAATGTTTTTCCTCATTTCGTCTCTAGTTCTTTTTGCCAACAACCTTAAATCTGTACCCTTTGGTTATTGACCCTTTAGCCCATGGAAACAATTTCTCTTTTCTTACTCGATCTAAGCCCTGCATGTTTTCAAAAACTGCTCTAAGGAGAACAACCCCAGCTTCTCACTTTATCCATGTAACTGTAAGAGTCTGCAGGGGGATTTTGTTCCCTGTTGACGGAAGGAATAAGGCAGCCTCAGAAATAAGCTGGTTGGCTGGAAATGGCTGAAGGGGTGAGCAGCAGGAGTATGGTCCCCTGCTCCTGGATATCATGCTGAAAGAGGTTTAATGACATGATCAGGGCAGGAAAGCTGAGTGACATGGCACATACAAGTACTAGCCCCCTCACTCTGCCCTCATTCTGGGGCAGGAGGCACCAATTCAAAAGGGAAAGGTTGAACCTCAACAGGACTGGGACCAATGTCCTCATGGGGAGGTTCACGAGTGTGGTTGGGCAGTGCTTAAACTAAATTGGCAGGGGGATATAGAAGTTGAAAGGAGGAATAAGGCATTTAATGTGGCAGTGTTGGACAGTACTAGAAAAGAGATTTGTTACATATTAGAAAGGAGCAGACTGAGAAGGGCTACGAGGAATGCCAAGGACAGGATTATAATGCATGTATGTAAATGCACAAAGTGTGGTGAATAAGGTTGGTAAACTACAAGTGCAAATAGCAGTATGGGACTATGATGTAGTGGCAATAATGGAAATGTGGCTTAAAAATGGTGAGTACTGGGCCCTTAATATAAAAGGATATAAAGTGTTCAGATAAGATAGAGAAAGAAAAAAAGGGAGATGTGGTGGTAGTCCAAATTAGGGAAGACATTGTAGTGTTGGAAAGAGGGACTATCCTTGACGGGTCAATAACAGAATCCATTTGGTTAGAGTTGAGAAGGTGTGATCTTGCTACTGTGGGTACTCTATCTACCTCAAAATAGTGAGAGAGAGAGAGAGATAGAGGAGCAAATCTGCAGGAAAATCACGGAGATCTGCAAAAACTATAGAGTGGTGATTGTTGGGGGACTTTAATTACCCAAATTTCAATTGGGATGATATTAGATAATGGATAAGGAGGGGAGGAATTTCTGAAATGTGTTCAGGAGAGCTTCCTTGATCAGTATGTTCCTGGCCCAACTAGAAAGGAGGCATTGCTGGATCAGGTGCTGGGAAATGAGATGGGCCAAGTGGACCAAGTGTCTGTTGGGGGAGCAATTTGGTAAGAGTAATCATTGTATTACAAGGTTTAGGTTAGTCATGCAGAAAAGCAAGGAATAATACAAGGCAGATTGGAAGAGGGTTAATTTCAATGCATTGGGAAGGGATCAAGCCAGAGTTGGCTGATGTGCACTGGGAAAATAAGTGAAAGATAAGGCAGTGAAGCAGTGGCAGACATTTTAAGGAGACATTTCATGATCTCAACAAAGATGTATTCTATTGAGAAAGAAAGACTTTGAGAAGGATGCACCATCTGTGGCTAACTAAGGGAGGTTAAGAATGGTATCAAATTGAAATAAAAGGTGTACAATTCTGCAAAGATTAGTGATCAGCCAAAAGATTGGTAAAATTTTAGAAACCAGTAGAAGATGACTAAAAAAAGCAAGAAATTAGAGTGAGTAAACCAGCAAGAAATATAAACCAGACAGTAAAAGCTGCTACAAATATATAAAAAGGGAGAGAATAGCTAAAGTAAGCATTGGTCACTTCGAGGATGAGACTGGGGAATTAATAATGGGAAACAAGGAAATGGAAGAGACTTTGAACACGTGTTTTCTATCTGTCTTCACTGTAGAAGACATAAAAAGCATCCCAAGAATAGCAGAAAATCAAGAGGCAATAGGGAGGGAGGAACTTAAAACAATCACTATCACTAGAGATAAAATATGAGGAAACTAATGGGACTAAAGGCTGACAAGTCTCCTGGACTTGATGGCCTGCATCCTAGGGTCTTAAACAAAGTGGCTGCAGAGATAGTGGATGCATTGGTTGTAGTTTTCCAAAATTCCCTAGGTTCTGGAAAGGTCCCAGCAGATTGGAAAACTGCAAATATAACACCTCTGTTCAAGAAAGGAGGGAGACAGAAAACAGGAAACTTTAGGCCAGTTATCCTCACATCTATCATTGGGAAAATGCTAGAATCCATTATTAAGGAAGTTGTAGCAGGACATTTAGAAAATCATAATGCAATCAGGCAGAGTCAACATGGTTTTATGAAAGGGAAATCATGCTTGACAAATTTTAGAGTTCTTCAAGGATGTAACAGGGTGGATAAAGGTTAACCAGAAGAAATAGTGTATTTGGATTTACTAAAGGCATTTGATAAGGTGCCACATAAAAGGTTACGACACAAGATAAGAACTCATGGTGTTGGTGGTAATATATTAGAGTGAATAGAGGATTGGCTAATTAACGGAAAACAGTCAGAATAAATGGGGCAAATTAGGTTGGCAAACTCTACATAGTGAAGTGCCCCAGGGATCAGTGCTGGGACTTCAACTATTTATGATGTATATTAATGACTTGGATGAAGGGACCGAGTTTATTGTAGCCAAATCAACAGACAATGCAAAGATAAGTAGGAAAGCAAATTGTGAGGAGGCCACAAAGGACTGAATTTTATCAGTGTGCCACAGTCCGCGGCGGCGCACTCTAAGAACGGCATGCATCCCGTGTGGATGCGCCATCCCTGAGCCCCCACGATATTACATAGAGGGGGCGTCCTCCGTGTCTCTGACAACGGCATCCGACACCATCATGCAGGCGCTGGCAGTATTTTTAAAAGAGCTTGAAGCCCTTACTGATTGGTTTAATTTTTATTACATTTACAAATAAGTAATGAAGGCCCTTTCCCAACACCCCCAATGGTCATTCCAGGCAATGAGATGACCAACAATTGATTTATCTAATAGCTGAACTTTCATCCCCCACCTTCAATGTTTTGCCCTTGAATCCCTTCCCACCATTCCCATATCCAATAAAAATTGATTTCCCCGCTCCTCCACCTCTCCCCCATGAAAATCTTATTACTCTCCCCTCCCCACCAGGTTCTCGCCCAGAACTCCATACAAATGGCGGCCGTAATATTGGAGTAGGATGGCAGCCGCCTGCAGCTAAGTTTATTTAAATATTTTAAATGTTCATTTACATATACTGATGAAGGGCCCACTGCCAGGTGGCAGGGGCGACCGCACTGAGGTCATGCCACCGCCGGTAATATGCGGCGAGCTCTTCTCAACGTCACAGGTCGAGGTGGGCCTCTGCCCACAACTTTTTACCGGCCCATGCACTGCGACCCGCGGCGTCAGGGGGCCGGGAAAATTCAGTCCAAAGTGTTTGAAGAGAGATACAGATAGGTTAAGTGAGTGGGCAAAAAGTTGGCAGATAATGTGCAAAAATGTGAGGTTGTCCACTTTGGTGGGAAGAATATAAAAGCAGAATATTATTTAAATGGAGAGAGACTGCAGAATGCTCCAGTATGGAGGGATCTGGGTGTCCTTGTAGATGAATCACGAAAAGCCAGCATGCAGGTACAGCAAGTAATTAGGAAAGCAAATGGAATGTTGGCATTTATTGCTATGGGGATGGAATATAAAAGTAGGGAAGTCTTGCTACAACTGTACAGGCATTGGTAAAACCATACCTAGAGTACTGCATATAGTTTAGTTTAGTTTAGACATACAGCACTGAAACAGGCCCTTCGGCCCACCGAGTCTGTGCCGACCATCAACCACCCATTTATACTAATCCTACACTAATTCCATATTCCTACCACATCCCCACCTGTCCCTATATTTCCCTACCACCTACCGATACTAGGGGCAATTTATAATGGCCAATTTACCTATCAACCTGCAAGTCTTTTGGCATGTGGGAGGAAACCGGAGCACCCGGAGGAAACCCACGCAGACACAGGGAGAACTTGCAAACTCCACACAGGCAGTACCCAGAATTGAACCCGGGTCGCTGGAGCTGTGAGGCTGCGGTGCTAACCACTGCGCCACTGTGCCGCCCTCCTTACTTGATGAGGGATATACTTGGCTTGGCCTTTCTGGTGGGGTCCAAAGGAGTGCAGAGCACAACGTTTGGCACCAGTATGGCTGCAGGAACTGCCGGAAACATGCCAAAGGTGACACATGACCGCCTACGGGGTTCCGCTCCGGATTTTCTGTTAGGGTTTATTCCCTTAGCCTTGGACGCTCCAGAGACGCCCACAAGGCAGTGGGGTTGTTATGGCCCCTACACAGGGGTAGGAGGATGCCAGTGGGAGGAGGGGGTGCGAGGGGAAGGGGTGGAGGGAAGGGGGTGCGAGAGGGAGCTGGGAAGGGGGCTGTAAGGGGGTTGGGGGGGGTGCAGGGGAAGGGGGTGCACGGGCAAGATGGTGCGACGGGGAGCTAGGAAGGGGTTGCGAGGAGGGAGGGGGTGGGGGGGATGGTGAGCTGGGAGAGTGGAGCTGGGAAGGGGAAGGGGAAGCGGAAGGGAGGGAAGGGGAAGGTGGGGGAAGGGGGTGCAGGTAATAAACCATTTCATCAGTTCCCACCATCGACGCCGGGAATGCTCAACCGCGTCCTCCGGGAGGTGAGCGACAGCCTCGGGCGCCGGTACCAGCAGGAATTCGCCGACATTACGCTGCAGATGCTCTCCGAGCCATCTCCCGCGGGCGCTTTGAAGTTGTGGCCGAGGAGCCGTTCGTGGCTTTTTGCGTGTTCGGGGCACCTTTTTCGCAAGGCTTCCCCTCTGTGATAGTCTTATTGCCCGAGGGTCCTGCTGCTCCTTCTTCTCTACAATGGACCTACCGCACGCCGTGGCCATGGCCGCGGACACTCTGGACGGTGTGGACAGCAGGATCGAAGATCAAAGTATCACCAGCTGTACTTTGCAATTTCGTCCGCATTACGTCCAATTCCATTTAGTGCTCAATGAGGAAAACAAAGAGCAGGTATGGCTGGGGGTGGGCAGTGGGCCCAGGTAACATAAACTAGCTGTTAGCTTATAGTTAGGGCTAAAATTAACTGATTAAAGAGCCAGGAGAATTTAAACAGTTTAAGAGGGTAGATTGGTAGATTCCATGACAATACGAAAGGCACAATTCAGCATAGCGGCACCTCATCAGACCCCTTTCCTATCCTGAGTGGCGTGAAACAGGGCTGTGTTCTCGCACCCACACTGTTTGGGATTTTCTTCTCCCTGCTGCTCTCACATGCGTTCAAGTTTTCAGAAGAAGGAATTTTCCTCCACACAAGATCAGGGGGCAGCTTGTTCAACCTTGCCCGTCTAAGAACGAAGACCAAAGTACAGAAAGTCCTCATCAGGGAACTCCTCTTTGCTGACGATGCTGCTTTAACATCTCACACTGAAGAGTGTCTGCAGAGTCTCATCGACAGGTTTGCGGCTGCCTGCAACGAATTTGGCCGAACCATCAGCCTCAAGAAAATGAAAATCATGTGACAGGACGTCAGAAATACCCCATCCATCAATATCGGCGACCACGCTCTGGAAGTGGTTCAAGAGTTCACCTACCTAGGCTCAACTATCACCAGTAACCTGTCTCTAGATGCAGAAATCAAGCGCATGGGAAAGGCTTCCATTGCTATGTCCAGACTGGCCAAGAGAGTGTGGGAAAATGGCGCACTGACACGGAACACAAAAGTCCGAGTGTATCAAGCCTGTGTCCTCAGTACCTTGCTCTATGACAGCGAGGCCTGGACAACGTATGTCAGCCAAGAGTGACGTCTCAATTCATTCCATCTTCGCTGCCTCCGGAGAATACTTGGCATCAGTGGCAGGACCGTATCTCCAACACAGAAGTCCTCGAGGCGGCCAACATCCCCAGCTTATACACACTACTGAGTCAGCGGCGCTTGTGATGGCTTGGCCATGTGAACCTCATGGAAGATGGCAGGATCCCCAAAGACACATTGTACAGCGAGCTCGCCACTGGTATCAGACCCACCGGCCGTCCATGTCTCCGCTTTAAAGACGTCTGCAAACGCGACATGAAGTCCTGTGACATTGATCACAAGTTGTGGGAGTCAGTTGCCAGCGATCGCCAGAGCTGGCGGGCAGTCATAAAGGCGGGGCTAAAGTGTGGCGAGTCAAAGAGACTTAGCAGTTGGCAGGAAAAAAGACAGAAGCGCGAGGGGAGAGCCAACTGTGTAACAGCCCCGACAAACAAATTTTTCTGTAGCACCTGTGGAAGAGTCTGTCACTCTAGAATTGGCCTTTATAGCCACTCCAGGCGCTGCTCCACAAACCACTGACCACCTCCAGGCGCTTACCCATTGTCTCTCGAGACAAGGAGGCCAAAGAAGAAGTACTTGCCTTGGAAACAGTTCAGAGAAGATATACTGGGCTGATTCCTGGAATGAAGGGGTTGTCTTATGAGGAAAGGTTGAGCAGGTTGGGCCGATACTCATTGGAGTTTAGAAGAATGAGAGGTGATCTTATTGAAGCATATTAGATTCTGAGGGGGCTTGACAAGATAGATGCTATGAGGATGTTTCCTTTTGTGGGGGAATCTAGAAGGGGGCACAGTTTAAAAATAAGGGGTCTCCCATTTAGGATGTAGATGAGGAGGAATTTCTTCTCTCAGAGGGTCATTAATCTTTGGAATTCTCTTCCCTAGAGAGCAGTGGAGGCTGGGTCACTGAATATATTCAAGGCTCAGTTAAACAGATTTTTGATTTACAAGAGAATTAAGGGTTATGGGTGCAGGCTGGAAAGTAGAGTTAAGGTCACAATCAGATCAGCCATGCTCTTATTGAATGGCCGAGCAGGCTGGAGGGCCAAATGCCCTATTCCTGCTCCTAATCTTATGATCTTATGATTTTATGTACAGGATAGGTATATTCTAACATGGACAAAAGGTAGGGAAACCAAAAACCGGGCTCTTTGGATGATGAGGATGTATGATGCATGTCAGGTGAATTCTTCAAGTGAGATCCAGGCCAAATATAATGAGTTGAGAGGCGAGTGAATATGAAAACAACTCTGGTAAAGAGATAATATGAGAATAGAATGGTTGTCAACATAAAAGGGAACACAAAAATCTTCTACTGGCATGTAAATAGTAAGTGGGTAGTACAAGGTGGAGTGGGCATATGAGAGACAAAGAGGGTAATATATGCTTAGAGGCGCAGGGCTCCTCGAATCTGGCAAGATATCAGTAAAAATGGGGAGAATAGAGGCAATGGCTAGGGTAAAAATTGAGAAGGAGGTAGTACTGCTGGCTATGTTTAGAGTAGATAAGTTACCTGGTCCAGATGGCTTGCATCCCAGGTTGCTAAAGGAAGGATGGAGGTAGCAAAAGGAATTGCTATAATCTTTCAATCTTCCTGAGATATGAGGGGAAGGTGCCAGAGGATTGGAGATTGGCAAATGACCCTTATTCAAGAAAGGGTGTAAGGACAGTCCTAGCATCCAAAGGACAGTTAGTTTAACATCAGTGGTGGGTAAGGTTTTAGAAACAATAATCAAGGGAAGAAAAATCACTTGGCGAGGTTTCAATTAATTAACGATAGCCAGCATGGTTTTGTAAATGGCAGATCATGCTTGAATAATCTAATGGAATTTTTTGATGAAGTAACAGAGAAGGTTGATGAGGGAATGCGATGGATGTTTTCTATATGGATTTTAAGAAAGTGTTTGATAAAGTACCACATAAATGGCTGATTAACAAAATAGAGGCGCATAGAATAGGAGGATCAGTATCCAATTGGATAAAAACCATTGACTTAAGGACAGAAAACAGCGAGTCATAATAAATGGTTATTTTTCAGACTGGAGGAAGGTAGACAGTCGCGTTCCCTAGGACCATTGCTTTTTTGCTGTGTAGAAATGACTTGGATCTTGGAATACAGAGTAGTATTTCTAAATTTGTCTGATACCAAACTTGCAGGAGTGAGGATGATATGAATCGCCAGCAACAGGACATAGATAGGCTCATAAAATGGGCAGAAAAGAGGCAGATGGAATTTAATAGATAGGTTTGGCAGAAGGGATAGGGTGAGGCAATATCGACTTACTGGCATAGTTCTGAGAGAGTGTAGGAACAGAGAGACCTGTGCATTGATCGTTGAAGATTATAGGAAATATTGAGAGAGAGGTTAGCATATGGGATCTTGGGCTTCATAAATTGAGGCATTGCGTGCATGAGCAGGGAAGTTATGTTGAGCCTTTATAGAGCTCTGGTTAGGTCCCAACTAGAGTATTAAGTCCAGTTCTGATCACCACATTTAGGAAGGATGTGAGGGTTCATGAGGGGGAGCAGAGGAGATTTATCAGAATGTTTCCAGGGATGGGGGATTTTAGTTACAAGGTTAAGTTGGTAAAGCTGGAGCAAAGGGGTTTGAGGAGATTTGATAGAGTTGTACAAGATTATGACAGGCTTAGATAAGTTAGACAAGGAGAAACTGTTCCAAATAACTGATGATACAAGGACTAGGGGACACAGATTAAAGATTTTGGGCAAGAGATGCAGGGAGAATGTGAGGAAGAACTTTTTCACGTAGCGAGTGATATGATCTGGTTGCCTATGAGGGTAGTGGAAGCAGAAGCAATCAATGATTTCAGAAGGAAATTGGATGGGCACTTGAAGGAAATAAACTTGCATGGCTACGGGGATCAAGCGGACGAGCAGGACTGACAATCCAGCTCCACAGAGAGCTGGCAAGGACGCGATGAGCCAAATGGCCTCCTTCTGTGCTGTAAATGACTCTATGACTGTATGAGACTGAGATCGATCATCTACCCTTCACCTCTGGCTAAATATGGTTGCAAATGTCTTTTGCACTAACATGCACGAATGGGCTCCACCATCATTCAGGATGGGGATGTGTGTGGATCCTCCTCCTCTCATTAATTGTTTAACTGCCCACTACCATTCATGAAAATTTAAATTGTCCCAGGATCCACACCCTTTTTGGGGAGAGAACTTCAGATTTCCATTACATCTGTGTGAATAAGTGCTTCCTAATTTCACTCACAAATGGCCTTGTGGAATTTTAATACTTTGCCACATTATTCTGGATTCCTCCTCCAGAGAAATAGTTTCTCTGTGTCTACCCTATTATATTTTATCATTTTAAAGATCTCAATTAGATTAGCCTTCAGTGTTCTAAACTCAAGTGAATACAAACCAGGTTCATGCAACATCTCCTCATAACTTAAGCTCTTAAGGCATGATATCATTCTTGTGAAACCAGATGGAGTCTGAACAAGGATCTGTTCAACTGAAATACTGCTTCTGCATTTTTATATTGCAACCCTTTTGAGATAAATTCCAACATTCCGTTTTATTTTGATTATTTTTTAATTCTGTACACCAGATTTTAGTGATTTGTGTACATGCACATCCAAATCCCTTTGCTAGTCTCTAGTTGTTCAGAACATTTTCCAATTTGCATTTCTCAAATTCAAAGTAAGTGACCTCTCATTCCCCACATTAAACTCCATCTGCCATAACTTAATTCTGTGCACTTTCATTTTTGCTCGATATCACTTGTGCAGAACCTTATTAAGTGCCTTCTGGACGTTCATATAGACAACAATCATAAAACACTCCCCTATCCACCAGGCTAGTGACCTCCCCAAGAAAGTCACTTAGATTAGTTACACATGATCTGCTCTTCATGAATGCTGTTGCTCTGACAAATTCCATATCAAGTGCATAAGATTCAGCACCTCCCTCCCCACCATCCATAGCCCCAAACACACAGTGCTTCACTTGTACTTCTTCCAACTTACTATACTTTATGCACTGCTCACAATGTGGTGTCCTCTACATCGGGTAGTCCAAACGCAGATTGGGTGATTGGTTTGCTGAAGACCTTTGTTCAGTTCGCAAGCATGACCCTGAGTTTCTTGTCGCTTGCCATTTTAATTCTCCATCTCATTCTGATCTCTCCGTCCTTGAACACCAACACTGTTCCAATGAAGCTCAACACAAGCTCAACTGCAATTTACCAACTGCTCTATTGCTTGGTAGGAATTGTTAATATTATTTACAGCTGATTTGTCAGAACAGCATTGATGTATTTAATGCAGTAATTTACAACTAATGGCAATTAAGGTGACAAATGAGAATATATTGCAATAACTAGATAATTAACTTAACAAACCAGAATTTAGGTCCTTGACACTGCAGGATTTCACCTGATAATGTGTCACAGACCATCACTACTTGCACTGTTATCTCATTTAACTATGGTACCGGAATGCATGAAGGCCTGCTCTGTTATGCTCTGTGACACATAATATCTATTTTATTTTAATATTTATATAGATATGTAAAACCATTCCAATTTACACAGTGTACTACCATGTATTGGAAAATATGTTAAAAATAAGTGTCATGAATCAAAATTTCCTCGAGTGGGTTACATAAGAACATATGAATTAGGAGCTGGAGTAGGCCATTTGGCTCCTTCAAGTCTGCTCCACCATTTAATCAGATCATGGCTGATCTGATTGTGGCCCCAACTCTACATACCCGCCGACCACTGATACCCTTTGACTCCCTTGTTAGTCAAGAATTTTTCTGCCTCTGACTTAAAAATATTCTATGACTCTGCCTCTACTGCTCTCTGGGAAAGAGAATTCCAAAGAAACACAGCCCTCCGAGAGAAAATAAATTCTCCACATCTCCGTCTCGACCCCTTATTATTTAACTGTGTCCCTTAGATATGTTTCAATAAAATCACCACTCATTCTTCTAAATTCCAATGGATACAGACCCAACCTGTTCAACATTTCTTCATAAGATAACCCTCCCATCCCAGGTATCAGTCAAGTGAACCATCTCTGAACTTCCAGATTCCATCTAGAAATCTACTTTTACGCTATCAGTGCTCACTTCCCCTTTCAAAAGTTTCTAAATCCCTTACTGCACTCCATTATTTGTTTTTTTTCACTGTAAGTCAAGAAAATTGTGTTTAGCTAGAGCTTTAGCCATGACAAATTGGTGTCCCGCTGTGCTCTCACTTTAATTACCCCTTTCTGTACGCCAGATCTTTGGGATGCTATTTTCACAGCAAGTTACAGAACATGATTTTAAAACATAAACAAAAGTATTGCAATCCAATTTAATAATAAAGGATTTAGCTTATTCAGAACCCCTTGGAGCAGCAGCCTTAGTCCTCGTGTTTTCTACTTTACACAAACACACCAACAACACGAAGAGGATTGGTAACTGAGTTCAGTGGGTTCTTTTATTTGAAGAAATGAAACTATATACAACAATGGCATCAAGGAGCCCTAGCAAAACTGCAGGCAATGGGAATTGGGGGAAAACTCTTCACTGGTTGGAACCGTACCTAGCAAAAAGGAAGATGGTTGTGGTTGTTGGAGGTCAATCATCTCAGCTCCAGGACATCACTGCAGGAGTTCCTCAGGGTAGTGTCTTAAGCCCAGCTGCTTCATCAATGATCTTCCTTCAATCATAAGATCAGAAGTAGGCATGTTCGCTGATGAATGCATAACATTCAGCACCATTCACGATTCCTCAGATACTGAGTCTGTAGAATTGCAGCAAGACCTGGAGAATATCCAGGCTTGGGCTGATAAGTGGCAATTAACATTCGCGCCACACAAGTACCAGGCAATGACCATCTCCAACAAGAGAATCTAACCATTTCCCCTTGACATTCAATGGCATTATGATTGCTGAATCCCCTACTATCAACATCCTGGGGGTTACCAGTGACTAGAAACTGAACTGGAGTAGCCATATAAACACCGTTACTACAAGAGCAGGTCAGAGGCTAGGAATCCTGTGGCAAGTAACTCACCTCGTGACTCTACAAAGCCTAACCACCATCTACAAGGCACAAGTCAGGAGTGTGATAGAATACTCTCCACTTGCCTGGATGGGTGCAGCTCCAACAACACTCAAAAGGCTCGACACCATCCAGGAAAAAGTAGCCCGCTTGATTGGCAACCCATCCACAAACATTCACTCCCTCCACCAATGATGCACAGTGGAAGCAGTGTGTACCATCTACAAGATGCACTTTAGCAATGCATGAAGGCTCCTTAGACAGCATCTTCCAACTCTGCGACCTCTACCAACTAGAAGGACAAGGGCAGCAGATGCGTGGGAACACCATCACCTGCAAGTTCCCCTATAAGCCATGCACCATCCTGACTTGGAACTATATTGCTGTTCCTTCACTGTCACTGGGTCAAAATCCTGAACTCCCTAATAGCACTGTGGGTGTACCTACCCCACATGGACTGCAGCTGTTCAAGAAGGCAGCTCACCGCCACCAATAATGGGCAATAAATGCTGGCCTGGCCAGCGACACCCACATCCCATGAAATGAATTTTAAAAAATCTGGGATGCTAGTTAACATGTTGGGTCTCTAAAACTGCTCCTATCTTCTGCCTGATGATTATATGAGTATATACATCACATCCTGTCTGGTGATGCACAGCAGTTTTAGATATGGCCCTTAACGGTAATGCATAACACCCTAAACCTCTTTTCAAGGTTGTTTATCACTTGAAACAGTGCTTTTTTAAAGTGGCCAAACAACGTTATGGAAGCTGTTTATGAGCTTTTGCAAATTTTGTAAGCTTGTATGCATGTTACACTGTTTTCAGTTTCCAAGGACAGGGACTTCCACTTCTCTCATCCCCTGTCTCTCAGCAGCTGGATGGATCTTTGGCACCTGTTATGCTATGTGAAATCCAGCGTAATGGTCTGCCAAGATTCCCAAGTCGGGCCTCTGGAGGCGCAGGTGTGGGTTATACTTTGGATCCACCAAAATTTTTCAGGACATTTTGTCCCACTTACAAGAGCCTATCTCCCTCATCCTCTTAACAAGACCTAGCAACAAGCCCCATAAGACCGTAACCTCTCACACAGATGGATACCTGAGATGTGACCCGAATGGGATTGCCATGCAAAGGAAGAAACCTCCCCCTGACCAAACAAAAAAATACAGGGGTCAGTACTGGAGGTTTGTTTCATGGGTTTTCATTTCATGTCCTCTTTACAAAAACCATCACATACATTTTTTTCTTTCTTCATTTTTTAACTATTTGAGAGTTTGCATTAAGTAAAACAATATGTAAAGTAACATTCATTGTAAAACAGTGCCACAGAATAGGGATACTTAAGGATAATACAGTTGATGAAAATGATGCAGTATATCAAGCCACATCCAAATGAAAGTATTACACCAAAATCCAATTGTAAAGAAGTGTGAGCCAATGGAAATACTTCAATAAACTTAAATAAAAGTTGAGAAAAATGATGTATTTGTAGCAGTGAGGGCAGGAGAAAAGGAACTCGCTTCCCCAGTCTCTCAGTAACTGGATGGACATTGACAGCCAATATGCTGTGCTACTCCTTGAACCAATGGAAGGATAAAAAAATTGGAATGGAATCATGCAAACAGGTAATGTGTACAGCATTGATTTTCCAAACAAATTCCAATTTAAATACTGCTGTTTCTCAATGGAGAGAGGGGGTGGGTAGTGGGGGGGAGGGGGGAAGGTAAATTTAGAAGGTTAATTGTCTACAGGGAATGTTCCTGTTCATCTTTTAACATTTGAAATTAATACAGAGTATGAAGAGCCGATCTGCTGCTTGTCCCCTTGTTGGCAAATGATAGGTGGAAGAGGGAGCAAAAATGAGAAAGAAAATCCGAGTCAAACCAAAATGAAAAAAAGAGGGGTGGGAGAGGAAAGTTTAAAAAATGGTTTTACAAGCACATTTTATAATTTTGTTGCAGGATGATTCTAGCAATTGGATACTTCGGCCTGTCTTTGAGCACACCCAATCTCCATGGTGATGGCTATTTGAACTGTTTCTTCTCTGGTGCCATCGAAGTTCCGGCCCATGTAGCAGCTTGGTTTTTCCTCCAGAGGTTTCCCCGCAAGATCAGCCTTTCAGGCACACTTTTACTTGGTGGAATCGTCCTTTTCTTCATCCAGCTTATACCTTCAAGTAAATTTTTGAAGTGCAGCTGAAAGAATTATAACTTGCCCTTTGTTGACTGAAGGGGCAGAAAACATTGGTGGGTAGACCCCCAAACAACAGTGGTGATGTAGAGGATGGCATTAAACAGGAAATTAGAGACGCATGCGATAAGGGTACAACTGTACTTATGGGTGACTTTAATCTACATATAGATTGGGCAAACCAAATTAGCAATAATACTGTTAGAGGAGGAATTCCTGGAGTGCGTAGGTGTTGTTTTTTTTGGACCAATACGTTGAGGAACCAACTAGAGAACAGGCCATCCTAGAATGGGTATTGTGTAATGAGAAAGGATTAGTTAACAATCTTGTTGTGCGGGGTCCCTTGGGGAAGAGTGACCATGACATGATAGAATTCTTCATTAAGATTGAGAGTGAGAGAGTTGATTCCGAGACTAGGGTCCTGAATCTAAATAAAGGAAACTATGAAGGTATGAGGCGCATGTTGGCTATGATAGATTGGGGAATGTTACTTAAAGGGTTGTCAGTGGATAGGCAATGGTTAGCATTTAAAGAGCGCTTGGATGAATCACAAGAATTGTTCATTCCTGTCTGGCACAAAAATAAAACAGGAAGGGTGGCTCAACCCTGGCTTACAAAATAAATTAGGGATATTATTAGATCCAAATGAGGAGAAATATAAAATGGCCAGAACAAGCACCAAACCTGAGGATTGGGAGCAGTTTAGAATTCAGCAAAGGAGGACCAAGGGATTGACTAAGAAGGAGAAGATTGAGTATGAGAGTAAGCTTGCAGAGAACATAAAAACTGACTGTAAAAGCTTATATAGATATGTGAGGAGAAAAAGATTAATGAAGACAAATATGGGTCCCTAACAGTCAGAAACGAGGGAATTTATAATGGGGAACAAAGAAATGGCAGACCAATTAAATACATACTTTGGTTCTGTCTTCACAAAGGAGGACACAGATTGCCTCCCAGAAATGTTGGGGAACATAGGGTCGAGTGAGAAGGAAGAATTGTATGAAATCAGTATTAGTAGGGAAATGGTGTTAGGGAAATTGATGGGATTGAAGGCCGATAAATCCCCAGGGCCTGATAATCTACATCCCAGAGCACTTAAGGAAGTGGCCCGAGAAATAGTAGATGCATTGCTGGTCATTTTTCAAAATTCTATTGACTCTGGAACAGTTCCAACGGATTGGAGGGTGGCTAATGTAACCCCACTATTTAAAAAAGGAGGTAGAGAGAAAACAGGGAATTAGTTCGCCTGACATCAGTAGTGGGGAAAATGCTACAGTCCATTATAAAAGATGTGATAGCAGAGCACTTGGAAAACAATGACAGGACAGGACAAAGTCAACATGGATTTACAAAAGGGAAATCATGCTTGACAAATCTACTAGAATTTTTTGAGCATGTAACTAGTAGAATAAATAAGGGAGAACCAATGGATGTGGTGTATTTGGACTTTCAGAAGGCTTTTGATAAGTTCCCACATAAGAGATTAGCGTGCAAAATTAAAACACATGGGATTGGGGGTAAGGTACTGATATGGAGAGAGAACTGGTTGGCTGACAGGAAACAAAGAGTAGGAATAAAGGGGTCTTTTTCCAAGTGGCAGGCAGTGACTAGTGGGGTACTTCAGGGATCAGTGCTAGGACCCCAGCTATTTACAATATACATTAATGATATGGATGAGGGAATTAAATGTGATATATCCAAGTTTGCAGACGACACAAAGCTGGGTGGGAGTGTGAGCTGTGAGGAGGATGCAGAGAAGCTCCAGTGTGATTTGGACAGATTGAGTGAGTGGTCAACTACATGGCAGATGCAGTATAATGTGGCTAATGTAGAAACATAGAAAATAGGACCAGGAGTAGGCCATTTGGCCCATTGAGCCTGCACCGCCATTCAATACGATCATGGCTGATCGTCCAAATTCAGTACCCTGTTCCCGCTTTCTCCCCAAAACTCTTGATTCCTTTATCCCTCCGAACGATATCTAACTCTTTCTTGAATATATTTAATGATTTAGCCTCAACTGCTTTCTGTGGTAGAGAATGTGAGGTTGTCCATTTTGGCGGCAAAAACAGAAAGGCAGATTATCTGAACAGCGATGGATTGGGAAAGAGGGAAGTGCAGCGAGACCTGGGTGTCCTTGTGCACCAGTCGCTGAATGTAAGCTTGCAGGTGCAGCAGGCAGTTAAGAAGGCAAATGGTATGTTAGCCTTCATAGCGAGAGGATTCGAGTACAGGAGCAAGGATATCTTGCTGCAATTATATAGGGCCTTGGAGAGACCACATCTGGAGTATTGTGTGCAGTTTTGGTCTTCTAATTTGAGGCAGGATGTATTTGTTATGGAGGGAATGCAGTGAAGGTCCACCAGACTGATTCCTGGGATGGAAGAGAGATTGGGTCGATTAGGCTTGTATTCGCTAGAGTTTAGAAAAATGAGAGGAGATCTCATAGAAACCTACAAAATTCTAACAGGACTGGACAGATGAGATGCAGGAAGGATGTTCCCAATGGCGGGGGAGTCCAGGACCAGGGGTCACAGTCTAAGGATAAGGGGTAAGCCATTTAGGACTGAGATGAGGAGAGATTTCTTCACCCAGAGAGTGGTGAACCTGTGGAATTCTCTACCACAGAAAGCAGTTGAGGCCAAATCATTAAATATATTCAAAAAAGAGTTAGATATAGTTCTTAGGGCTAATGGGAGCAGGGGATACGGGGAGAAAGCGGGAACAGGTTACTGAGTTTGGATAATCAGCCATGATCATATTGAATGGCATAGCAGGCTCGAAGGGCCGAATGGCCTACTCCTGCTCCTATTTTTCTATGTTTCTATGTTTTAAAGCAGCATTTCACTGTAAAGTATACATGTGGTATAATCCTTAAAAGATTGCAGCATTCTGGCACACTGTTCCACAACTATGAGGCCCATCACAATTTTACTGATCTTAAGCTGTGTTGTAAGGATGAGATGCTGGGAGGAAAAGTGAGGGAGGGAAAATTCGTGAGTGACTAACCCCAGGCCACTCCTGTATACCTCATACTTTACTCAACATCAGCATTAGGAGAACAACTGAATCATCTAACCACCTTTTCATCTCTAGTTATACAAAATTGTAAAAAAAAACATATTTTATCCAAGAATCTTAAAATGGAATGGCTGAAACTTACTTAAATTATGTTGCAGTCGAGTGCTACAACTGGAGCCAACACATTCTTAGAAAATGACATGCATTATGTTGTGCATAAAGTCTGCTCGTTATATACTTAATGCTGCATCGACAACCTTGCACCCCCACCCCTACCCTTCTCTTGTTGTTGTCTCACACTAGTAATTAGATGAAATATCTGTTTTCTTGGGAGAATTAAGATCCATACATAATGTCCTTTTATTTCCATTGAGTTTCAGAGTGCCAATGCATAAGTACAGGCACTGCCATGAGAGTATAATGCATCAGCTGGAATTCTGCAGGTGAGAACCCTCGCCTATCATAAATTTGCACATAGCCACTAAAATCCTGACCACCCAGCTTTGCTTCTAGGCCTCGCATGATAACTCTCACTGTAATTGGGTCCTTCTCAAGAAGCACTGCCCTTCTTCCATTCAAAATCACATCATTATCCCCTTCCTCAAAAATGACCAAAATCAAACCTCCACCCAGTTCTCAACCTCTCTTTCCTCAAAAGAATCTTTGAATTTATTCTTGACTCCCTGATCTATGTCCATCTCTCATGCAATTCTGTTTCAAAATACTTCAATCAGGTTTTCACCCTTTCACAGCTCTAAAACTGTCTTTACCAAAGTTACGACCAACGTTCATTCTGAATGTGAACCTGGTGCATTATTCTTCCTCAGCCTCCTCAACCTTTATGTAGCCGTTGACAGTATCAACACACCATTTTCCTTCAACAGTTAGGGGCAGCACAGTGGTTAGCACTGCAGCCTCACAGCTCCAGCGACCCGGGTTCAGTTCTGGGTACTGCCTGTGCCGAGTTTGCAAGTTCTCCCTGTGATCGCGTGGGTTTCTGCTGGGTGCTCCGGTTTCCTCCCACAGCCAAAGACTTGCAGGTTGATAGGTAAATTAGCCATTGTAAATTGCCCCTAGTGTATGTAGGTGGTAGGAGAATGGTGGGGATGTGGTAGAGAATATGGGGTTAATGTAGGATTAGTATAAATGGATGGTTGATGGTCAGCACAGACTCAGTGGGCCAAGGGGCCTGTTTCAGTGCTGTATGACTCTATGTATGGGAACACATATACTCCTTCAACCAGTTCAATGGGATATTAGCTAAAATGATCTGTATCCTTGAATTAAGACACAATGTAACATGTATATATATTTCTTTAGAAATATAGTTTTATCTTTGTTTATTACCAACTTCAAGTTCCATCAAGGTACCATAAAGGTAAGAGAACACTACAATATATTTTGTTCTATGGGATACCAGCAGAATACAGGGATTATCTTTGTTCCAGGAACTATGCCAGCCATGGTTGTCTTCTTCTTCTGTGAAGGATTTGTTTTAACTCCTATCAAGCTGTAAACTGTTTCCCTTTCTTACCACTGCGAGGTGACGACTCTGCTGTAACTCCCTTTTTATTTCTCAGCCTTCCGAAGAACCCTATTACATTTGTCTGAACAGATGGCTGCTGATGCTCTTGCAATCAGCACTGGTAAACGTCACATACCTTCGACAGAGCATATTCTTTCCCTTTCTGAAAGCTATTGAACTCCAGGAGTTTGCAAGGATATTTTGCCAGACCTCCACATTTTGTAAGAGCATTTTGCTAATTTCTACAAGCTACTTTCTTACACAGAACATATGTTCATATATTCCAAATTCCAAAACATTTATCAGCTATTTCAAGCTATTATGCCTTAAAACTACATGATTGCCCCAAACATAGATTTGACACGATGGGCTGAATTTTACCGAGCCTACGATGTCAGGCTCCATGGCGAGGGGGCGGTTGGGGGGCCAGAAGATGGTCGCAACAGAGGCCCGCCACAGAGCTTGACGCCGGGATGGTCCAGCCCCACTCTTCCAGGCAGCGGCAAGGCTCCATAGCGCTCCCGTCCCCCCACCCCCCACCGCTGGATGATGGGACTGGTATTTACATATTTAAATCAATGAAATGAATAAATTTAAATTAATTAACCTGCAATCTTCCGCGCCCGCCGCGATCCTCAGTGTGGTGGCGGCACTCCTGTGCTTTCAATTCCCCATCTGGGGAAAGCTGGCATGACACTGGTGTGGAAGGGGGATGAGTGAAGATTTCCAGTGCGGAGGGGGAGGACAGGTCAAATAAACGTAATGAGTATAGGGGATGGTTGGAAGGAGTAAACTTTAAACTTTGTACAGTCTTGGGAAGGGTGGGGGTGGTGTAGGGAAGGTCAGGTTTCAAAGGTAAGTGTTTGGGGGGAGGGGAAGGGCAAATATTAATGTAATTGTTATTGTGGGGGGGGGGTGCGAAAGGGGTATTAGAATTTTGTTTGATAAGTTTGGTGTGCGTATCTTTAAAAATATAAATATGCTGGAAGGGCTGGCTGCCCTTTAAAAATGGCGACAGCATCTGCAGCCCGGCAGCTGCCACCATTGCTGGCGATGGACAGCCCACCCCTTCACGTGTTTGGGGGGGAAGGGCGGGTCGCCCCGGCTATTTAAATGAGCCACCGCCAGGAGCAATGCAGTTATTATCCAACAGGAAATGTCTTCAATTGTTCCAGTCTTGTCTATATGATCACAGCCAGAGTAGCTCTCGCAATGACTTCTATTCCACCACACCTTTACTTTTGGAATCCCAAATGATTTATCGCTGATTTCTTCCTTATCAACATCAGTATGCAGATCCTTGTCGACATCATATTGAGGTATGGGGTCAGCTTCCACATGTACACGAATGACAACCAATTCTACCACTCTCAACCCTCCAGTGCCTCTGTATCATTGTTTATTTAACACCAGGAGTCTCTTATGAGTCATAATTTCCTGACGTTAAAGCACAGAAGAGCAATAGTTATAGGGGACTCTATAGTCAGGGGCACAGATAGGCGCTTCTGTGGACGTGAAAGAGACTCCAGGATGGTATGTTGCCTCCCTGGTGCCAGGGTCAAGGATGTCTCTGAACGGACAGGGGGCATTCTGAAGGGGGAGGGTGAACAGCCAGAGGTTGTGGTACACATGGATACCAACGAAATAGGCAGGAAGAGTGATGAGGTCCTGCAGGGGGAGTTTACGGAGTTAGGTAGAAAGTTAAAAGACAGGACCTCCAGGGTTGTAATCTCAGGATTACTCCCTGTGCCACATGCCAGTGAGGCTAGAAATAGGAAGATAATGCAGCTAAACACGTGGTTGAACAGCTGGTGTAGAAGGGAGGGTTTCAGATATCTGGACCATTGGGATCTCTTCAGGGACAGATGGGACCTGCACACAAAGGACGGGTTGCATCTAAACTGGAGAGGCACAAATATCCTGGCTGCGAGGTTTGCTAGCGTCACTCGGGAGGGGTTAAACTAGTTTGAGGGGGGGGGTGGGTGGGAACCAGAGCAGTAGGACAGCAAGTGAAATAAATGAGGGGGAACTAGTAAATAAGGCAGTAAGACTAAGAGGAAGAACAGGTAAGGAGATGTTGCAGAGCACAGCGGGACTGGTGGTCTGAAGTGTATTTGTTTCAATACGAGAAGAATAACAGGTAAGGCAGATGAACTTAGAGCTTGGATTAGTACTTGGAAATATGATGTTGTTGCTATTACAGAGACTTGGTTGAGGGAAGGACAGGATTGGCAGCTAAATGTTCCAGGATTTAGAAGCTTCAGGCAGGATAGAGGGGGATGTAAAAGGGGTGGGGGAGTTGCATTACTTGTTAAGGAGAATATCACAGCTGTACTGCGGGAGGACACCTCGGAGGGGTCCTGCAGTGAGGCAATATGGGTGGAGCTCAGGAATAGGAAGGGTGTCGTCACGATGTTGGGGGTTTTCTACAGGCCTCCCAACAGTCAGCGGGAGGTAGAGGAGCAGATATGTGGACAGATTTTGGAAAGATGTAAAGGTAACAGGGTTGTAGTGGTGGGTGATTTTAACTTCCCCTATATTGACTAGGACTCACTTAGTGCCAGGGGCTTGGATGGGGCAGAATTTGTAAGGAGCATTCAGGAGGGCTTCTTGAAACAATATGTAGATAGTCCAACTAGGGATGGGGCCATACTGGATCTGGTATTGTGGAATGAGCCTGGCCAGGTGGTTGAAGTTTCAGTAGGGGAGCATTTCGGGAACAGTGACCATAATTCCATAAGTTTTAGGGTACTTGTGGATAAGGATAAGAGTAGTCCTTGGGTCAAGGTGCTAAATTGGGGGAAGGCTAATTATAACAATATTAGGCAAGAACTGAAGAATTAAGACTGGGGGCGGCTGTTTGAGGGTAAATCAACATCTGACATGTGGGATTCTTTCAAACGTCAGTTGATTAGAATCCAGGACCAGCATGTTCCTGTGAGGAAGAAGGATAAATTTGGCAAGTTTCGGGAACCTTGGATCACGCGGGATATTGTGAGCCTAGTCAAAAAAGAAAAAGGAAGCATTCATAAGAGCTGGAAGACGAGGAACAGACGAATCCCCTGAGGAATATAAAGATAGTAGAAAGGAACTTAAGCAAGGAGTCAGGAAGGCTAAAAGGGGTCATGAAAAGTCATTGGCAAACAGGATTAAGGAAAATCCCAAGGCTTTTTATACGTATATAAAGAGCAAGAGGGTAATCAGGGAAAGGGTTGGCCCACTCAAGGACAGAGAAGGGAATCTATGTGTGGAGCCAGAGGAAATGGACGAGGTACTAAATGAGTACTTTGCATCAGTATTCACTAAAGAGAAGGACTTGGTGGATAATGAGCCTCAGGAAGGGAGTGTAGATAGCCTCAGTCATCTCATTATCAAAAAGGAGGAGATGTTGGGTGTCTTGCAAAGCATTAAGGTAGATAAGTCCCCAGGGCCTGATGGGATCTACCCCAGAATACTGAGGGAGGCAAGGGAAGAAATTGCTGGGGCCTTGACAGAAATCTTTGCATCCTCATTGGCGACAGGTGAGGTCCCAGAGGACTGGAGAATAGCCAATGTTGTTCCTTTGTTTAAGAAGAGTAGCAAGGATAATCCAAGAAATTATAGGCCGGTGAGTGGTAGGGAAATTATTAGAGAGGATTCTTTGGGACAGGATTTACTCCCATTTGGAAACAAACGAACTTATTAGCAAGAGGCAGCATGGTTTTGTGAAGGGGAAGTCGTGTCTCACTAATTTGATTGAGTTTTTTGAGGAAGTGACAAAGATGATTGATGAAGGAAGGGCAATGGATGTTATCTATATGGACTTCAGTAAAGCCTTTGACAAGGTCCGTCATGGCAGACTGATACAAAAGGTGAAGTCACACGGGATCAGCGATGAGCTGGCAAGATGGATACAGAACTGGCTCGGTCATAGATGACAGAGGGTAGCAGTGGATGGGTGTTTTTCTGAATGGAGGGATCTGACTAGTGGTGTTCCGCAGGTATCTGTGCTGGGACCTTTGATCTTTGTAGTATATATAAATGATTTGAAGGAAAATGTAGCTGGTCTGATTAGTAAGTTTGCGGACGACACAAAGGTTGGTGGAGTTGCGGATAGTGATGGGGATTGTCAGAGGATACAGCAGGATATAGATCGGTTGGAGACTTGGGCGGAGAAATGGCAGATGGAGTTTAATCCGGACAAATGTGAGGTAATGCATTTTGGAAGGTCTAATGCAGGTGGGAAGTATACAGTAAATGGCAGAACCCTTAGGAGTATTGACAGGCAGAGTGATCTGGGCGTACAGGTCCACAGGTCACTGTGGAAAGTGGCAACGCAGGTGGATAAGGTAGTCAAGAAGGCATACGGCATGCTTGCCTTCATCGGTCGGGGAACAGGGTATAAAAATTGGCAAGTCATGCTGCAGCTGTACAGAATTTTAGTTAAGCCACACTTAGAATATTGCGTGCAATTCTGGTTGCCACACTACCAGAAGGACGTGGAGGCTTTGGAGAGGGTACAGAGGAGGTTTACCAGGATGTTGCCTGGTCTGGAGGGCATTAGCTATGAGGAGAGGTTGGATAAACCTGGATTGTTTTCACTGGAACGACGGAGGTGGAGGGGCGACATGATAGATGTTTACAAAGTTATGAGCGGCATGGACAGAGTGGATAGTCAGAAGCTTTTTCCCCGGGTGGAAGAGTCAGTTACTAGGGGACATAGGTTTAAGGTGCGAGGGGCAAAGTTTAGAGGGGATGTGCGAGGCAAGTTCTTTACACAGAGGGTGGTGAGTGCATGGAACTTACTGCCGGGGGAGGTGGTGGAAGCAGGTACGATAGCGATGTTTAAGAGGCATCTTGACAAATACATGAATAGGAAGGGAATAGAGGGATACGGTCCCCAGAAGTGCAGAAGGTTTTGGTTTAGACAGGCATCAAGATCGACGCAGGCTTGGAGGGCCGAATGGTCTGTTTCTGTGCTGTACTGTTCTTTGTTCTTTGTTCTTTGTTAAACACTGGGAAGATCAAAACCATTAACTATCTTGCGACCACCTCCATGCTCTCACCATCAACTCCAGCATTCTCCTCAGTCATTGACTTTAGCTGAACCAGACTGTCCATACCTATTGTTTTTTATTTGACTAGTGTCATGAAGACTCCAGCTGCCACGAATGAGGCATATTAATTTAAACTGTTGCTGGAATGAAGAGATGAATTGTTTAAAGAGATCAGCAGTGGCTGGACAAATTTGCATTCTAAGCGACAGTTGCCCAGGAAAAGATAATAGAACTGCTCCCTGATCCAGTTAACCCAAATGGATTTTGATCACCAGATATCGAAGGTGGAACAAGCCAGCATTCCATTTCCCCCCCCCCCCCCCACCCCCACCGTGGGTGTCTGCTAAGATGAAAGGAATCCACAAAAACGCAGGAGAGTTTGTTAAAAAACAACTAGTCACATGACTAACTTGTTGGCCCAGGGTTTTTGAACTGTGTTCACAGGACAGTTTGAAGTCAGAGACTGCTTTGAAGACAAAAGAGAAGGAAAGTCTCTCTCCCTGGTTCTCTCTCGCTCACAAATTTCCAGATCCACTGAAGTCACTTAAACCTCAAGAGAGAAACCTCTCCATTGAAACAATTTTGAAAGTGTGCACTGGGCCCCACGAAACGGCAAGATTTAACTGCAATCAAAGGCTCTACACTGAACTCAAAGGACAGTAAATGACCTTCAGCTATTGCTTCAAACTTTTCCCCTTTATTCTTGCTCCTTTTCTGCCTCTATCTGCATGTGTGTATCGCGTATGCATGCTAGTATGCTCGCGTTGCATATTCGTAGTAGTTTTAACTGAATTAGAGTTTTAAGGTTAGTAAACTTACACCTTTCTTGTTTAAATATAAAAAAACCTGTTTGGTTGATTTCTTTGCCTTACAATTGGAGGGCAATTGTAGAGCAAAGCATACAAAGATTCACTGAGGGGGAGCTAAAAACACGGTGTTTTAAAAATTAAACCTGTAACAGTCGAACCAGGCAGAGGCTGAGAGGGAACCCCTCGATCCCTTTCTCACCTGGTTGTAACAGAAATTTGGGGGCTAACATATGGATTCGACCCACAGACAAACGAGAAATTGGAAGTGGGAAATCAAATTAATCCCAATCAAATAGAGAAACGTTGTCAATACAGGCTTTCTTGTGTTTGTGTGTGCTAGAATACTAACATGTCGGCGACTGAAGTCAGTAACTCCCCAAGCAAGGGTGAAGTAATTTGGGATAAGTTAAAAGCACTGTCTATGGAAGAGTTGAGAAAAATGGCTGAGCAGTGTGGGATCACATTTCATGCAAAGGTAGAAAGTCTGAACTCCTAAGACTAGTGGCCAGTCTTCAGTTCCGATGAAGGGTCACTGACCCGAAACGTTAACTCTGCTTCTCTTTTCACAGATGCTGCCAGACCTGCTGAGTGGTTCCAGCATTTCTTGTTTTTATTTCAGATTTCCAGCATCCGCAGTATTTTGCTTTTATCTTCTTCTAAAAATCTCATTTCATTCCGTTGGGTGTGGAGGTGTCATGAAGACCCCACCTGCCACGAATGAGGCATACTAATTTCGTCATATGAAACATTAATTTTAAACTGTTGCTGGACTGAAGAGATGAATTGTTTAAAGAGGCGCTTAACTACCACCAGCCCAGTAATTATAACATCAACATTGAGGAGCTGGTGTAATGAATGCATGCTTTCAGTGCAGAATCTCAATCATTAGGAACATATAATGGGAAATTGTGGATGCTTACTTTTCCATCTATTAATTTTAATGGATGGGAAGTGCCACTGTGAATGTCCAGAAGTACTCCCAGTTGCCGAGGGTGCATGACAGAAGCACATATTTGGAAAATCAGCCTGCGTCTCAATTGTGTGACAGGATTATACAGACATGCACTTGTGCTCCTTCCACTAAGTTTACGGTTCTGTGTGTTCTTCTAGGTCTTTCAGCACTTGCTACAGTGCTGGTGATGATTGGAAAATTTGGGGCCACATCTAGCTTCTCCATAGTTTATGTCTATACTGCTGAGCTGTTCCCAACTACAGTAAGAAACATGGGTGTCGGACTGAGCTCAATGGCCTGCCGTCTGGGTGGCATCATCTCGCCTTACATTTTTTATCTTGGTAAGATAACAGTTTAACTTCTATATGTAGGTAGAATATAAGGGGGTGTGATGAGGTATCTCATGGTCATGTAGCGCCTCTGCTTATGGTGCCCCGCTCCATTGAAATGTCATGGTGATGCAGTGTAGGAATATCTCTTCTAATATTAACCAGTAGGATATTCCTACATTCAAGGAATATTCAATGCTGGCTCAGTAGATTTTTGGACTGTAATAAAATCAAGAGGTATGGGGATCAAATGGAATGTGGAGTTGCGGTTGAAGATCTGCCATAATATTATTGATTGTTGGAGCAGGTTCAAGGGACCATATGACCTATTCCTGTACCTTTTTCTTATCCTCTTATGTTCCTGGTACTTCCTATATGCTGTAGAATGAACACGTACTAAATATGCATTAATGTATAATAACTTATATGTTGGCATTAATCAAGCATCAACTAATATCGTCCTGTGTTACGATGGAGGCGGGAGGAGTGCAATGTTTATTCTAGTCCCACTTCTCCACAAGTCACAACATATATTTTAAATTTTCCCACTTACTAATTCAGTCAATCATATACTGTATTTTTCCAGAATAGAACACGTGAACCAGGTTTCTTTAATAATGAACAACAAAGTTATCAATTTATTTTAGAACAAGTCTTAACTAGTAATGAAGTAAAGCATAAGTTTTAAAGTCCCCTTTTTACCTTAGCCCCTCACTCTCACACATTCACACAGACAAAAAAAAACACTTGGGCTGATTACTTGCTCATTTTTGAAGGAAACAGCTGATGAGATATATTGTTCCAAAACTGGCATACAGCCTAACTTCTGAGTACTAATGTTGGGAATTTGGTGCAAGTGGGAATTCGGTGCAGAGGCGGAAGTACATGCTGCTATTAATTCTTTGTGTTTTACCTCCAGTAGCTGATGAGTTTTCTTCTTTTGTCTCCAAGCTAGGAGACTGTAACTTGCTATTACCTTAATTTACTAAATTTTCTGTGGTAAGTGACTGTGGCTTGAGCAACTTTGGCTTGAAGTTGTTGTGCTGGAGTCCGAGCTGAAGATCCTGTGGGGCATCAGGGAGGAGGAGAGTTACCTGGACACTTTGTTTCAAAAGGCAGTCACACCCTGAGGTTAAGTAGAACTTTAGAGTTGGTCAATAGTCAGGGACAGGAGGATGTGACTGCAAGTCAGGCAGTTATGGGGATCCAGGATGTAGTGATGGAGGAGACTCAGCCCTTGACCTTGTGTGGATGAGAACAAGAACTGCAGGGTGGAGGAGCAAAACTGACCATAGCACCATAGTGCAGCAAACGTTTCAAGTCGGGGGAGTGAAAATGAATATGGTATTTTTTTTTTTAGAACATTACAGCGCAGTACAAGCCCTTCGGCCCTCGATGTTGCGCCGACCTGTGAAACCATCTGACCTACACTATTCCATTTTCATCCATATGTCTATCCAATGACCACTTAAATGCCCTTAAAGTTGGCGAGTCTACTACTGGTGCAGGCAGGGCATTCCACGCCCCTACTACTCTCTGAGTAAAGAAACTACCTCTAACATCTGTCCTATATCTATCACCCCTCAACTTAAAACTATGTCCCCTCGTGTTTGCCATCACCATCCAAGGAAAAAGACTCTCACTATCCACCCTATCTAACCCTCTGATTATCTTATATGTCTCTATTAAGTCACCTCTCCTCCTCCTTCTCTCCAACGAAAACAACCTCAAGTCCCTCAGCCTTTCCTCGTAAGACCTTCCCTCCATACCAGGCAACATCCTAGTAAATCTCCTCTGCACCCTTTCCAAAGCTTCCACATCCTTCCTATAATGCGGTGACCAGAACTGCATGCAATACTCCAGGTGCGGCCTCACCAGAGTTTTGTACAGCTGCAGCATGACCTCGTGGCTCCGAAACTCGATCCCCCTACTAATAAAAGCTAACACACCATATGCCTTCTTAACAGCCCTATTAACCTGGGTAGCAACTTTCAGGGATTTATGTACCTGGACACCAAGATCTCTCTGCTCATCTACACTACCAAGAATCTTCCCATTAGCCCAGTACTCTGCATTCCTGTTACTCCTTCCAAAGTGAATCACCTCACACTTTTCCGCATTAAACTCCATTTGCCATCTCAGCCCAGCTCTGCAGCCTATCTATGTCCCTCTGTACCCGACAACATCCTTCAGCACTATCCACAACTCCACCGACCTTCATGTCATCCGCAAATTTACTAACCCACCCTTCTACACCCTCTTCCAGGTCATTTATAAAAATGACAAACAGCAGTGGCCCCAAAACAGATCCTTGCGGTACACCACTAGTAGCTAAACTCCAGGATGAACATTTGCCATCAACCAGTACAGTCAAGGGGATAGCTACTGTTTTTTGCACCCATGACTGGAGTTCTGAAGGTTGTGTTGCCTGCCCAATGTCAGCGTTAAAGACATCGCCTCGCTGGAGATGAACTCAGAGTAGGAGGGGATGGATCCAGTTGTCATGGTCCACCGAGGAACCAATGACATCGGTAGAACTAAGAATGATGTTCTGCTGAGAAAGTTTAAAGAGTTAGGGTCCAAATTAAAGTGCAAATCTCAAAGGTAGTAGTCTCTGGATTGTTAAACGAGCCATGCATCATTAGGCATAAGGTCAACCAGATTAGAGAATTAAATGCATGACTTAAAAGTGTTGTAAGAAGGAGTTTCATTTTATGGGGCAGTGGCACCAGTACTGATGAAAGAGGGGGCTGTTCCATTGGGATGGGATCCACTTAAACTGGGCTGGCAGCAATGTCCTGACAAATTTTATACCTAAGACTGTGGATAGGGTTTTAAACTAAAAGGGAGAGGGAATGGTCAGATGAAGGGAGATTTCGAAATCTAAAGAAAAAAGTCAAGGCAGTGTAATGATTTGGGTGAAGACAAACAGTGTAACAGGAAGGGACAGATAATTTAACGATGAGTTTAATAGTGCATCAGTGAATAAGGTCCATGCAAAGAATAGTAGCAAAAACTAAAATTAAAGGTTTTTTTTATCTGAATGCACAAAGTTTTCATAATATGATAGTTGAACTAGCAGCAAAAATTGAGGTGACTGGTTTTAATCTAATTGCCATTACAGAGACATGGTTACAAGGTGATCAAGGTTGGGAAATAAATATTCCAGGGTACATAACATTTCGAAAAGACAAACAGAATGGAAAAGGAGGAAGGGTAGCCCTGATAAGGATGAAATAAGGATAGTATTGAGAAAGGTTATTGGCTCTGAAGATCAGGAACTTGAATCAGTGTGGGAGGAGATTAGAATAATAAGTGTCCAAAAATGCTGTTGTGAGTAGTTTCTTGGCCCTCTAACAGCAGCTATACTGATGGACAGAGCATTAATCAAGAAATAATTCAAGCCTGTAACAAAGGCAATGTAATAATCATGGGGACTTTCATCTTCATAGATTGGACAAATCAAATTGGCAAAGGTGTTCTGGAAGATGAGTATGTAGAATGCGTTCATGAGAATTTCCTGGAACATATGCGATGGAACCAATTAGGGATAAATATATTTTAGATCTAGTATTGTGCAATGATGCAGGTTTAATTAGTAATCTCACAGTAAAAGATCCGCTGGGAAAAAGTGATAATAATACAATAGAATTCCGTATAACGTTTGAAAGCGGCATTCTCCAGTCCCAAACAGGAACCCCAAGCATAAATATAGCCAATTACATTGGTATGAGAGGAGAGCTGGCTAAGGTTGATTGAGTAAGTGGACTAAAAGGTATGGCAGTAAATAAAGAGTGGGAAACATTTAAAGAAACAATTCAAAATGTTCAACAAAAATACATTCCATTAAAAAACAAAAACTCATATTTGCAAAAGTAATTATAAGTTGCAGTTTCCTGCCTTAGAGACAAAAGAAAAATACTCACCAGTTACTGGAGGTAAAACAAAATAAAAATCATCACCTTCTTCACCAAATTCCCATTTGCACCAAATTCAATTTAGCACCTTGTTAACAAAGCACTCTTTCCTGACCACTCTATGACTTGCTGAGCATGGTATCATATGAACTGCACATTCAGAGAGTGGAACACTTTGCAATTGCAGTATATGTCAGCATTTAGACACAGTGTCCGCAAAGCCAGGTGTGTGCAGTTGATGGCATTCTGCACCCCAGGGGCTGGTAAATTTCACCTTATGGTGTCTGTAGCTAAGGAACTGAGTTTGTGGTAGGGATCAAAGACAATGGGTTTAATCTTCCCAATATTTAGTTGGAGGAAATTTCTGCTCATCCAGGACTGGATGTTGTACAAGCAATGTGACAGAACAAAGACAGTGCAGGGGTTGAGAGAGATACTTGCGAGGTAGAGCTGGGTGGTATCAGCGTGCATGTGGAACACATTAGCGTTTTTGAATGATACTCACTTTATGACAAGCATGAAATCAAGAACAAGGAAATGGCTGGATTTATCCTGTTGTACAGGATATTCTTTTTAAAACACACGCAATATCTGAAACCATAGCACATCATGTTGGTGTCCTAATGCACTGCAACACAGAATGGCAGATCACGGGTTTGATCTTGTAATAAAGAGATGGGATGTATCCCAGGCTGTTATGTGAGGCAAGGGAGGAGATTGCAGGGGCCCTGACACAAATTTTCAAATCCTCTCTGGCCACAGGAGAGGTATCAGAGGATTGGAGGACAGCGAATGTGGTACCATTATTTAAGAAGGGTAGCAGGGATAAACCAGGTAATTACAGGCCGGTGAAGCTAACATCAGTGGTTGGGAAACTATTGGAAAAAATTCTGAAGGACAGGATTTATCTCCATTTGGAGAGGCAGGGATTAATCAGGGATGGTCAGCATGACGTTGTCAGGGGGAGATCGTGTCTGACTAACTTGATTGAATTTTTTGAGGCGCTGACGAAATGTGTAGATGAGGGTAAAGCAGTTGATGTAGTCTATATGGACTTCAGTAAGGCTTTTGATAAGATCCCGCATGGGATCCAGGGCAATTTGGCAAATTGGATCCAAAATTGGCTTAGTGGCAGGAGGCAGAGGGTGATGGCCGAGGGTTGTTTTTGCGAGTGGAAGCCTGTGACCAATGGTGTACCAATGGGACCCTTGTTGCTTGTAGTGTACATTAATGATTTAGACGTGAATATATGAGGTATAATCAGTAAGTTCGCAGATGACACGAAAATTGGTGATGTCGTAAATAGTGAGGAGGAAAGCCTTAGATTACAGGACGATATAGATAGGCTGATAAGATGGGCAGAGCTGTGGCAAATGGAATTTAATCCTGGGAAATGTGAGGTGATGCATTTTGGGAGGACCAACACGGCAATTGATCACTGAAGGCAGCAGCACAGGTAGATAAGGTGGTTAGGAAAGCAAATGGGACACTTGCCTTTATTAGCCGAGGCAGAGAATATAAGAGCAGAGAGGTTATGATGGAGCTATATAAAATGCTAATTAGGCCACAGCTGGAGTATTGTGTACAGTTCTGGGCACCACGCTATAGGAAGGATGTGATTGCAGTGGAGAGGGTGCAGAGGAGATTCACCAGGATGTTGCTTGGCTGGAGCATTTCAGCAATGAAGAGAGATTGAAAAGGCTAGGATTATTTACCTTAGAGCAGCGAAGGCTGAGGGGCGATATGATTGAGGTATACAAAATTATGAGGGGCATTGATAGGTTAGATAGGAAGAAACTTTTTCCCTTAGTGGAGGGGTCAATAACCAAGGGGCATAGATTTAAGGTTAGGTGCAGGAGGTTTAGAATGGATTTGAGGAAAAAACTTTTCACCCAGATGGTGGTTGGAATCTGGAATGCACTGCCTGAAGAGGTGGTAGAGGTAGGAACCCTCACAACATTTAAGAAGTATTTCGATGAGCACCTGAAACGCCACAGCATACAAGGCTATGGGCTGGAAAATGGGATTAGAATAGTTAGGTGCTTGATGGCCAGCACAGAAACGATGGGCCGAAGGGCCTGTTTCTGTGCTGTATAACTCTATGACTTTATGACTCTACTCTTGCAATAAATTCCAAATCTATCCATGTTGCTTTCCCAGAAATTTCAAGGAAAAAACAAAGTAATTCCAGACCAATTCTCCTGTTGGTGATTGCGGCCAATTTACTAATCTCTTTATAGGAAAATGGGGGCTGGCAAAGTGTCAAAGACAGGCAGGAGAAAACTAACCTCAAAAATAGAAATGAAAAAGTCCTCATACTACTTGAATATACGTACATAGTTAATACATTTAAGGAGGTCTATAGATCACGAGACCTGTGCTACATGTGCTGTCTTATGTGGATGTGCTGGCCTTCACCTGATAGATAATATATTTGTCTATCTCTATATTTTCACAGGCATTCATCATGAGTTTCTGCCTTTTATTCTGATTGGGGGTTTGACCTTGTTGTCAACAATTCTGATCTTGTTTCTGCCTGAAACACTCAATGTTCCTATTCCAGACACCATTGACCAAATGCAGAAAATGAAGGGGTAAGTGTGTATAGTCTTTATGATGGTCTTTTTTTCTCAATTTTCTGCTCTGTACAGCAACTTCTATTCACAGCTAGTGGCGCACACATGCAGGCTTTACCCCCATGGAGCCACCACAATATTAAACACGGAGGCTCATTTGCATGACCAAGGCGAACTTCCCCCCCTCACCCTGATGACATGGGGAGGCGGTAGCATAATGGTAACATCACTGGACTAGTATTCCAGAGCCCAGGCGAATGCTCTGGGGACTTGGGTTTGAATCCCACCACGGCAGATGGTGAAATTTAAATTCAATTAATATAACTGGAATTAAAATCTAGTCTAATGGTGACCATGAAATCATTGTTGATTGTTGTAAAAACTCATCTGGTTCACTAATGTCCTTTAGGATAGGAAATCTGTTGTCCTTACCTGGTCGGGCCTACATGTGACTGCAGACCCACAGCAATGTGGTTGACTCTTAAACAAAAATGTCCTCTGAAATGGCCTAGCAAGACATTCAGTTCAAGGACAATTAGGGGTGGGCAATAAATGCTGGCCTAGCCAGCGACACCCACATCCCACAATACGAATAAACAAAAATCCAGCGCCACTGTGCAGACGCCGATGCCATTTTTATAGGGCTTCCGGCTCTTACATTTCATTTAAATTTTTAAAGTTATATGCATTTAAAAGTTAATGAAAAAGAATAAACACGTTTAGCCTCTCTCCCCCCCAATAACCAGACACCTCATTCCTTGCCCTCTCTTCCAGCCCGCCAAAATACATACCTTGTGTATTGACCTTCTCCCCACCCCCAAAGTTCACAAACTTTTATCTTTAACCCTTCCCACCAACCCCTATACCAACCATATTGGTTTGACCTCACTCCCCCCTCCCACACTGAAATAGTTACTTCCTCACCCCTTCTCACCTATGTCCTGCATCGGATCTCCAGACGAGATCCGAAGTCGCGGGAGTCCTGGCAACTGACCACAGTATCAGAACGGGACCGCTGGCGATAGCAGATGAGTCATTAATTCATTAATTTATATTCATTACCATATCTAAATTCTGCTCCTGTCACCGAGCGGCGGGGGGCTTCCACGAGGCCTCGCCGCTGCCAAGATGGGGCCGGGCCTTCCCGGCGCCGCGGCCCATAGCGGGCCTCTTCTGGAGGCATTTTCCGAGCCCCCCTGCCACGATCCTTGACGTCGGGTTGGGGGGTGGGGGGTGTTGGTAAAATTCAGCCCATTGTTTCTAATGTACAACATGTCCCAGAGGAGCAAAGAATTAACCACCTGTCCTTTGTGAGAGAGTTAATGTATGTGTATTTTAAATAGAAGAAGAGAGGCAGAGAGCTCAGGGTATTTGGAGAGGGAATTCCAAAGAGCACTGCAGTGGTAGCTGAAGGCTCTACCATGGAAGATGGAGGGGGGAGTGTGGGGAATGGAGAGGAGGCCAGGTTCAGATGACAAGAGAGTGGGGAAGTGACAATAGATTGGAGAAGGTTGCAGAGATAAGTTGAAATGAGGCTGTAGAGAAGTTTGTAGACAAGAATGAGAATTTTGCAATCAATCCATTGGGGGACAAGGAGCTTGGCAAGGATGGGATGTACTGGGTGAGTGGGACTTAGTGTAGGACAGGATGTGGATGGCAGAGCTTAAAATGATTTGGAGTTTGTGGAGGATGAGAGGCTGCGAAGGAGGGTATTGGGAAAGTCGAGTGTAGAGAAGACAAAATTATATTGATAAAATATGGGTGGAAGCAGGCAATGCTGCAGGGTTAGAGGTAAAAATAAAAAGAATTACAGTGAGTCAACAGAAACAGGCCATTCAGTCCAACTGCTCTGTGTTGGTGTTTATGCTTCATACAAGCCTCCTCCCATCCCTCTTCATCAAACCTATCAACATATCATAAAAGCAAAATACTGCGGATGCTGGAAATCTGAAATAAAAACAAGAAATGCTGGAACCACTCAGCAGGTCTGGCAGCATCTGTGAAAAGAGAAGCAGAGTTAACGTTTCAGGTTAGTGACCCTTCTTCTATCAACATATCCTTCTATTTCTTTCTCCCTCATGTGCTTATCTAGCATTCTCTTAAATGTATCTGTGCTATTGACATCAACTGTTCCTTGTAGTGTTGAGTTCCACATTCTTATCACTCAGTGTATAGGCGTTTCTTCTGAATTCATAATGAACAGGCTATAGTTTTGAAACCTGGTTCTGAATCAAATAAGATGGGATGGTTGAGTGCAGTCTGGTTCAACCTGAGCAAGCAGCTAGGGAAGAATGAAGTCAATAACAAGGGTGCAACATTTTTGGTGGGAGATGGAAACTATTGCTTCACTCTTCCCAATATTTAATTGAAGAAAATTCTGATTCATCCATGACTTAATATCAGACGGACATTTCAATAATACATTGCAGAGGTCATAGGATTGCAAGAGATAGTTGAGAAGTAAAACTGGATGTCATCAGCATACATGTGGCAGCTGATTCCATGTTATCGAAGATACCACTGAAGGATAGGTTGTAGATGAGGGAGAGAGAGCCAAAACCACATCCTCTGGGAATTCTTGAGGTGGTTGTGGAACAGCTGGAAGGGAAGTTGTTGCTGAAAATGAATTGGTTGCGTTGGGACAGATAGGAGGGCAATCTCGCTGGAAAATGAACTGGAGGTGGATCAAAGAGGGAAGACAATGGAGATGACACGATTCAGCATGTCAAATGCTACAGTGAGGTGTGGACGTCAGGAAGAATAATTCCTCATAAACATAGTTACAGAGGCAGTGCCTTTGACCAGGGTGTTTTCAATGCTGGGTGCAGTGCAGTAATGTACTGAAAGGAATCAAATAAGGAATTGTCTCACACAATAGCTGAGGGTCTATTAGACTCGCTTTATTGTAACTCCTGTTAACTCATAATCTTACTGCATGTCATCTCGAGTTTTGGAACTAAGTAGCCAAGACAGTGAGTGATGATGGGATATTTGGCTGTTGGGGCTCACTCGAATTCCACACCTGAATTTTTCATCAGAGATTACAGGAAAACCCTGGCTTTGCATGCATGCTGACTCCCCGCCTCCCACCTTCCAGGGACCACTAGTGTGCCAATTCTGTTTCGACGTATTCCTGGAAGCTTTATCACATCACTTCCTGCCTCCAGTGCCCGTCCAGTCAAGCAGCCTTTTCTCCCTCCAGTGCTTTTATAATTAATAAAAAAAGAGAAAGAAGTGTCAGCTGTGGCTCAGTCACAAGGATGTGGGTTCAAATCCGGCCCTAGAGATTTGACAGATTATCTGTTCATTATCACACAGTTGTTTGTAGGAGCTTGCAGTGCACGAATTAGCTGATGCATTTCCTACAAGAAAAAATAGCAGTGGCGATGCTTCAGAAGTACTTCATTGGCTGTAAAGCACTTTAGGATGTCCTGAGGCCATGAAAGATGTGGTATAAATGAGAGTTGTTCATTATTAATAAATGTTCAAAAAAAAGAAAAGCAATTGTAATTTTTTTAATGCCCCTATTATTTTTCTACTATGTTGCTCATAACAATGACCAGGAGTTTAATATTTAGTTTCTGAAGACTCTAGAACATTTCTGAAGGTTTAGCAATTCTAGAGACCACCGAAGCTATTCACAGAACTCCACCAGAGTTTCAGATCATCTAACACAGCACCGATCTGACAGTGAACCTGTGATCCGCTGCTCTGTAGGTCTCAATATCACAAGTTACAGCAGACTTTCTTTCAAAAGAACAGGCACTATACATTATAGCAAGAACTAGATGCTATCTGGAATTGTTGCAACATTGCTTTCAAAATATGATCAGCCCTAACAAGGAAAATAAGCCGAACACATATATCAGATTTATGTGTCTTAAGGTCTTAACTCTAATTTTCCACAATTTATACTCCCGCTGCAGAAATCGTCAGCAGGCAAAAACAATGGTGGCCGGCCTGCAAGGGCCACACATCCCGGAGCCACCGCGATCCTAAGTGCAACAGCTCATTTAAATAGCCAGGCGGCTCGCACCCCACCCCCCCCACCCACCCCCTCCACCACCGATCACATGAAGGGGTGAAGGGGGCGGGTCGGCCATGCTCGGCAATGGCAACAGCTGCCTGTGCGCAGGCGCTGGAGCCATTTTTAAAGGGCTTTGAGCCCTACCGTTATATCTAAATATTTAATGAAATAGTGAATTAAAAAAATTAAAGACATTTATTTTCCCTCTCCCACCCACCCCAATAACCATAAAATTACTTGCCCTCTCCCCCCCCCATGTCCACCTGAACTCCCCCCTTGCCCCCCAAAGTGCATAAATAGTAACATAAAACCCTTCCCACCATCCCCTGCACCCTCGTCCTCCTCTCCCCAAAAGTGTTCCGCCTCGTTTCCCCGGACGGGGATCCGAAGGCACTGGAGTGCCGGCCAGTGGCAGGAAGATCACCGTGGACCGGAAGACAGCAGCATAAGTATAATTAATTCATTAATTTTAATTTATTTAAATATTTAAATGGCTGTCCCATCACCAAGCATCAGGGGGGCGGGGTGCAGCCACAAGGCCTTGCCTTGCTGCCAGCAATATCGGGCATGACTGTCCCAGTGTTGGGGTGCGTGGTGGCCCTCACCCGGAGGCATTTTACGGCCACCCCCACCATGAACCCCTACGTTGTGGGGGGGTGGGGTCTGTAAAATTCAGCATTGAGTGTTGAATGTGGATCACAGAATCACAGAATTGTTACAGCACAGAAGGAGACGATTCAGCCCATAGTGTCTGCACCAGCTCTCTGAATGAGCAATTCACATAGTGCCACTTCCCCGCCTTCTCCACATAACACTACATGTTCTTCCTTTTCATATAACAGTCTATTTCACTTTTGAATGCTTTAGTTGAACCTGCCTCCATCACACTCACAGGCAGTGCAGTTCAGACCTTAACCACTCATTGCATGAAAAGGTTTTTCCTCGTGTCGCTTTTGCATCTTTTACCAATTACTTTAAGTCTGTGCCCTTTTGTTCTCAATCCTTTCATGAGTGGGATCAGTTTCTTCCTATCTACTCTGTCCAGACCACTCATGATTTTGAATACCTCTATCAAATCTCCTGCCAGCCTTCCCTTCTCCAAGGAGAACAATCCCAACTTCTCCAATCTATCTTCATAACTGAAGTTCCTCATCCCTGGAACCATTCGAGTGAATCTTTTCTGTACTCTCTCCAATGCACTCACATCTTCCCTAAAGTGCGGCGCCCAGAACTGGAAGCAATACTCCAGCTGAGGCCGAACTAGTGTTTTATACAAGTTCAACATAAGTTCCTTGCTCTTGTACACTATGGTCCTATTAATAAAGCCTAGGATACTGTATGCTTTATTAACCGCGCTCTCAACCTGTCCTGAGGAAAGATTGGACAGGCTAGGCTTGTATCCGCTGGAACTTAGAAGAGTAAGAGGTGACTTGATTGAAACATATGAGATCCTGAGGTGTCTTTGAAGGGTGAATGTGGAAAAGATATTTCCCTTTGTGGGAGAATCTAGAACTAGGGATCACTGTTTAAAAATACGGGGTCACCCATTTAAGACAGAGATAAGGAGAACTTTTTTCTCTCAGAGGGTTGTGAGTCTTCAGAATACTCTTCCTCTAAAGGCGGTGGAAGCAGAGTCTTTGAATATTTTTAAGGCAGAGGTAAATAGATTCTTGATAAGCAAGGAGTGGAAGGTTATCAGGGGTAGGTAGAAATGTGGAGTATTCAGTTCAGCCATGAATTTATTGAATGGTAGAGCAGGCTTGAGGGGCCAAATGGCCTACTCCTGCTCCTAATTCGTATGTTCTTATGTACTGCCTTCAATGATTTATGCACATATACAGCCAGGTCCCCCTTTAGAATTGTACTCTTTATTTTATATTGTCTCTCCATGTTCTTCCTACCAAAATGAATCACTTCATATTTCTCTGCATTGAACTTCATCTGCCACCTGTTTGCACATTCCACCAACTTGCCTATGTCCTTTTGAAGTTCTACACTATCCTTCTCACAGTTCACAATGCTTCCAAGTTTCATATCATCCACAAACTTTGAAATTGTGCCCTGTACACCAAGGTCTAGGCCATTAATATATGTCAGGAAAAGCAAGGGTCCCAACACTGACCCCTGCGGAACTCCACTACATACCTTCCTCCAGCCTGAAAAACATTCATTAACTATTACTTTTTGTTTTCTGTCACTCAGCCACTTCCGTATCCATGTTGCTACTGTCCCATTTATTACATGAGCTGTAACTTTGCTAACAAGTCTGTTGTGTGGCACTGTATCAAATGCCTGTTGGAAGTCCATGTACACCATATCAACTGCAATGTCCTCACCACCTTCTCTGTTACCTCATCAATAAACTCCAGCAAGTTAATTAAATATGATTTCCCCTAAAGAAATACATCCTGGCTTTCATTAATTTGTGGTATTTGTCCATGCGCCAATTAATTTTGTCCTTAATTAATCTTTCTAAAAGTTTCCCCACCACTGAAGTTAAACTGACCAGCCTGTAGTTGCTGGGCTCATCTTTATACCCTTTTTTGAACAATTTGCACCACCCCTAAGTCTAAGGAAGACTGAAAAATTATGGCTAGTGCCTCCGCAGTTTCCACTCTCACTTTCCTCAGTATTCTTGGATGCATCTCATCTGGTCCTGGTTCTTTCTCCACTTTAAGTACAAATAGCCTATCCAACACCTCCTCCTTAACCACTTTAAGTACAGATAGCCTATCCAACACCTCCTTGTTATCAATTTTGAACCCTTCTAGTGTCTTTGACCATTGCCATTCCTTGGTAAAGACCGATGCCAAATATTCATATAATACCTCAGGTATGCCCTCTGCCTGCATGTGCAAATCCCCTTATTGGTCCCTAATCGGCCGCACTCCTCCTTTTACCACCCTTTTACTATTCATATGTCTATAGAAAACTTTGGGATTCCTTTTTATGTTAACTGTCAGTCTCTATGCATACTCTCTCTTTGCTTCTCTTATTTGCTTTTTCACTTCCCCTCTGAACTTTCCATATTCAGCCTGGTTCTCAATAGTATTCTCTACCTAGCAGCTGTCATAAGCACACTTTTTCTTCTTTACGCTAATCTCTATCTCTTTTGTCATCCAGGGAGCTCTGGAATTGTTTACCCTACCCCCAGCAATGTAACTGCACCTTTTTGTTTCTTAGCTCTAGCCAAATAGATTCTGTCCTTGTATTTGTGCCCTCTGCCCAATGACTTAAGATTGATTTTTCCTATCAACCTGAGCTTGACAGAAAGGTGCCAGTCCAACAGGTACAAAGTTTGCATTACCATCTTTTCTGACATCCCAGCATGTTTTGTTACTAACAATCTGTGGCACAGCAATGCATTGGTACATTAGCAAACTCCATTATCACATCACCTGATACTGAATTTTTTGTATTACTGAAATGAAAACAATCTGATATTAAATGATTGATTGTATCTACCCTGTGAAAAGTGATGGGAAAATTTCAGTTAACTTTCTATCTTTATGACGGTGCTGTTTCTCGATTTGATTGCAGATTCAAATGTAGAAGTACTGACAGGTATCACTCCCCTGTCAATAGAAGTGAAGCAACTGGTGAAAACTATATGATGGTCAGTAAAAAGGAAGAAAACTAACCCAGCTCTGGCCACAGATCTGCGGCAATGAAGATTTTGTTTTCAGTTTGTCACTAACATTATCTGGTATTGAAATATGCTTAGCAATGCAACCAAGATGCTCAGGGATCACACCAAGACACTGTACCATTTTACATCTCTTACATTTTCTCACTTGCATTTGGAAACAACAATTTGTTTTCATGTATCACAAAAACTTGTCCAGGGTTTTATCTGGGCAACTGGGCTCTCGACCACTGGCTAAAGCATTGGTGAGAGCCCTGCTTCGACTCCTCTGGGGAAGGCCCACCAAATCAAGTGCCAATTAGGCACTTAAGTAGACAATGGCGGGCCTTCCCTGGAATCAAGGACCCTGGCAATGAAAGTCTTGTCCTCTGAAAGCTACCGGCCAATCAGAGATCGGCAGGTCTTTTGCTGAGCAGCACCACCACAGAGCTGGTAGCTGCTACCGGTAATACACCCACCAGTAGCCGTAGATTCCTGAGGGACCCAGGCCACAGATAAGTCAGGGAGGGAGGGGTTTTATGGGGTGGGGATCGTGAAGGAGGGGAGTATGGAGGTCAGTGCAAGGGCAGTGGGGTGGATCTCAGCCCCACCTTCCAGATGCCAGGTTTCTCGTTCAGGCACTGATTGTCTTTTAATGAGGGACCTCCTGCACCTCCGACCCCCTCCCCCACCCGGTGCTGGCAAGCAACCCACACAGGTTTGCTTGGCGTGTTCCCCATATGGCGACAGGCCCGCCTGCTGCTGGGCTAATACCAGCAGAGGCAGGATGAGGCCCTTAATTGGGCATTAATTGCCCACTTAAGAGCCTCAATTGGTGATGGTATGGGAAGGCCGTACACAGGCTTAATTTGGGTGGAGGCAGGTAGGTGGTGGGGTTTGCCCTCCGCCACTAACCCGCCTGATTATATGTTCTCCCGCCTCCAAAGTTGCCCTGGGGGACAAAATAAAAATTCCCCCTTGTGTGAACTTTGGGCTAAAGTGTATTATGGGGTCAATTTTCACATTTGAGCAACAGACCATTTGAATGTGCTGGCCAGTTGCCCATACCCACAGCAAAGAAATGGTTACAATTTTGATGTGCCGGCCTCATTTACATCCAATCACCATGCTTGGGGTGCAGAGAGGCATTCCGAATATCGGGCTGTCCTGGTCACTGACAAGATAAGTGCAGGGAATGGTGTGACGATCACAGAGGGCAGGGTTCCAGGCAGTCACAGGAATATTCCTGCTCCTCTGCACCCAATAAGAATAACGGAAAACCTACCTTGGCTAAATGTCATCAACTCCAAACTCCCGTGGAATCAGTTCCAACCTAAAATCGAAATCATAGCCCTGGGCCTCCCTATTCACCAATCAAAAGGAGCCTACCACTGAAAAATGGTGGGAGATTCGGGTGCCCAATAGTAGGATCATTTCGAAATGTCGCTGGCATGTTCACTGGTGTGAATGGGTCAGTAAGGCAACCTACCCCATTTTGAGGCCATCTCTAACCTGTTCGCATAAAGCAATAGAAATGAAAATTGACCCCTGAATCATATCCTCCCTGTGGTTTCTCTTCCAGGAGAGAAATTTTGCCAAAGACCATGAAACAAGCGGCAGCACCAAGTCAGTGCCTTCCTTTCCGCTGATACTGTTAGCTATTGTCAACCGTTACTCCTACTCTATTCTTCCAACTTGAGTCCAAACTCCTACTGCTGGTATAAAATGGGAAATTAGATCATCAGGTTAAATACAGGGAGAAGAGGTTTAAAATCAGCAGTTGGGAGTGGGGGGGCAGGGTGGCGAGGATTGAAATTGAGAGAGGTACTTATCCTTTAAATAGCACAATATTGGAGAAAGGGAGTAATAGAAGATAAAAAATTCTAATCAAAATGATAAAGAAAAGGAAATATTGTATTTGTGGCTAATGACATGAAGGTGCAAATTATTCTGGGGAAGAAGCATTATAATTTTGTCCATCATTTTTGGTGGAAGTTTAGGAATTATTTTACAATAATGTAACTTCTGATCAAGTATTTACGGTGCTCTTATTGAACATAAATCATACTCTAGAACAAAATGTGGACATATACCTACAGTCATTGTTTGATTATAAATTGTCAATGCAGTTATTGATAATGTTCAGTTCAGTTATTCTGCAACATCGTGTTCCTGAAATCATTTTTTTTTTGCTTGTTGATCTCAGGATTACAATTATTCAGCTTGTTAGGAAGTGTGATTATTAAATCTACAATTATGGATTGATGCATGTGAGTAATAATGCTGTAATGGAGAGTTATGGCTGTTAACCTGAACTACATGATTTAGACGTGGGTGATTTACTGAATTTGTTAAAATCCTTTGATTTTATTCAGTACCTGGCTTCCTTTATTAAGCTGGTCTCAATAGCTAATTGCTAATGATAATTAAAGTAATATTAATGGAAGACCTCATGGAATTATTAAGTTAATATTGTCACACAACCCAGAGACCGGCGGCAGAGTGAGAGAGAGAGGAGCATGGCAGGAGCGGAGGTTTAAAAAGTGCGCCAAAAGCCCAGAATCGGAGACCAGAGACATACAGAGAGAGCGAGAGAGAGGAGCACGATGGGAGCAGCAGAAGTGGAGCAAGGAAAAATCGAAAAGTGACATCAGAATGACATCACAATCAATAGTGAGAGCAGGGAAACAGAGACCCACCGGGGTGAGTATAAAGGTAAGCTTTTAATTTAATTTAATTTAAATCAAACATAGCATCAAACATCACAGGCAAGCAGTTAGGTGATTGCTTTGGGAAGAAACTACCTGTTTGGTGAGTATCAGGTAAGATTAAGGTCTATTCTAATCCGAACGTTTACAATTGTAAAGGAACTAGAGGTAAGCTTAATAAAATATATATATAAAAAATAAAATAAATAATTGAATAAAACAATTAAGTAGTTAAAAACACATTAAGGATGGCAGGACAGGTGATGTGTCATGGCTGCAGCATGTGGGAGCTCCTAGATGCTAGTGTGATCCAGGGCAAACAGGTCTTCAGTAAGTGTTGGCGGCTCGAAGAGCTTCAGCTCAGAGTCATTGAATTGGAGTCCGAGCTGCAGACACTGTGACACATCAGGGACAGGGAAAGTTACCTGGACACTTTGTACCAGGAGGCGGACACATACCTTAGGATAGGGTCTTCTGATTTGGTCAGTGGTCAGGGACAGCAGAGTGTGGCTGAGGCTGAGGCAGGTAAGGGGACCCAGAGGGCAGGAGTGCAGGAGCCTCAACCTTTGTGATTGTCCAACAGGTTTGAGGTTCTTTCAGCTTGTTTGGATGAGAGTGGGGGCTGCAGGATGGATGAGCAACCTGAACATGGCACCATGGTACAGGAAGCCATTCAAGTGGAGGGAGAAAAAAGGAATGTAGTGGTAGTAGGGGACAGTATAGTTATGGGGATTGACACTCTTCTCTGCAGCAAAGAGCGAGAGTCCAGACGGCTGTGTTGCCTGCCTGGTGCCGGGGTTCGGGACATCTCTTCAGGGCTGGAGCGGAACTTACTGTGGGATGGGGAGGATCCAGTTGTAGTGGTCCATGTAGGTACCAATGACATAGGCAGGACAAGGAAAGAGGCTCTGCATAGTTAGTATGAGGAACTGGGCGCCAAATTAAGAAGCAGAACCCCAAAGGTAATAATCTCTGGATTATTGCCTGAGCCACGTGCAAATTGGCATAGGGCAAATAAGATTAGAGAAATAAATGCACGGCTCAAAGACTGGTGTGGTAGAAGTGGGTTCCGGTTCTTGGGACACTGGCACCAGTACTGTTGGGACGGTCTACACCTGAAAAGTGCTGGGGCAGGTATTCAAGCGAGTCGCATAACTAGGGAAGTAGAGAGGGTTTTTAAACTGAATAGTGGGGGCAGGAGATCAGCTTGGGAAGATATGGTAAATCAAGGAGTAGAAACAAGGCAAGAGAGAAAGGTATTAATGTGGGAAATGATAAACAGACTGTGACAGGAAGGGATAGAGCATACAAATCTAAGAGTAAATCAACAGATAAGGCTAGAGGTTACAAAAATAATAAAAGGACACAACTAAAGGCTCTGCATCTGAATGCATGTAGCATTCGAAACAAAACAGATGAACTGAGAGCGCAAATAGAAATACGATCTGATAGCTATTACAGAGACATGGCTGCAGGACAACATAGATTGGGACCTGAATATTGAAGGTTACATGGCATTTAGGAAGGACAAGAAACCAGGAAAAGGTGGAGGGGAGCTCTGTTAATTAATGGTATTAGCGCAATAGAGACGGAAGACCTAAGTTCAGGAGACCGGGACGTAGAAGCAGTTTAGGTAGAGATGAGAAATCATAAAGGCAAGAAGTCACTTGTGGGAGTGGTGTACAGGCCACCTAACATTAACCACACTGTAGGACGGGGTATAAAGGAAGAAATAATGGCAGCTTGTCAGAAAGGTACAGAGATAATTATGGGGGATTTTAACCTACATATAGACTGGAAAAATCAGATGGGCAGAGGTAGCCTAGGTGAGGAGTACATAGAATGTTTTCAGGATAATTTCTTGGAACAATATGTTCTGGAGCCAACCAGAGAGCAGGCTATACTAGACCTGCTATTTTTATTTTATTTATTTATTTTTATTTAGAGATACAGCACTGAAACAGGACCTTCAGCCCACTGAGTCTGTGCCGACCAACAACCACCCATTTATACTAACCCTACAGTAATCCCATATTCCCTACCACCTACTTACACTAGGGGCAATTTACAATGGCCAATTTACCTATCACCCGCAAGTCTTTGGCTGTGGGAGGAAACCGGAGCACCCTGCGAAAATCCAAGCGGTCACAGGGAGAACTTGCAAACTCCGCACAGGCAGTACCCAGAATTGAACCCGGCGCTGTGAGGCTGCAGTGCTAACCACTGCTCCACTGTGCAATGAGACAGGATTAATTAATAACCTCATAGTAGCAGCGATCATAATATGATTGAATTTTACATTCAGTTTGATGGAGAGAAGAGTGGGTCCAAGACTAATATTTTAAAATTAAATAAGGGCAATTATGAGGGCATGAAAGCAGAGCTAGCTAAAGTGAACTTGCAAATCAGGTTAAGGGACAGGTCAATAGAGATACAATGGCAGACATTTAAGGGGATATTTCAGAAAACACAGAATAGATACATTTCAACGAGAAAGAAAAATTTAAAGGGTGGGACCCACCATCTGTGGTTAACTAAAACAGTTAAAGATAGTATCAAACTTAACGAAAAAGCCTATAATTGCGCAAAGGTGGGAGGCAGGTCAGAAGATTGGAAAGAATATTAAAAACAGCAAAGAATGACTAAAGATTGATAAGGAAGGTAAAATTAGAGTATGAGAGAAAGCTAGCTAAAAATATAAAGACATAGGGCTCAATTTTATGCTGTCCCAGCGGGTCGGATGGTGGCGTAGGGACGGTGTAAAATTGAGCGGGATGCTCCGGGAGGCCTACCCACTTAACGGCCACTTAAGGGCCCTCGCCCGCCTCCATGGGTATTTTACCTGTGCAAGTGGGCATACTGGGGACGTGAAAGGCTGCCCAGCGATAGCTGCCGGCCTTTCCGTGCCCCAGGGGTGGGGCATGGCAATCAGGAACAGAGTGCCAAATTGAGGGCCGCTCCCACCTCCCAACCCACTCCCGGGACCCAAGACACTCCCCTCCCACCAAACGACCACTCCAGCCTCAGCAAGAAAGGACCTATGCCCCTGGTGAGGCAACTTACCTTCCCTCCTGGATTCATGCCTTTGGCTGGGCTGCAGTCCCAGCAGTGGCCACTGCTCCCGGTGGCACCGCTGGGACTAAGAGCTGCCCGCCCGCTGATTGGCCAGCCCTTAAGTGGGTGGAGGTCCCGCCATGGGACAATTAAAGCCCGGGGACCCATAAAATACGGGATGGATCCCCAGGCTTGGCGGAAGCGGGCTTGCCACCGACTTGCACATCGGTGGTGAATTCCCATCTGCCTAAGGTAAAATCCAGCCCATAAAGTAAGAGCTTCTATAGACATTTAATAAAGAAAAGTGTTAACATAGTGAGCCTTGGTCCTATAAAAAGTGAGTCTGGGGAACTAGTAATGGATAATAAGGAGATGGCAGATGAATTGAACAGATAATTTGCATCGGTCTTCACTATTGAGGATACAAGTAACATCCCAGTATTAGCTGTAAGTCAGGAAATGAAAGGGAAGGAGGAACTCAAGAAAATTACAATCACCAGGGAAGTGGTACTGAACAAATTGTTGGAGCTGTGGGCGAAAAGTCCCTGGGTCCTAATGGACTTCATCCTAGGGTGTTAAAAGAAGTGGCTAGTGGGATAGTTGATGCGTTAGTTTTAATTTTCCAAAATTCCCTAGATTCGGGGAAGGTTCCATTGGATTGGAAAATAGCAAATGTAACTCCTTTATTCAAAAAGGGAGGGAGACAGAAAGCAGGAAACTACAGGCCAGTTAGCTTAACATCTGTCTTAGGGAAAATGTTAGAGGCTATTATTAAGGATGTTATAGCAGGGCATTTAGAAAAATTCAAGGTAATCAGACAGAGTCAACATGGTTTTGTGAAAGGGAAATCATGTTTAACCAATTTATTGGAGTTCTTTGAGGGAGTTACATGTGCTGTGGATAAAGGGGAATTGGTGAATGTATTGTACTTCGATTTCCAGAAGGTATTTGATAAGGTGCCACATCAAAGGTTATTGCAGAAAATAAAAGCTCACGGTGTAGGGGATAACATATTGGTTTGGATAGAAGATTGGCTAGCTAACAGGAAACAGACAATAGGCATAAATGGGTCATTTTCTGGTTGGCAAGATGTAACGAGTAGTGTGCCACAGGGCTCTGTGCTGGGCCCTCAACTTTTTACAATTTATATAAATGACTTAGATGAAGGGACCAAAGGCATGGTTGCTAAATTTGCTGATGACACAAAGATAGGTAGAAAAGTAAGTTATGACCAGGACATAAGGAAGATAGGTAAGGTGAGTGGGCAAAGACCTGTATGAAATTGTCCATTTTGGCAGGAAGAATAAAAAGAAGCTTATTATCTAAATGGTTAGAGATCGCAGAGCTCTGAGATGCACAGGGTCTGGGTGTCCTAGTGCATGAATCGCAAAAGGTTAGTATGCAGGTACAGCACATAATTAGAAAGTCTAATAGAATGTTATCGTTTATCGTGAGGGGAATTGAATACAAAAGTAGGGAGGTTATGCTTCAACTATACATGGCATTGATGAGACCACATCTCGAGTACTGTGTACATTATTGGTCTCCTTATTTAAGGAAGGATGTATATGCGTTGGAGGCAGTACAGAGAAGGTTTACTAGACTAATACCTGGAATGGGTGGGTTGTCTTATGAGGAAAGATTGGACAGGCTAGGCTCGTATCCGCTGGAATTTAGAAGAGTAAGAGGTGACTTGATTGAAACATATATGATCCTAAGGGGTCTTGACAGGGTGGATGTGGAAAGGATGTTTCCCCTTGTGGGAGAATCTCGAACTAGGGATCACTGTTTAAAAATAAGGGGTCACTCATTTTAGACACAGATGAGGGGAAATTTTTTCTCAGAGGGTCATGAGTCTTTGGAATTCTCTTCCTCAAAAGGTAGTGGAAGCAGAGTCTTTGAATATTTTTAAGGCAGAGGTAGATAGATTCTTGATAAGCAAGGGGGTGGAAGGTAACCGGGGGTAGGTGGAAATGTGGAGTAATCAGTTCAGCCATGAACTTTGTTGAATGGCGGAGCAAGCTTGAAGGGCCCAGTAACCTACTCCTGCTCCTAATTTGTATGTCCGTATATATCCAAGTTGGCTAATGACATTAAGTTAGGTGACACAGTAAATAGTGTAGGTGGGAGCAAGAAGTTGTAAAGGGACATTGATCGATTAAGTGAGTGGGCAAATGTGGTAGATAGAGTTCAGTGTAGGCAAGTGTGAGGTCATCCACTTCGGTCCTAAGAGAGAAAGAGTAGAGTATTTTACAAATGGCGATAAGCTAGTGAGAACTGTGGTGGAACAAAGACATTTTGGGGTCCAAGCACAGAAATCATTTAAAGAGAAACTTGTAGACAAGTAAAAACCTAATCAAAAAGGCAAATGGATTTCAAGGGGGCTGGAATACAAAGGGGTTGAAGTTATGTAACATTCGTTCAAAGCTGTGGTTAAACAGCATCTGCCCTGGTCACCACTGCTCAGGAGTTATATATGGGCCTTTGAGGGGGTTCAATGCAGATTTAGGATACTGGGACTAAGTGTTAAATAAAGAGGAAAGGTTGCATAGATTAGGCTTGAATTCAAAAATTAAAACAAGAAATGCTGGAAGTACTCAGCAGGTCTGGCAGCATCTGTGCAGAGAGAAGCAGAGTTAACGTTTCAGGTCAGAGACCCGTTTTCAGACCTGAAATGTTAACTCTGCTTCTCTCTGCACAGACGCTGCCAGACCTGCTGAGTATGTCCAGCATTTCTTGTTTTTATTTCAGAATTCCAGCATCTGCAGTATTTTGTTTTTATTTTAGGCTTGAATTCCCTCAGAATAGAAGATGTTGGGCTGTTCATAGAATCATAAGGTTTAGATTAGCTATAGAAAAAGACAAGGAGAAATCACGAGTAAAAATACTTAATTGAAAGAGAGCCTATTTCATTTGGTTGAGAAAGAATCTGTCCCGGGTAAACTGGAATCAAAGATTTGCAGGCAAAACTGTAATTGAACAATAGGCTGCCTTTAAAGAGGAAGTGGTTCAGGTACAGTTGGAGTATATTCCCACTAGGGGAAAGGTAGGGCAACCAAAGCCAGAGCTCATTTGATAATGTAAGCCATAGTAAGATGACACAGAAAAAAGAGGCCATATGGCAGGTTTTCATATTTTGGGTTAATAATACAAATGAGAGCCAGGCTAAACATAGAAATTTCCGAGGGAAAGAGGAAAGGGAAATAAGAGAGGCAAAGAGGGAATATGAGAAGAGACTGGCAGATAACATAAAAGGGAATCCAAAAGTCTTCTCTAGGCATATCAACAGTAAAAGGGTACAATGGGCTGAATGGTCTCTTTCTGTGCCGTTAACTCTATGATTTAAAATGAATAAATATTTGACAGGGTAGATAGAAACTATTTCTTCTGGTGGAGAGTGTAAAACAAGGGAGCATATCCTTAAAATTAAAGCAAGGCCATTCAGGGGTGATATCAGGAAGCACTTCTTCACACAGAAGTAGTGACAATCTGAAACTCTCCCCCATTCACCCTGTATGAGTTCTTTATGTTTTCTGATGCAACATAAATGAGATACATGGAGTCCAGTTATGCTGAAGATTTCAAACAGGTTTGTTACAGTTAAATTATGTACAGTGCAGAGCTAACTATTTATAGAATCTTACTCTGGGTGTTACAGTTGCAGAGTGACACTGGCTCTGAGTCACATGACTGTGTCCTGGTATTTGGCTCATTAGCCTACTAAGATCTTAAAGAAACATCTCTCTTAAAGGCAATCATACAGCACACACACCACCCCCCATACCCACCCATTTGCCCCCCATAAAAGAAGCTGTTGAGGCTACGTTAATTGACGAGTTCAAAACTGGCATTGATAGATTTTGTTAGGTGAGTATGTCATAAGTATTTTTTTTAATGAAAAGGTCTGTGTGCTTTTAAGATGGAGGAGAAAAAAAAACCTTCTGTGCATTGAATGTTAACATTTGGTGTTTGAAGAGTACAGGGCAATTAGTATCCATGCAATAGCAAGATTTTACGACGGTCTTATGACTGCTGTGGAAAAAGTTAGTTGCAGTTCTGCAGCAAAACAGAACAGAGAGAGAGCTGTGAGTTGCCGATAGATCAGAGGAAAAGGACTATTCTCTGTGAAAATAAGTTCTGCATTTCAAGGGGAAAAGTGCTACATTTAAGGTGAGGTTTTGATCTGTCTGAAGAAAGAGGAAGAGACCCAGAGAAAAGAGGGATAGATACCCTCTGTGGAGAAACACTGTTTTGGAGAAAGGAAGTCTGTTTCAGGTGTGGCAAAGTTGCTGTTGCTTTCATTCAAGGATTCCCGCCTGAAGAGTGAGTTCTGTGATTGTTATGCTCTGTGGAGAAGGCTCCTTTGCTAAGAGTAAGTCCTGTCGACTTTTGTATTTTGGGAGCCCCTGAAATCTCAAGAAAGTTTCTACTGTTAGACTGATACTTAGAAATTAAATAGCCCTGTTGCTACAACCTATTGCTAAAAGATCTGTGTGATGCCTGCTGCAGACGATCTACCCTGAATGCCTACCCATCATAGACTGTTCATTAATTTTGCCTGGAGAGACATCGAGTGGCATTCCCACAATTCAACTCTGGGGCACCTCACCAATCCAGGAAAACATTACAATCCAGTTATTTATTTATTCCTAAGAGACTCATGTAAAATCAGTTTCCATTTTCCCCGGTTAACTGTTGGTAATTGAATGCATGTGTGTACATGAGGGTTAGGAAGATTAGGGCGTTCTAAAATCTTTTCATACATATAGATTGATCTCATCATTGTTCAAAACTTGGTTTATGAATAAATAGTTAATTTTGTTGTTGTTTAAAGAAACCTGGTTTGGCATGTTTTATTCTGGGGATTAAGAAAGTGATTAATTTGGCTATTTTTCCGGTATGTGAGAAACTTTACTAGTATGTTGTGACCTGTGGAGTAGTGGGACTGAATTAACAGTGCATTACTCCTGCCTCTGTTGTAACAAGGATATTAAATAATGTGAAACTAAGTTGTGTCAATGAAGTTAAGATACAGATCAACAATAATATAATTAAATGGAGGAATAGGCTTGAGAGACTGAAAGGTCTACCATGTTCCTAATAGAGTTATTTTGCAAAAGAAATTATTAGATTCATGTGACCATAATAAAGTTTGCTCCAAGTCATCTGCTCATGAGTGAATAGAAATTGAAATCCTCTCCAATTCAAATTATTATTGTTGTATGATTGCCTGTAAGAGTGATGTCCCTTTAAGACCTTAGCACGCAAATGAGCTAAGTATCAGGATGCAGTCAAGTGACTGCAAGCCTGAGTCACTCTGCTACTGTAACACCAAGAGTAAGGTTCTGTAAATAGTTAGCTCTGGACCGTATATACTTGTTAGCTGTTAATAAATCTGTTAGAGATCTTCAATCAACTGGACTCCATGCATCTCATTTATGTTGCATCAGACGACATAAAGATCTCTTTACAATATGGATTACCAATAAATGAAGTCTCTTCTGACTCAAATGAAATTAAGCACTGTGCAGAGACATTTCTATCTTTATTCCATCTATGCTAGGTTATTGCTCAGGTTGTTGGTTAACTATGCATTCCCCCATCTGCAAATATTAACCTTATTCATTTCCATACAATTCTTTATTTATTGACACAGAGACATTCCTTTGGAAACTTTCAGTCTGTTAGTGTTGAATCCCACATAATAGCACCAACCCTTCCCATAGTAAAACACTGTGGTTCAAATGCAATAATGCCAGGACTGCTGCTCTTCAGTGACTGTGAGAACCCACACTACAATGAGGTCACCTTGTGCTGATTAGCACCCCATCCACAAACATTCACTCCCTCCACCACTGATGCACAGTGGCAGCAGTGTGTACCATATACAAGGTGCACTGCAGCAACCCACCAAGGCTCCTTAGACAGCACCTTCCAAATCCGTGACCTCTACCACCTAGAAGGACAAAGGCTGCAGATGCATGGGAACAACACCACCTGCAAGTTCCCCTCCAAGCCACACACCATCCAGACTTGGAACTATATCGCCATTCCTTCACTGTCAATGGGTCAAAATCCTGAACTCCCTTCCTAACAGCACTGTCGGTGTACCTACCCCAGCAGTTCAAGAAGACAGCTCACCACCACCTTCTCAAGGGCAATTAGGGGTAGGCAATAAATGCAGGCACATAAATCACAGCTTACTGGGAGGCTGTAAGGGTCAGGGGTGAAATATAGGATAGAACATTCTTAAAGCTGTCCTGGGTTGAAATACTTTCATTGGTTTTGGGCAAGAATCAGTGTCTGGCTTGCAAATGAGGCTCAGGAGTTAAAATCTCTCTGGTCTCACACTCTGGGAGGGCCTGTTCGTTCACCACCCATTTTGACTCCTGCACCTCAAAATCATACCCCAAGTTAAAATCGAGGCTAAGGCCATGAAAATATTCCCTGGTTGAACAGCCAAATTTGTGATCAGATAACAAACATAAGGAGGTATATCGTTAGCTAAATTGAAAGGAGTTAGTTAGTGAAGGATTCAAGTTATTGACTGAGCTATTGATAAAATCTAGATTCCTTATTAGTTTCATGTAGGGAGTTGTTTTTAATTTTTGGTGTAGAGACATTCGGATTGCCACATGGGATGGTTAAAAATAAGATATAAAAAGTAACAAATTGCAAGATGGACTTGGATTCAAAGGTTTGATCAACCTGAATACTGAGCTCAGATCTGTAAGGTTTGAATCCCCAATCATCAGGTGTAATTGTAAGTATTACATGATTAAATATATAATAGCAATTACAATAGCACTTAATAAATCAGTAAACGTAACATTTCAAGAACCTTAGTGATTATGAGGAATAGGTATAATATCTAATCATAAATAAATGCATCCTCTAAGTCTATAGTTGACCATGTCTCCATCACTCTAATGCCCTTTGCAGTGAACACCTCCCATTGCAGAGCTCCTAAGCTCAGGCATAGTTGTCATTCCAAGTGCTTTGTCTAGAGTGTTACAAACCTTGGGCTCCAACCTATTACAATCTACTTTATCTGGTTTCACATTAACGGGGAATCAGATTAAGCCCGCAGAGTGATAACCTTAAATTGTTTCTTCAGTTGGAATTAGTTAACTTGGCAGAAAAAAAGAATCACCCGGATTTGAAAATAAAAGCGAAATACTGCAGATGTTGGAAATCTGAAATAAAAACTGAACATGCTGGAAATACTCAGCAGGTCAGGCAGCATCTGTGGCGAGAGAAACAGAATTAACCTTTCAGGTCGATGACCTTTCATCAGAAATCAGAGCCTCATTTATACAGATTTAATCTCATTCTTTGCTTTTATATTGAATACCCATAACAAAAATGAAACAATTTCCCCTAAGATTTAACATGTATTGGCTTCTTTAATTCTCATGCAGAGGCCCAGACTAGTGCTCTGGGGACTTGGGTTCGAATCCCACCATGTCAGATGGTGAAATTTGAATTCAATTAATAAATCTGGAATTAAAAAGCTAGCCTAATGGTGACCATGAAACCATTGTTGATAGTTGTAAAAACCCATCTGATTCACTAAAGTCCTTTAGGGAAGGAAATATGCCACCCTTACCTAGTCTGACCTACATGTAACTCCAGACCCACAGCAATGTGGTTGACTCTTAAATGTGCTCTGAAATGACCTAGCAAGCCATTCAGTGTAAGGGCAATTAGGGATGGACAATAAATACTGGCCTAGACTGCGACACTCACGTCCCATGCACGAATAAAATTTTAAAAAGGCAGAATTTCATCAATGTTTTTATTATTGAAGGTAAAGGAAGCCCAAGTAGAATGTAGTGTTTAAAACTGGAGGGGGACACCAAATTTCAAACCTTTGGCTTGACTGGAAGAAATGGCAGTGGACACATTGGGCCAGAACTCCATGGTCCACATTGTAGCAGGGGCAGGCAAATAGATATAAAACTCCTCATTCTTCAACAACCACAACAACAACATGCATTTATATATTCCACCCACCAACCCCCCCGACCCCCACTCCCTGTTTGTGCCGTGAGTGCACAAGAGCAGAATTTTAGTCCCATTGTTTTTGGAGATAAAAGCATTGACCGCAAAGTTCAGTTGCTTAGTACCCATATTTTCAGCAACACAGGTCCCGTTTCAGGTCTAAAATGGCATCCACATCATGCGCATACTTCTGGTACTGGCTGTCCCGGACGCCATTTTGCTACGGGTATCAGCAAGGGTACAGGGAACATTTGCCTGGAGCATGCAAAAAGAGCTCATTATACTTCATTCTCTCTTGCCAGAGAGAAGCAGGAGGAGTGAGCATGTGGCTTTGCCAGGATTGCCGGATTCCCCATGGCGCTATTGAATGTACACACACTGCTTTGCGGGCACCACAAGTAAATTTCGAGAGATACTGCAACTAGAAGGGATTCCATTCCCTCAATGTCCAGCTAGTGTGCAATCATAACATGTCAATGCCCAGTATGCTGGCAGCAGTCATGATGCCTACATTCTGTTGCAGTCCAACGTGCTATCTACCACCATGAGAAACCAGATCGTGGCTACTGGATGAAAAGGGCAATCCACTGACTGATTACTCCAGGGCACAACCCATGCTAACCTGACCAGCATGCTTATAAAGAAAATCATGCTGCGACATGAAATGTCTTCAAGTGAGACCATTGGAATGTTTAAGCAACCCTCTGCTGCCTGGACCCCTCTGGTGTATCATGATTCATGGTGGCCTGTTGCATCCTGCATAACCTCACCATCATGACAACACAGCCTTTGCTGCAAGGTATATAACGAGCAGCTGAGGAGGATGAGCGAAGGAGGAAGAAGCAGAGGAAGATGAGCAAGAGGAGGAGGAGGAAACCAACACATCCCGTTTCTGGCCAGTCTGTTCATGATCAGTTCTTCTGACTGCAATACCAGTGAACATAACCCCAATTCCCTATTCTACAAGAGTCCCACACCTTGCCTCCCCTCTGATGCTGACCATCTCAGTGCCCTCTTGGCCACAATGTTTAAATAAAAGCTACTACAAAACAAACATTCCAAAACAACTTTATAAATAAAATCAACCAATATTACATTTCTAAGTTAATTAATCATCCTTGTGCATTCCCTTAATGTCTGACACCCATGTCTGTTTGCCTGTCCTAGTGCTCCTACACTGTGCTTCCCCAGAGGCTGCAGCAAGGTTACTGATTTTCAGTGGGGAGATTGTAAATTGCCTTGCAGGACAACCTCCAGCTTCAGACTGCACTACCTCTGCATGGACGGCTGTAGTCTGGGCTGGCTGAGAGGTAGCCACAAGGGCATTGGCAGAATGGCAATGGTGGAAGGATGAATGCTATCATCCTGAAAGAGAACAGCAGGTTCATGCTCCATAAGGCCACCACTACTCCAATGGGGTAGCCCCTCAGAAAAGTCAGCAATGTGGTGGAGGACAGATTGCTGGATTGTTGTGAAACCCTGCAGGCCCTTTTGCACACTGGTATCTGCAGTTATTAGGGCAGCAGTCTGAGCTTGCATGGCAGCAATCTGCACATGCAGATCCTCACAGAATTACAGAATTATTACAGCATAGAAAGGGCCATTCAGCCCATCGTGTCTGAACCAGCTCTCCAAATCTGCAATTTACTTCATGCCATTTCCCTGCCTTCTCCCTGTAATCCTGCACATTCTTCCTTTTCAGACTGCTTCAATTGAACCTGCCTCCACCACACTCTCAGGCAGTGCATTCCAGACCTTAACCACTCGCTGCATGAAAAGTTTTTCCTCATGTCGCTTTTGCTTCTTTTGCCAATTACTTTAAATCTGTGCCCTCTCGTTCTCAATCTTTTCATGAATGGGAACAGTTTCTTCCTATCTTCTCTGTCCAGACCCCTCATGATTTTGAATACCTCTATCAAATCACCTCTCAACCTTTTCTTGTCTCAGGAAAGCAGTCCCAACTTCTCCAATCTATCTTCATAACTGAAGTTCCTCATCCCTGGAACCATTCTGGTGAATCTTTCTACACTCTCTTTAATGCTTTCACATCTTTTCTAAAGTGTAGCGCCCCAGAACTGGACGCAATACTCCATCTGAGGCCGAATTAGTTGCTTATAGAAGTTCAACATAACTTCCTTGCTCTTGTACGCTATGCCCCTATTAATTGTATGCTTTATGAACAGCTCTCTCAACCTGTCCTGCTGCCTTCAATGATTTATGCACATATACAACCAAGTCCCTCTGCTCCTGCACCTCCTATAGAATTGTACCCTTTATTTTATATTGTCTATCTATGTTCTTCCTACCAAAATGTATCACTTCACATTTCTCCACATTGAACTTCATCTGCCACTTCTCTGCCCATTCCACCAACTTGTCTATGTCCTTTTGAAGTTCTACACTATCCCCCTCATAGTTCACAATGATTCCAATTTTTTGTATCATCTGCAAATTTTGAAATTGTGCCCTGTACACCAAGGACTAGGTCATTAATATATATCAGGAAGAGCAAGGGTCCCAACACTGACCCTTGGAGAACTCCAATACAAACCTTCCTCTAGCCCGAAAAACATACTCCCTGTTTCCTGTCAAACAGTCAATTTCGTATCCATGTTGCTACCATCCCTTTTATTCCATGAGCTATAACTTTGCTCACAAGTCTGTCATGTGGCACTGTATCAAATGCCTTCTGGAATTCCATGTACACCACATCAACAGCATTGCCCTCACCAACCCTCTCTGTTACCTGTTCAAAAAACTCCAACAAGTTTGTTAAACATGATTTTCCCTTAACAAAACCTTGCTGGCTTTCCATAATTAACCCATATTTGTCCATGTGCCTCTTAATTGTTGCTAGAAGATTCCCCACCACCAAAGTTTAAACTGACTGGCCTGTAGTTGCTGCACTTATCTTAATACCCTTTTTTGAACAAGGGTGTAACATTTGCAATTCTCCAGTCTACCCACTCTGCATGCTTCTGGCACACACACAACACACCCATGCTAGCATTCTGTCAGTAAGTGCATGCTCTGCGGGCCCCTCCACAAGTGGCTGGTAGTAACTGGAAGCGTCCAGCTGCCATTTTTTGATTTCAGTGCTTTCTTCATGCTGGCACCAGCAGCGCTACAGAGCCCAATTTTGCACCCAAAATTTCCTCTGTAACCAAAATTGTATTTATAAGTTTGATACACTAAGAACAACAGCTAGAAGGTACCATTAGCTTCAACTGTAAGGAGCAGGACTCTCAGATTTCCTCTTTTACGTTTACTACAATATTCTGTTGTTTTCTCCTCCTTTCCTGAATGGACTGATTGAAACTGGGGTCGAGCTCCATGAACACAAGCAGCACTCATCAACATCCTGGGGGCTTACCATTGACCAGAAATTGAATTGGACCAGCCACATAAATGCCATGGCTACAAGAGCAGGTCTGAGGCTGGGAATTCTGTGGTGAGTAACTCACCTCCTGCCTCCCAAGCACCTGTTCACCATCTACAAGGCACAAGTCAGGAGTCTGTTGGAATACTGTCCACTTGCCTGCTTGGGTGCAGCTCCAACAGCACGCATGAAGCTTGACACCATCCAGGACAAAGCAGCCTGCTTGATTGGCACCACATCCACCACCCACACACAGTGGAAGCAGTGTGTACCATATACAAGATGCATTGCAGAACCCACCAAGGCTCCTTCAACAGCACCTTCTAAACCCACGACCCGTACTACCTAGAAGGACAAAGGGCAGGAGGTGCATGGGAACATCACCACCTGCAAGTTCTCCTCCAAGCCACACACCATCCTGACTTGGAACTATATCGCCATTCCTTCACTGTGACTGGGCCAAAGTACTGGAACTCCCTTCCTAATAGCACTGCTGGTGTACCTACACTTGAAGGACTGCAACAGTTCAAGAAGGCAACTAGCCACCACCTTCTCAAGGGCAATTATACGACCATACGTCCATATGAATTAGGAGCAGAAGTAGGCCATTCAGCCCGTTGAGCCTGCACCGCCATTTAATAAAATCATGGCTGATCTGTTTCTGTCTCGAATTCCACACTCCCATTTACCCCCGATAATCTTTGATCCCCTTGCCTAACAAGAATCTATCTACCTCCGCCTTAAAAAAATTCAATGACCCCGCCTCCACCACCTTCTGAGGCAGAGAGTTCCAAAGTCGCACTACGCTATGAAAGTAAAAATTTCTCTGCATCTCTGTCCTAAAAGGGGACCCCTAATTTTCAAACAGTGCCCCCTAGTTCTAGACTCACCCACAAGAGGAAACATCCCCTCCACATTTACCTTGTGCAGACCGTTCAGGATCTTATATACTTCAATCAAGTCTCCCTCACTCTTCTAAACTCCAGTGAAAACAAGCCCAATTAAGGATGGGGAATAAATATTGGCCTAGCAAGCAATGCCAATACCCTACGATGGATAAAAATAACTCTAGTACCTTAATGGATGAACATAGAGAATATGTTAGCAGGCTGCTCAACTGTGGGAAGCCTCACTGCATGACCCTGTCCATTCCTCATGTCTACGCACATGCATTATTGACAGGGGTCACTAGATAGCCATTGGACCTCATTTTGGCTGATTCCTTTCACCTGCCACCACACCCCGCCCCCCCCCCCCGTCCACCCCTTCAAGACCATGTTAGCGGATTTCCCTGATTACGATCACGACAAACGATTGCACTTCCTGAAACAGTAACATCTGCATGAATTAGGCCCGAGTGGCTTCAAATAGCAAGCTTTGATAGAGTATGTCTTGACATCATCACGTGCACTGTGTCCAGCTGAGGAGTCGGCAATGTGTCCTTACACAGATACCAGTATCTGTGGCAAAAAGTTTGAGATCGGTGACTGGTAATTTCAGGGATGAGAAATTTCCCACTGCCTTCTTCTCCCAGACCACTACGACTTAAAAACAAATCACACTGTGAGTTTCACAGCTGACAGGTGCTGGGAGCAGGAACAGCAATTTCTGAACTTTGGACAAGTGTGTGGCTTTCTGGTGGGTTCTGATTTTTTTTTTAAAAAAGCCACACACTTGTCCAAAGTACAGAAACTGCTGTTTCTGCCCCCAACACCTGCCAGCTGTGAAACTAACGGTTGTGACATTTTTAAAAAAACTGACCAACCACAATGCTGAGACTTCCTGCTGTCTACAACTGTCAGAGAAAGACAGAGAGACGGGGAATGGGGGGAGGTGGGGAGAGGAGAGAGAGAGGTGAGACAGGGTGAGAGAGGGGAGGTGGGGAGAAAGGGGTAGGTGACAGAGAGAGTGGGAGAGTGAGAGGGAAGACAGAGTGAGAGAGAGGGGGAGAGTGAGATAGAGGAGAGAGAGAGAGGCGAGAGTGGGAGGACAGAGTGAGAGAGAGGAAAGAGAGAGGGGGAGAGAGGGAGAGGGGGGAAGAGAGAGGGGGAGAGAGAGAGGGGGAGAGAGAGGCAGAGACAGAGGGGGAGAGAGAGAGGGGAGAAAGAGGGAAAGGAGGGGCGAGAGAGACGGGGAAAGAGAGAGGGGGAGATAGAGGAGTGAGAGAGAGGAGAAAGAGAGGGGGGAAAGAGACAGGGGAGTGAGAGAGAGGGAGGGATGAAGAGAGAGAGAGAGAGAAAGGGAGAGGGGGGATGAGAGAGAGGGGGAGAGGTGATGGGAGAGGGGGGAGAGAGAGAGATTGGGAGAAAGAGGGGGAGAGTGAGAGGGGGAGAGGGATGGACACAGAGGGAGAGAGAAAGGGGAGAGAGCGGGCAGAGACAGAGGGGGAGAGAGAGAGAGGGACAGAGAGGGAAAGGAGGGGCAAGAGAGACGGAGAAAGAGAGAGGGGGGAAAGAGACAGGGGAGTGAGAGAGACGGAGGGATGAAGAGAGAGAAAGAAAGGGAGAGGGGAGAAGAGAGAGGGAGAGAGGGGGAGAGGTGATGGGAGAGGGTGGAGAGTGAGAGGGGGAGAGGGATGGACACAGAGGGAGAGAGAGAGGGGAGAGAGATGGATGCAGAGGGGAGAGAGAGGGGATAGGGATAGACATAGAGGGGAGAGGGGAGAGAGAGAGATGGACGCAGAGCGAGAAGAAAGAAAGAAGTGATAGATGGACAGAGAGGTGATAGGTTTTGACACAGCGAGGGAGAGAGAGAGCAAGAGGAGTGAGAAAGAGATCAAAATCACCCCTGACACATGGACATCTGTCCAGATTCTCGCATCGCTACATCAAGTGTGCGGGCAGACTTGACTACTTGTGCAAGCAAAAACAATGCCAAGTATCTCACTAAATAGGGAGGAATGCATTTTAAATTGGACTGTGTTTTGATGGCATTAGAATGGCTATACACTTTATATACAGATTAATTGTCCCCATGTCCACTGGCTGAGTCAATAATTTTGACTCCATGTCCGTGGTGCAACAGGTTAGTGCCTATCCCTGGTCCAGCTGGGAGGGTGTGAGAAAATGCGAGAGAGGGAGGGAGGAGGAGACAAGCAGTGAGAGAAGCAGCAAGTGAAGTGGCGAGTCCAGCCGGGAGGGAGAGAGTGGGTGTAGAAGTGGCCTTTTTTTAAATTCATTCATGGGATGTGGGCATTGCTGGATAGGCCAGCATTTATTGCCCATCCCTAATTGCCCTTGAGAAGGTGGTGGTGAGTTGCCTTATTGAACCGTTGCAGTCCAAGTGAGGTAGGTACACCCACAGTGCTGTGAGGAAGTGAGTTCTATGATTTTGACCCAGCGACAGTGAAGGAACGGCGATATAGTTCCAAGTCAGGATGGTGTGTGACTTGGAGGGGAACTTGCAGGTGGTGGTGTTCCCATGCATTTGCTACCCTTCTTCTTCTACTTGGTAGAGGTCGCGGGTTTGGAAGGTGCTGTCTAAGGAGGCTTGGTGCATTGCTGCAGTGCATCTTGTAGATGGTACACACTGTTGCCACTGTGTGTCGGTGGTGGAGGGAGTGAATGTTAGCGGATGGGATGCCAATCAAGTGGGCTGCTTTGTCCTGGATGGTGTTGAACTTCTTGAGTGTTGTTGGAGCTGCACCCATCCAGGCAAGTGGAGACAATTCCATCATACTCCTGACTTGTGCCTTGTAGATGGTGGACAGGCTTTGGGAAGTCAGGAGGTGAGTTACCCGCCTCAGGATTCCTAGCCTCTGACCTCCTCTTGTAGCCACGGTATTTAAATGGCTACTCCAGTTCAGTTTCTGGTCAATGGTAACCCCCAGGATGTTGATAGTGGGGGATTCAGCGATGGTAATGCCATTGAATGTCAAGGGGAGATGGTTAGATTCTCTGTTATTGGAGATGATCATTGCCTGGCATTTGTGTGGCACGTATGTTACTGGATATTGTCCAAGTTTTGCTGCATTTCGACACGGACTGCTTCAATATCTGAGGAGTCGCGAATGGTGCTGAACATTGTGCAATCATCAGCGAACATCCCCACTTCTGACCTTATGATTGAAGGAAGATCATTGATGAAGCAGCTGAAGATGGTTGGCCCTAGGACACTACCCTGAGGAACTCCTGCAGTGATGTCCTGGAGCTGAGATGATTGACCTCCAACAACCACAATCATCTTCCTTTGCGCTAGGAATGACTCCAACCAATGAGGAGTTTTTCCCGATTCCCATTGACTTCAGTTTTGCTAAGGCTCTTTGATGTCATACTCGGTCAAATGCTGCTTTGATGTCAAGGGCAGTCACTCTCACCTCACCTCTTGAGTTCAGCTCTTTTGTCCATGTTTGAACCAAGGCTGTAATGAGGTCAGGAGCTGAGTGGTCCTGGCGGAACCCAGACTGAGCATCACTGAGCAGGTTATTGCTAAGCAAGTGCCATGGAGGTGGGGAAGGGGTGTTGAGCTTTTTGACTGACCTTCATTCATGGAATTTGCCAATGCAGAGTTTATTCACTTTTCTGTGTATGATTGAACAGTGCCATCTTTATTACAGGCAGCTGCCTGGGACGCTGCTGACATTGACACACTGTTTCTGAGCATGTGTGAGTAGTGCGCCATCTAGTGGTTGCATTGTCAACAAATGCGTCCTTAATATATATTGATTAAGAGTATTGTTCTTATATTAATTCTCCAATATTACATTAAATGATAAGAAATTAATACAACTTGTTTTCTCCAAGAAGTTCAGGATGATCAGACTTGCACCTTTGTGGACTATTGTTAAAGCAAATGGACTTCGAACTGTCCTGAGAGCTCTAACTTTTGGAAGGAATCAGCTTTACCTTTATACTATTTGGCTACCTTTCACTGCATATATTTATAACAGAATTGTTATTACATGAAGGTGGTGCCACACTGAGCTGGTAACTTGGCTGCCTAATCTGCTTAGCCTCCAAATCTGTTTTACAGGCTTATTATTGTCCTCTGGAATGTGTAGTCTCAATACAGTTTGTTCCAAACAAAGCCTGTTTTCTGTAAACTCAGCTAGTATGTCACAAGGACATTTTAACTTGCAGTACCCTAGGTTTCTAAATTCACTTGAAAAAGCCCTTCAAAGCACTCCTACAGGGGATGCAGATACCAAGTGGGCCCACATCAGAGACGCCATCTATGACTCAGCAATGACCACCTATGGCAAACGTGTGAAGCAGAATGCAGACTGGTTTCAATCTCACTTTGAAGAGCTGGAACCTGTCATAGCCGCTAAGCGCATTGCACAGCCGAACTACAAGAAAGCCCCCAGCGAGATAACATCTGTAGCACTTAAAGCAGCCAGAAGCGCTGCACAAAGAACAGCCAGGCGCTGCGCAAATGACTACTGGCAACACCTATGCAGTCATATTCAGCTGGCCTCTGACACCAGAAACATCAGAGGAATGTATGATGGCATTAAGAGAGCTTTTGGGCCAACCATCAAGAAGATCGCCCCCTCAAATCTAGATCAGGGGGACACAATCACTGACCAATGCAAGCAAATGGACCACTGGGTGGAGCACTACCTAGAACTGTACTCCAGGGAAAATGTTGTCACTGAGACCGCCCTCAATGCAGCCCAGTCTCTGCCAGTCATGGATGAGCTGGACGTACAGCCAACAAAATCGGAACTCAGTGATGCCATTGCTTCTCGAGCCAGCGGAAAAGCCCCTGGGAAGGACGGCATTACCCCTGAAATAATCAAGAGTGCCAAGCCTTCTATTCTTCCAGCACTCTACGAACTGCTTGGCCTGTGCTGGGATGAGGGAGCAGTACCACAGGACATGCGCGATGCCAATATCATCCCCCTCTATAAGAACAAGGGTGACCGCGGTGACTGCAACAACTACCATGGAATCTCCCTGCACAGCATAGTGGGGAAAGTCTTCACTCGAGTCGCTTTAAACAGGCTCCAGAAGCTGGCTGAGCATGTCTACCCTGAGGCACAGTGTGGCTTTCGAGCAGAGAGATCCACCATTGATATGCTGTTCTCCCATCGCCAGCTACAGGAGAAATGCTGCAAACAACAGATGCCCCTCTACCTTGCTTTCATTGATCTCACCAAAGCCTTTGACCTCGTCAGCAGACGTGGTCTCTTCAGACTACTAGAAAATATTGGATGTCCACCAAAGCTACTAAGTATCATCACCTCATTCCATGACAATATGAAAGGCACAATTCAGCATAACGGTGGCAGGACCGTATCTCCAACACAGAAGTCCTCGAGGCGGCTAACATCCCCAGCATATACACCCTACTGAGCCAGCGGCGCTTGAGATAGCTTGGCCACGTGAACCGCATGGAAGATGGCAGAATCCCCAAGGGCACATTGTACAGCAAGCTCGTCACTGGTATCAGACCCACCGGCCGTCCATGTCTCCGCTTTAAAGATGCCTGCAAACGCGACATGAAGTCCTGTGTCATTGATCACGAGTCGTGGGAGTCAGTTGCCAGTGATCGCCAGAGCTGGCGGGCAGCCATAAAGGCGGGGCTAAAGTGTGGCGAATCAAAGAGACTTAGCAGTTGGCAGGAAAAAAGACAGAAGCGCAAGGGGAGAGCCAACTGTGTAACAGCCCCAACAACCAATTTTATCTGCAGCACCTGTGGAAGAGTCTGTCACTCTAGAATTGGCCTTTATAGCCACTTCAGGCGCTGCTTCACAAACCACTGACCACCTCCAGGCGCTTACCCATTGTCTCTCGAGACAAGGAGGCCAAAGAAGAAGAAGAAGAAGACCCTAGGCTGGGCCAGAAGGGAAGATGGTCAACGAGTAATGATCAATATTCTAACATCTTATTTCAACCTGAATGAAACCACTCTGGGCCAGTTTTCATTTCATGTGGCAACTTTCTTTTAAAGCCCCAATGCCTTGGGAATTGGCCAGGCTTACAAATGCAGTTTTCTTATTGTTTAATGTAGGCAAGAACACAAACATCTCCAAGAGAAAGCTGTTAATGAACTATTCTGATCTACACTTTCCTGACTTTCACTAGTATGTACATTGTGTCCAGGTTGATGGTGTCCAGGTGAATTGTGTCCAGGTAATTTATTCTAATTCACCTCAAAAAAAAAGATTTTAGAAAAATTCCCATTTGGTGTTTTTTAACTTTCCTGTTTCTTTCTTATATCATCAAGCAGTTCCTCTCATTCAATTTTACACAGTATTTACCATTTCATCTCATTCATGGGCCTTGGAGGAAGTTACTGTCCCATGCAACATTATCATGATATCTTTAAAACATGGATTAAACATTCCCACTTAGCCCAAGTTATTAGCATAATTTGTTTATTTTATTTAATCGAACGTCTTCTTGGATTTTTTATTTCCCAAAATAGGCTGTATAATGTGCCTGAGTCAATTTTATTATTTCACGATCCCAAATCCAAAAAGCAGTATTGTTGGGCTGACAGGATTTGTCAATGCTCAATTCTATTTCCCCAAAACTTACTTGATATACAGCATTGGGCAGGAACCACCTAGCTGCACTCTGATTTCTTTTAATTGAAGTTTGGTTAATAACTTAAATTGCAGGTAAATGTTTCCTTCTTGAGTGCTTAAATCAGGAACTCATAACAATTTTACTTATTAATTCTGTTCTGTGTTGTTGTTGTAGTAGTAGCCTAGCTAGGGCATTATTAATAAAGTCTTGGAGTCTGGATAAGGTCAACTAATATCTCTGATTATTTACACATCTCTATTTACACTCTACTCAAACCTCTCTAGCTAGCATCCTTCGTGCTACTACTCTCTTCTTCTTTAAGCCCATTACCATGTGACTATTACATCATCATCACAACAGTGGGAGGTTTTATTCTTACTCTCCGACATTAACCTTTTCAGGTTCTTATACAACATCTCCCCCCAAGGCTTTATCCATACATTTTCTTTAACATATATACATTCTTGACTCTATCTACAACCCTTTCTCTCCAAGACTCTGACTTCACAGATTTAGTCTGTTAGGAGGTTACATGACTCTCCCAGATCTTGTTCTAGTCTGAGTGGGATGATCAGTAGTCTTCCTTGTAATTCTGGATCAATGACTTGGCTGATTTTACGAAGGATTGTAGTATTCTGTTACTCTGGGTTTCTTCTTCATCTTCTGGTTCTTCCAAATAAATGATTGACTGTTGCTTCTGGGGAATAGGGATAATGTTTCTCCGATTTCTACATATGTTCCCTTCTGTTGTGTGTACCACATACATTCTCTGGTAGTTTTCATCTCTGTGGATTACAGTACCTTCCCTTTCTCGGTCAGGTATCCATACTCTTTGGCCTCTATTCAGTTCCGGTAAGTCACTGGCATGAAATCGTTTGCTGTAATTTCAGGCTTGTTGCCTTCTATAAGAGTTTTCCCAGTGTCTTACTCTTTTGAGGTCTCGGACGTCCAATCCTGGAAGCAAATTTTTGGCAACACAGTAAGTTGCATTCTTATCTTCCTGCCCATCAATAGCTCTGCAGGTGACAGTCCAAAGTAAGAAAATGCTCAAGGTTGATGACAGTGTATAATGCAGGCCAACATCCATGTTATCTTGTTATGATATGACCTCCTTTTTTCTCAACCGAGGATTCCCCCCACTGTTGTTGACAGGGCCCTCAACCGCGTCCGGCCCATTTCCCGCACCTCTACCCTCAACCCTGCCCCTCCCTCCCAGAACCGTGACAGGGTTCCCCTTGTCCTCACTTTCCACCCCATCAGCCTCCATATCCAAAGGATCATCCTCCGCCATTTCCGTCACCTCCAGCGTGATCCCACTACCAAACGCATCTTCCCCTCCCTTCCCCTGGCAGCATCCCGAAGGGATCGTTCCCTCCGCGACACCCTGGTCCACTCCTCCATTACCCCCACCACCTCGTCCCTGTCCCACGGCACCTTCCCCTGCAATCACAGGAGGTGTAATACCAGCCCATTTACCTCCTCTCTCCTCACTATCCCAGACCCCAAACACTCCTTTCAGGTGAAGCAGCGATTTACTTGTATTTCTTTCAATGTAATATACTGTATTCGCTGATCACAATGTGGTCTCCTCTACACTGGGGAGACCAAACGCAGACTGGGTGACCGCTTTGCGGAACACCTCCACTCAGTCCGCAAGCAGGATCCTGAGTTTCTGGTTGCTTGCCATTTCAACACTCCCCCCCTGCTCTCATGCTCACATCTCTATGCTGGGCTTGTTGCAGTGTTCCACTGAACATCAACGCAAGCTCGAGGAACAGCATCTCATTTTCCGATTAGGCACACTACAGCCTGCCGGATTGAACATTGAGTTCAATAATTTCAGAGCATGATGGGCCCCCCATTTTACTTTTATTTTTAGTTATTTTTTTCTTTTTTACATTTTTTACAATTTTTTTTCTTTTGTTTGTTTCATTTCATTGTAGTTTGTTCAGTTTGCTTACCCACTGTTTTTTTTTCATGTTTGTACTTGCTGCTGCTCAATCTTCAGTTCGTTAACGCCCTATCTGTACTAATGCTTTGTCTTTCAACACACCATTAAGATATTGTTTGCCTTTGCTCCATGGCCTCTTGGTCAGCTATGTGGCCTTGTCCAATCTACACCTTCTCCTTTGTTATCTCTTGCCCCACCCCCGGCTCACTTGCTTATAACCTTTGACATTTCTAATATTTGCTAGTTCCGAAGAAGGGTCACTGACCCGAAATGTTAACTCTGCTTCTCTTTCCACAGATGCTGCCTGACCTGCTGAGTGGTTCCAGCATTTCTTGTTTTTATTTCAGATTTCCAGCATCCGCAGTATTTTGCTTTTAATCCATGTTATCTTGTTAATGGAATCTTTAATTGTCTTTCAGATTGTGGGAGTCAAGATTTTTGTCATTTTAGTCTGTTGTCTTAGAGGTTTTAAATAATGCTTAAATCATCATCACATCTATATGGACTTTGGTAAAGCCTTTGACAAGGTCCCGCATGGCAGACTGGTGCAAAAGGTGAAGTCACACGGGATCAGAGGTGAGCTGGCAAGATGGATACAGAACTGGCTCAGTCACAGAAGACAGAGGGTAACAGAGGATGTGTGTTTTTCTGAATGGAGGGATGTGACTAGTGGTGTTCCGCAGGGATCAGTGCTGGGACCTTTGCTGTTTGTAGTATATATAACTGATTTGTAGGAAAATGTAGCTGGTCTGATTAGTAAGTTTGCGGACGACACAAAGGTTGTTGGAGTTGCGGATAGTGATGAGGATTGTCAGATTGCAATTCTGGTCGCCACACTACCAGAAGGACGTGGAGGCTTTGGAGAGGGTACAGAGGAGGTTTACCAGGATGTTGCCTGGTCTGGAGGGCATTAGCTCTGAGGAGAGGTTGGATAAACTCGGATTGTTTTGACTGGAACGACGGAGGTGGAGGGGCGACATGATAGAGGTTTACAAAGTTATGAGTGGCATGGACAGAGTGGATAGTCAGAAGCTTTTTCCCAGGGTGGAAGAGTCAGTTACTAGGGGACATAGGTTTAAGGTGCGAGGGGCAAAGTTTAGAGGGGATGTGCGAGGCAAGTTTTTTACACAGAGGATGGTGAGTGCCTGGAACTTGCTGCCAGGGGAGCTGGTGGAAGCAGATACGATAGCGACGTTTAAGAGACATCTTGACAAATATATGAATAGGATGGGAATAGAGGGATATGGGCCCCGGAAGTGCAGAAGGTGTTAGTTTCGGCAGGCATCAAGATCGGCGCAGGCTTGGAGGGCCGAATGGCCTGTTCCTGTGCTGTACTATTCTTTGTTCTTAAATAAGAATACAGCATAGTGACAATTTTACTGGACTAGTAACTGTCACTGGTCTAGTAATCCAGAGACCCGACCTAATACTCCAGACACGTAGGCTGGAATTTTATGTTGGGTGGGAGGCCTCGCCCACTGGCCAATAAAGCCAGGGGCAAGAAGTCCCGCCTCCAAGTGCTGCCAGCCAATCAGTGGGCCAGCAGTTCTCAGTCCCAGCAGTGCCACTGGGGGTGGTGGCCACTGCTGAGACTGCACCCAGTCACAGCAGAATCGTGGATGTTGGCCCCGGAAGAGCAGTAAGTTTTAGGGCTTTACCAGGGACAATCGGCCAGGCCCCGGTGAGGCAAGGGGGACAGTTGTTGCGGTGGGGGGGGGGGGGGGGGGGGGTGGGAGGTGGTTGGCGGGATCTTTATTTCAGTGGGGGTGGTTGGGACTTCGGGGGGTGCCCTCCGTGGGGCAGAGAGTGCCTATCAGGAGGGCATCCCCCAGCCCACAAGCATACCGCCTGGTTTTACCTGGCGGCCTCCTGGGCACCTCACCTGCCCGCCTGCCGCTGGTAAAATACCAGTGGCAGCCAGAGGAGGCCCTTAAGTAGCAGTTAATTTGCCACTTAAGGGTCTTGATTGGCCGAGGGTGGGCAGGCCATTTCTTGCTGCCAGTGCCCCTGATAAAATTGCAACAGGAGTGGGAAGGCATCGGCAACGGCACCCCTGTTGTGCCTAATACGCACTTAGCATTAAAGAATCCACGGAATCCAATTGGTGAAAGGTATATCAATATTTTATTCACACACTAAACCATCAAGTACAAGCTCTCACTAACTTGCACAGTATCAAGAATCATCAAAGTATAAGCTCTCACTACTTGTACAGTATACTACCCGTTAAGGCACAAGGTGATCAGTCTTGGACTTGCGGCTGCTCTTCTGTTCTCTGAGCCCTTGACTCAGGGTTATCTTCTCGAGTGTTCTTCCCCAGGGTTCTCGTGCCTTTTCCAGTTTCAGTCAGGGGTTAAATCTTGTTTTCAAGACCCTCCCCTCTTACTTACTCATAGGGATCTGGTATAATCACATAATGATAATTCTTTATTTGGCTCAGTGAGAACCTGTTCAACATTTTACAGTTTCCCACTGTCTAGTATCAGTCTAACCATATCTGGTGTCCATGACGACTCCTTTATTTGCTACGTGCAAGGACAGTGTCTGGGATCCTCAATCTGTCTTTTCTACACTGTCTACAATTCCTCGGCCAACCATGTGCTGTGGTCCCTTTCTACCCAGCCCCCCTATGCTTTAACAGAGTGTTCATTGTTGTGCGAAGAGTGGCGCAGTGGCTAGCACTGCAGCCTCACGGCTCCAGCGACCCGGACTCGGTTCTGGGTACTGCCTGTGTGGAGTTTGCAAGTTCTCCCTGTGACTGCGTGGGTTTCTGCCGGGTGCTTCGGTTTCCTCCCACAGCCAAAGACTTGCAGGTTGATAGATAAATTGGCCGTTGTAAATTGCCCCTAGTGTAGGTAGGTGGTAGGAGAATGGTGGGTATGTGGTTGGGATTAATGTAGGATTAGTATAAATGGGTGGTTGATGGTCGGCACTGACTTGGTGGGCCAAAGGGCCTGTTTCAGTGCTGTATCTCTCAATGACTAGCCCCTTGGTTTCAACTAAGTTCATATGTGTTTTTACTGGGTCTACAGTCCCCTCTTTGATCCTGCAGGGCTATGCCCAAGAGATCACACTCTCATGTCTCTTAGGTAGTACACTTGTGCAATTACAATTTCATTTTCAAAGCAAAAGCATAAGCAGTGTAATGTTAAAGAAAGCACAATTTAATCATCACTCTTGCACAATCAATCACTTGTGCGAACATAATACATTCACAATTTCATTTTAAGTATCTATTGCCTTTAAGGTAGCTGTCTAACCTGCGTTCATACATCCTCTCACATTCCTTAATCAATTTCTTAAGTTTCCAAATTAAGTATGTCACATATATCACCATGATACCCAAAACCACTATCAGGACATGGGAGATAATTCTAAACCAGGGGTGTAGCTGCACATTTAACCCCCAGTTCCACAAGTCCTCCCACCATGTTGAATCATTTATCTCGTCAATCTCATCTTGTAGCTTCTTCGACTGTTGTTCCAGATTGTAGTACACTACAGCAATGGCTTCTAGCTGCTGTCTCTCTTTACCCAAGTGCATGGGCAATGGCTGAATAGTATATTCGTATTCCCGGAAGTAAGTTATCAAGTTCTCTTTAATACTTTCTGTCACAGTTATCATTTCTGTCTTTCATTTTATGTATGTCTAACAACTCCATCTTCCCTACTCTGGTTGGTATTTGTGGGTTGAAACAAAACCTACTGTTGCTCACCGGACAAGTCCGGTTATGTCCATTCTGGTATTCCTTCACCATGGTGGTTAAACAATATCTCCCCTTTCCCATATAGGCCACATGGTTTAGCCCTGACAATGCTTTCCTAGTCTCCATGGTGCAATTTACAGTGGCATTAAACCCACATTTTGACTCTGCTGTTTTATATATAGGATGAGGACATATGACCACCTGGTTTTCCAGACTACACTCAGACAACATCGTTCCAACTATCTCTTTTCCAATTTCTACAACATAAGGTAATACATCATAATATTTTATGTAACCTTTTCCCCTTATCACCCCTATATTTTCTATTTCGTATAATTGCATCCCTAACTTATCTCTTGGAATTACAGGTATTCCCAATACTACTCCAATACTCATAGATCTCGTATTTACACATTCCTGAGCTTTCCATATCTTAACAAGTTTTCTGAATTGGCACCTGGTAATTTTATCATTTGTGTGACTAGCTAAGTCCTCCAACTGGGTGTCATTTATCCAAACTGGCACCCGTCCCTCATCAATTTGCCGCAAATTTTCCTCGTTTGTTCTAATATCCGTGAACAGTATTCACCACAAACACTTTCGCTATTTGAAATGTCGTGGACCTCTGTTACTTTTTCTATTATATCATTAATAGTATGAGCATGACCTTCCAGTACTCTCACCTGTCCTGTCACTGCGTTTGTCAAATCCTGTCCTACTTTAGCTACACCACTCTGTGCCTTTTGTTCCTTTTTCAAAATATCCTTTACTAGCTGACTGAGAGTTCTAACCTTCGGGTCCACCCTTTCCAAATTTATAGTATTGACAATTGAAGTTCCCGCATTAAAAACTATAGCTGCGTCATTCACCAAACTACGTTTATGTCTCTCTCCCTTTATTACTCCCTCATCACCGAATTCTCGTCTCAGCAATTATTGCAGTAGTACCTTGTACAACTCTCGGGTCTTTCAGGGCACCAGTCAGGTAGCTGGATATCTGAGGTATTCAGTATTACCGGTACCAACTCATGCTGTATATTATATACAATTTTATTAGTTTTTATTATGGCAAGTTCATTTTCTGGTCCTGCAGTTAAGGCAGGCCAAGGGAGATCAGTCATTTGTGGCTGCTGGGTCGTAACCTTACTCGTTGGTAATTTGGATGTAGGGGTAACCGTGGGGGTTGGTGCTTCTTGTCCGTGTAATCTCACGACCTGGAATAGGAACTGTGCTTTTTTATTTTCCCCGACACAATAGAGCCAATAGCCCCTATCATTGTGTGGTTTCACACATATTGATCGGTTTTTACAGTCTTTATCATTGCACTGCCATACAGGGAACTCGAGGGGGCCCCCGGTGCATCCCTTTTGGGCATTCGACACATACCCACTGTCCGATAGTAACGTTTACAAGAAAGACGCACCGCAATTCATCCCTGAGTCTCGGACTTCCATCCTCCTATACGTGTAATCCACATTCTGTCTGCCTAATCCTGTCCTCTCCTGTAGAGGAACCGTCAACAAAAATTTTGATTGCTGGTTTGATTGCAGGCTCCTTCCCTTGTACACCCTCAAATGATTTTGACACAAAAGGTCCCTTGAGGGCCTTTGCTGTCAAAACCTGACATTCATGGGGCTCGCCCTGGTAGATTAAATTGTCTGCCAGGCACGTAGTAGTTCTTATTTAGAAGATCATATAAAGGGGCTGGCTTTAAGGCAAATCCATCAGTGTGGTTCCTGCAATACTCAACAAGGCCCAAAAATGATCTCAGAGCCTTAGTATCTTGTAGTAGGGGGAGTTTGAGGATTGTCTGTACTTGCATCTGTTCTATCTCATGCTTTACCTGTGTTATTACTATTCCCAAATAGGAAATCTTTTCCTTCAGTATCTGTGCCTTTTTAGGCTTAACTTTCACTCCAACCTTCTGGAGGAAGGTGGAATATCGACGGACTATTATGAAATCCCTGGGAGCGACACGTCCAGGTGTACTGTTGTCCGTGGAATGTAAACACAAATTTATATTGACACTCTTGTGCCAGCGGTCTGGACCAGAACCCATTGCTAATGTCCAACATAGTAAACCACTTAGACTATTTTTTTTTGTTTTCTAAAACTTTGTTTGTCCTCTTAAATGTCAGATAAATTTCCCTTTGAGTGCTTTAAATAACCACTCATATCAATTAAATTGTGTTTGTCAATTCCTATTTCTTATGCCCAGACTTAGTGATATTGCATTTTGTTTACATTAAAGACACAAGTGCTTGCAACTATCTCTCCTTCTCAAGCGTTTTGTGTCATTAATAAAGACATTTGATGTCTGCAATTAAGTTCTTAAATTCTTAAAGCTGATGGATCCCTTGCTGTGGCCTCAGTTCTCATGTGGCCTTGGAACCTACCATCACCTGCTTAAAAAAAAACAGAAAGACTCAATTGTGGTTCTGCCCCTGAGCCCAATGGGTGAATTTGTCCAATTATATCTGTCAATTTCGAAATTTAAGATTTAATAATGTCCGATATATATAAATTTTACTCTCAGCAATGTAAAAATTGTGTGGTGGATTAAATGGAAAAACAATAACTGCTGCAGGGTTAATTTCTTTGTTTGTCTCCAAAGGGGCGGAGCAAAACATTCTCAGCTGCGTCACTTTACATGACCTTTTTTTCTGATCGAAAAGAACTACACTCTATTTTAAACTTTTTTTCAATCCTTTTGGTATCCTTAGGGTTTGAAAACAACAAAATAATTAGTAACATTATCAGCTTTAAAGGAAAGCATCTCCATCAAGAAAGATAGCATTTTAGATTAAACTGCAATTGTTTCCAAACTTTTAGCATCTTTTGTAAGAGGTTTCTAATCCTCGGATATTTTTTATATAACAAAGATGATTCCAAATTCCAATTCACTGCAATAAATATTTAAAAATCAAAACTGCCAATGTTATATGAACGAGTCTTATGTTCGGAATTAAAGACTCCCCCAAAACTTGACAAAATAAACTTGAAGGTTCATTGTGGCCACAGATGAAATTTCCATATTTTCAACTTAACAGGTTAGTTAACCTTAATAGTATAAACTTAACTCAGACTTATTAACTTATAATACTTAGTAACTACACACAGAACAGAATAGCATGTGCTTTTTTTAAAGATAGGTAAATGACGTCATTTTTCTTGTTCTTTCTTCAGGCACCTTTTCAAATGACTGTAATGAAACCAAAAACTAAAAAAAAAGTTATTTAACATTCTTAAAACAAAAGATTTAACACCAGCTTCTTAAACAAACTTTAAACAGACAGAATCTTTCCTATATCTCCTTTGTTTATCCTTCTCTCCCTTAAACCAATATCCAATTCCTGACATTTGCTACTTAAAACAGTCATATCTTTAATTTAAACTTGAAAAAAAACAAGAACAGATTTTAAACTGGAACTCCAACTAATGTAGTGTTGTAAACTTCAAATTGGATTTCTGCCAGACATCTTCAGACCTTCAAGGCTGAAGCTATTCTCTTAGAAAATCGTTCATTGCCTTTGCACAGTTGCAAAACCAACTTTTAAAATAAAAATAAAACTTTAACTTAAAATATAATTCAATTTATATTTAATTCCTGGGTGCACAATCTTAAATTGAAATGAATACACTCAACAATCACTTTTCACACTCATTCAATTCCAAACAACTTAGAAAATGGATTCCTGTAATGGGTTATGAATTCAAAATACCAAAATCTCCGTCAAATTCCCTGTCCCGATGCCAAGGAACACACAGGTTCAACTAATTCCCAACCAAAATAGGTTCCCACAAAATATACACCTGTAAAAATAGAAAATGTAACAGACTCATGCTTTCATCATTAAGGCCAGACAACAAAGAGTTAGTTCTACAGAACACAAGCTGCACATCCCGAGGACATTCATTTCATTCATGGAAGCCTCCAACATTCACACATTCGAATCAAAAGACACAGTAACTTCTTTTTACTCACGTGAAATTTCATTAAAGCATAGTCTTTTTATGTCACTCTGCCATGAACTTTGCCATGGAGCCCTCTGACCTTATCTGCCAAATTGGTCCGATTAAAATCGTCATTGTCATCATCCTCCCTATCCGCAAAGACACATATTATGCCCCTCTGTGCTGCGAGTTGAGACTGTAGTTTACTTATCTCCTGCTGACATTTGGCATGATCTGCTGACTGGTACACCTGCGCCTTCTGTGAGCAGTGCAGAACTGTCAATGCGGTCTGTAAGTCAGAGCATTTTTGTTCCACTCCTGTGAGCTGTTCCTTCGCCTTGTCCACTTCCCTCTCAGTCTTTTCAGCTTGAGACTGGAATTTACTTAAATGTACCACTTGTGCAGCACTAACTGTCTCTGCCTTCAGGGCCCTATTATGCCACTCATTTTTTTCTTTTTCTAACTTCTGCAACTCCTGCTTCAATCATTCATTCTCCCTTTCCTTTTCATCTAATTCCCTCATACAAGACGCTATAGCAGTGGCTTTCACTAACTTAGGTGCCCATTTGGCTTGGTGGGTACGCTCATCCTCCCAATGTACCCCAAAGGATCCCTGGCCTGTGTACTGTTTAACTACAAACTCTATCCAAGAGGGCCACTTGCCCTTCAAATATTTCCAGAGCTCCAATTCCCACTCTGGCCTGGCCAGGGCCATAATTACTCAAAGGTTCACCAATCCGATCCGTCAGACTCGTAACTTTGTTTATAATTTAGTTTGAACTCAGCGAGGCTATTCAAAATAACTTGAAATAGCACTACATCCGAGTCCCTGTTCGGGTGCCAGTTATGTTGTGCCTAATACGCACTTACTCTTAAAGAATCCACGGAATCCAATTGGTGAAAGGTATATCAATATTTTATTCACACACTAAATCATCAAGTACAAGCTCTCACTAACTTGCACAGTATACTACCCATCAAGGTGCAAGGTGATCAGTCTCGGACTTGCGGCTGCTGTTCTGTTCTCTAAGCCCTTGACTCAGGGTTATCTTCTCAAGTGTTCTTCCCCAGGGTTCTCGTGCCTTTCCCAATTTCAGTCAGGGGTTAAATCTTGTTTCCAAGACCCTCCCCTCTTACTTACTCATAGGGATCTGGTATAATGACATAATGATAATTCTTTATTTGGCTCAGTGAGAACCTGTTCAACAGTTTACAGTTTCCAATGTCTACTATGAGTCTAATCATATTTGGTGTCCATGACGACTCCTTTATTTGCTACGTGCAAGGACAGTGTCTGGGATCTTCAATCTGTTTTTTCTATACTGTCTACAATTCCTCGGCCATCCATGAGGTCCTGAGTCAATGTTGAGGACTCCAAGGGCAACTCCCACCTGACTGTATACCACTATGCCACCACCACTGGTAGGTCTGTCCTGTCGGTGGGACAAGAACTACCCAGGAATGGTGATTTTGTCTATAAGGTATGATTCCGAGAGTATGACTATGTCAGGTTGTAGCTTGACTAGTCTGTAGGACAGCTCTCCCAATTTGGCACAAGCCCCCAATTATTAGTAAGGAGGACCTTGCAGGGTTGACATGGCTGGGTATGTAGTGGTTGTTTCTGATGTCCAGGTCGATGCCGGGTGGCCCATCTGGTTTCATTCCTTTTAGACTTTTGTATAGTGGTTTGATACAACTGAGTGCCTTGCTTGGCCATTTCTGAAGGCATTTAAGCGTCAATCACATTGCTGTGGGTCTGGAGTCACATGGAGGCCAGACCAGGTAAGGATGGCAAATTTCCTTCCCTTCAGGACATTAGTGAACTTGATGTGTATTTATGACAATTTACAATGGTTTCATGGTCACCATTACTGAGACTAATTCCAGATTTATTAATTGAATTTAAAATCCAGCAGCTGCCATGGTGGGATTTCAACCCATGTCCCCAGACCATTAACCTGGGCCTCTGTATTGCTAGTCCAGTGACATTACCACTGCACAACCACCTCCCCTACAGTCAATACATCTACTATCTCTACAGCCACTTCTTTTAAGACTCTAGGATTTAGACCATAAGATCCAGGGGACTTGTCAGCCTTTAGTCCTGTTAGTTTTTCTGGTACTTTTTCTCGAGTGATCACGATTGTTTTAAGTTCCTCCCTCCCTTTTGCCTCTTGATTTTGTGTCTTCTACAGTGAAGACAGCTACAAAATACTTCTTCAAAGTCTCTGCCATTTCCTTGATTCCCCTTATTAATTCCCCAGTCTCATCCTCAAAGGTACCAATGCTTACTTTAGCTACTCTTTTCCTTTTTATATATTTGTAGAAGCTTTTACTGTCTGTTTTATATTTCTTGCTACTTTATTCTCATACTCTAATTTCTCCCTCTTTGTTATTTTCTTAGCCATCCTCTGCTGGTTGCTAAAATTTTACCAATCTCTGGGTCTACCACTAATATTTGCAGCATTGTATGCCTTTTCTTTCAATTTGATACCATCCTTAACTTCCTTAACCAAGGATGAGGCATCCTTTTCATGGAGTCTTCCTTTCTCAATGGAATATATAATTGTTGAAAGTCATGAAATATCTCCTTAAATTTTTTCTTCTGCTTCTCTGCCCTCTTACCTTTTAACTATTTTCCCAGTCCACTTTAGCCAACTCTGTCTTCACACCCTTGTAATTGCCTTTATTTAAGTTTCAGACACTAGTTTCAAACCCATATTTCTCACCCTAAACTGAATGCGAATTTCTATCATGTTATGATCACTCTTGGCTAGGGGATCCTTTACTATGAGGTCATTAATTAATCCTGTCTCATTATGCATTACCACATTTAAAATAGCCAGCTCCCTGGTTGGTTCCAGAATGTATTGTTCGAAGAAACTGTCCCTAACACACTCTATGACCTCATCCTCCAGGCTACTTTTGCCAATTTGATTTGCCCAATCTATACAAAAATTAAAATCACCCACGATTATTGCAGTAACTTTCCTACATGCCCCCAATATTTCTTGTTTTACACTCAACTGTTTACAGGGCGGCACAATGGTGCAGTGGTTAGCACCGCAGCCTCACAGCTCCAGCGACCCGGGTTCAATTCTGGGTACTGCCTGTGTGGAGTTTGCAAGTTCTCCCTGTGTCTGCGTGGGTTTCCTCCGGGTGCTCTGGTTTCCTCCCACATGCCAAAGACTTGCAGGTTGATAGGTAAATTGGCCATTATAAATTGCCCCTAGTATAGGTAGGTGGTAGGGAAATATAGGGACAGGTGGGGATGTGGTAGGAATATGGAATTAGTGTAGGATTAGTATAAAATGGATGATTGATGGTCGGCACAGACTCGGTGGGCCGAAGGGCCTGTTTCAGTGCTGTATCTCTAAACTAAACCAAACTAAACTCTGTCCTCCAGTGTAACTACTGTCAGGGGACCTATAAACTACTCCGGCCAGTGACTTCTTTCCCTTGCTATTTCTTATCTCCACCCAAACTGATTCAACATCTTGGTCTTCTGAGCCAAGATCATTTCTCACAACTGTACTGATCTCAGCCTTTATTGACAGAGCTACCCCATCTCCTTTTCCTTCCTTCCTATCCTTCTGAAATGTTAAATACCCTTGAATATTTAGGGCATTAAATGTTGAACCCACCACACTCATCTAGCTCACCGTTCTATATGCCACATTTACTTCCCTTTTCTAATGCTTGGGTTAGTTGTTAAGACCTAGGCGGGAATAATGCACAGTCAATTCAGTCCCAATACTCCAAGGGTCGCAGCATATTATTTTCCCACCTACTGGAAATTAGCCAAATTAAACACTTCAGTAACCCCCCAGAATAAAACAGACCAAACCAGGTATCTTTAGAGAGGAACAAATTAATTATTTATTAATAAACTAAATCTTAAACACCATTAAGATAAATTTATGCCGAAAAACCTTATAACTTCTTATTTATCCGAGCTCCCTCATTCACACATATACATTCAAAATCTAATGGTTAACCAGTTTTAAAAAGTGTTTTTAAAAATTAGCGGTTTCTTAAGAATAAATAAATAACTGGGTTGTAAGTCTTTGTGAGTTACATTCCTGATGAGGTGTCCAGATTAGAACAATCAGATGGCACTCGAAGCCTCCACACGAATTCAATGAACAGTCTTTACTTGATAGGCATTCAAAGCACTTTGGTTGCAGCAGGAGTCACACAGTTCTTTCAACATAAAGTATAATGACAGATCTTTATATTTGGATTTTAAAATTGGTAATCTTTCAGTAGAAACATTACTGCGAATTCCAGAAAACACAAGTCAAGAGTCAATCTTGAAGCAAATATTTCTCAGAGTGGAAGTAAAGAAAAGTGGCTGAATTTTACCGGCCCCTCGTTGCAGCGGGTTGCAGTGCTGTGGACAGTAAAATGCTACGGGGAGAAGCCCGCCTCGACCCGCAACACCGAGACTGGCCCGCTGCATATTACCAGCGGCAGCAGGACCTCGGTGCGGCCCCCCCCACCGCACGGTGGCGGCACCACAATTAGCATACGGTAATGCTTACTTACCGATGCTGACTATGCAGCCCGCCGCCTCTCCACCGACACTACCAGATTTTTCGTTGAATGGGCGGCCGTCACGTGCCGTCCCATTCACGATCTGAAAAGCCAGGGGATCCTCACTCTGCATTCTGGAAGGGAGGAGGGAGGGGGGATACACAGGGGTCTAACTCTGCATTCTTAAAGGGAGGAGGGAGGGGGGATACACAGGGGTCGCACTCTGCATTCTGAAAGGGAGGGGGTGTGGGATTACTGGAGGGAAAGCTGTGCTGGCATGAAGGGAGGTACCGTGTACCATCGCTCCGTAAACAGTGTACGCTCTGTGTTTGTGAGGGGGCAATAGCAAACTAGGCACCCTGTGTGTGGGCAGGGTACCAGAAAGGGCAGGAGCATTGAGGTTCTATGGATAGTTGAATGGGAGAGGCTGTTTACAGGTAAAGGGACGTCTGGCAAGTGGGAGGCTTTTAAAAGTGAGATAGGAAGAGTTCAGGGCCAGCATGTTCCTGTTAGATGGAAGGGCAAGGCTGGCAAGTTTAGGGAACCTTGGTTGATGAGGGATATTGAGGGTCTGGTCAGGACAAAGAAGGAGGCATATGTCAGGTATAGGCAGCTGGGATTGAGCGAGTCCCTCGAGGAGTATAGGGGTTGTAGGACTACACTTAAGAAGGAAATTAGGAGTGCGAAAAGGGGCCATGAGATTTCCCTGGCAGATAAGATAAAGTCGAATCCTAAAAGATTCTACAAGTATATTAAGAGTAAAAGGGTAGCTAGGGAGAGAGTAGGTCCTCTTCAGGATCAGTGTGGCAATCTATGTGTGGAGCCACGGAAAATGGGTGAGGTCTTAAATGAATATTTCTCATCCGTATTTACCGTGGAGAAGGTCATGGAAGCTAGTGAGTTGAAGGGAGGGACACCGATATCCTGGAGCATATCAACATTACAAAGGAGGAGGTGTTGGAGGTTTTGAAGTGCATTAAGGTGTATAAATCCCCAGGGCCTGACCAGGTGTATCCTAGGATGCTACAGGAAGCAAGGGAGGAGATTGCTGGGGCCCTGGCAGAGATTTTTGTATCATCGTTAGCCATGGGTGAGGTACTGGGAAACTGGGGGATAGCTAATGTTGTGCCTTTATTTAAGAAGGGAAGCAGGGATAAGCCAGGGAACTACAGGCCGGTGAGCCTTATATCAGTGGTGGGAAAGTTATTGGAAGGGATGCTGAGAGACAGGATTTATATGCATCTGGAAAAGCATGTTCTGATTAGGGATAGTCAGCATGGCTTTGTGTGTGGGAAATCATGTCTCACGCATTTGATTGAGTTTTTCGAGGCGGTGACCAAGCGGATTGATGAGGGCAGGGCGATGGACGTTGTCGACATGGACTTTAGCAAGGCCTTTGACAAGGTTCCGCATGGTAGGCTGGTCCAGAAGGTTCAAACACATGGGATCCAGGGTGAGCTAGCAAATTGGATACAAAATTGGCTTGGTGATAGGAGGCAAAGGGTGGTAGTGGAGGGTTGTTTTTCAGATTGGTGGCCGGTGACCAGTGGTGTGCCGCAGGGATCGGTGCTGGGCCCTCTGTTGTTTGTCATGTATATTAATGACTTGGATGTGAATGTAAGGGGCATGATTAGTACATTTGCAGATGACACCAAAATTGGTGGTATCGTGGACAGTGACGAAGGTTGTCTAAGGTTACAACAGGATATAGATCAACTGGGAAAGTGGGCAAGGGAGTGGCAAATGGAATTTAACGCAGACAAGTGCGAAGTGATGCATTTTGTGAAGTTAAACCAGGGCAGGACATATACAGTGAATGGCAGGGCCCTGGGGAGTGTCGTTGAGCAGAGAGACCTTGGGGTGCAAGTACATAGTTCCCTGAAAGTGGCAACACAGGTAGACAGGGTGGTGAAGAAGGCGTATGGCATGCTTGCCTTCATCGGCTGAGGCATTGAGTACAAGAGTTGGGACGTCATGTTACAGTTGTACATAACGTTGGTTAGGCCGCATTTGGAATACTGTGTGCAGTTCTGGTCGCCGCACTACAGTAAAGATGTGATCAAGCTAGAGAGGGTGCAGAAAAGATTCACAAGGATGTTGCCTGGTTTGGAGGGCTTGAGTTATAAAGAGAGATTGGATAGGCTGGGTCTGTTTTCCCTGGAGCGAGGGAGGCTGAGAGGGTATATAAAATTATGAGAGGCATAGATAGGGTAGATAGACAGAGTCTGTTTCCCATAGTAGGGGTGACTAAAACTAGAGGGCATAGATTTAAGGTGAGAGGGAAGAGGTTTCAAGGGGATCAAAGGGGTAAATTTTTCACACAAAGAATACTGGGTATCTGGAATGAGCTGCCTGAGGAGGTGGTGGAGGCAGGAACAGTAGTGACATTTAAGAGGCATCTGGACAGGTACTTGAATGAGAAAGGCATAGATGGATATGAAATTAATGCAGGCAGGTGGGATTAGTATAGATAGGCATTATGGTCAGCATGGACGCGGTGGGCCGAAGGGCCTGTTTCTATGCTGTTTCGACTCTATGACTCTATGACTCTATGTTGGGGGTAATCAGTTCAGCTGGTAGGATCTTGATGTGTTCATGTTGTGTCACTCAGTTGTGGCCAAGATGGACAATGCCATGACACGCCACATAGTTGATCCCAGAAAGCAGCTGATGTACCCGTCAACACCAATCCATGCCCTGTTAGGAACCTTCGAATACATGCAGGGTTCAGCTTTATTTATCACATGGAAATAGGTGTGGCTTATCCTACATTGTGTGATCCTCTGCACATGAGGATCCGTAGCACCAGAGGAAATAGCAACAGGCAGGTGTGATCCACGTAGAGGCCCCCGATCGTGAGCAACAGCCCCCAAGGGGCGCTCGCCATTATGATTGCTGTGCATCTACAGGCTCCACATGACATGTCATCGGATGTCAGAGCACCAGTGCCAGAGGAGATTGCGCATTTCGAGAGGGTGGTGACACGTCTCTGTGCCCTGCTCAAGGATGACCTGCAGCCCATGGGCACAGGTGGATATCCCATGCCTTTGTTCCTCATAGTGGCAGCAGTTCTCAAGCCTGACACCTCTGCAGCTTTTTAGGGGCCCACCTTTATGGGGTCACACAGTCAACAGTGCACCGCTGCATCAGGGAGGTCACCAATGCCCTGCACCGGAGGGCCAGTGAGGATGTCCGCTTCAGGACGGACTCTCACAGCCAGGCCCAGAGGGCCATTAGTTCTGGCACCATTGCCGGAGATCACCATAGGTTGTGATGTTCATAGACTGCACTCATGTGGCCATCAGGCCTACTGCCAGGCTACCACCTGCAGGCATCACAATTAAAGGAGCCCTCTCAATCTAGGTGAAGCTGGTATGTGAATATTGCAGATGCTTGCAGTGAATGTGTGACCGCTTCTCAAGCAGCTGCTATGACACCTGGGTGTTACACCAGTGCCGGCTGCCACTGCTGTTCACTGAACTGGCTCAGATGGAGGGGTGGCTTTTTGGAGATAGTACTAGCCTTTGCAGACATGGCTCCAGACACCAATGAGAGACTCCACCACTGCTGCAAAGGAGAGATACAATGCCAGCCACTGAGCTATATGAGCCACCATCGAGCAGGAGATCGGCATGCTGAAAGAGCGCCTCCAATGCTTGTATGGATAGGGTGATGCCCTGTACTACGGGCCAAAAAGGCCAGCTCCTTTCTTTGCTGCTCTGCACAACTACGCACCCCATAAGCCTGACATGATGAGGTGAGATGTCAACAGGGTTCCTCCTTGGACTATGAGGAGGCTGAGGACCTACAATATGAAAGATGCATGGGAGGGCAGATAGCACCGGGCTCTACACGCAGGGCTAACAGTGAGGTAGGGATATACGGCAGTGGCTTATCAGACAAAGGCTGTCTGCTCCATAGGAACTGTCATGAGCTCTGCAAGCCACATATCACCCTCGCTCACCTGCTATGCATCAGTCCACATCTGCAGCATCCCTGTGTAAGCCATTAGAGGCAGCAGCTGACTGACCCAATGTCCATGTCACTGCATCCGTCGAGATGCTCATGGGTAATGGTGGCATGGCAATGATATTATTGCATACGTTGGCTCTTCTGAAGGGCCAGCGGTGCAAAGGGATGTGACATTGTGGCTACGTGCTGGCACACATCATTCACACAGAGAAAAGGACACACGTTGGTGAGGAACATATAGTGAAAGACGTATATACCTTGAAGTTAAATCCGTGCATTCCCATTTGTGTCAGTGTGTTCTCTGTAAACCTTTGTCATACCTTTTATGGTGTATTTAAGTCTCATGTCCTGGAATGTGCAAATTTAAGATTATTCACCCAGATGTGGCATGCCTACAAGAAATAATGTTACACTTGAGTGGGAGAAGAGGATCGCAACTTCACAGGACACTGGGACACAGCAGAGTAAGTATGTGGCACCAAAGCGGAAAGTGCTGGGGTCACTCAGCGGTCGGGCAGCATCTGTGAAGAGAGAAGCAGAGTTAACTTTCAGGTCTGTGAACTTGGACAAGTTAACTCTGCTTCTCTCTCCCCAGATGCTACCTGACCTGCTGGATTTCTGCAGTACCTTTTACTTTGCTGCCAGATTGACAGCAGCCCCACTCTTCAGCAGTCAGGTAAGTATTTCTTTGACAGCTGTCAGGAAGCATGTGCTGGGGTGCTTAAAATAGGGCCCCAGCACTTGCTGCACAGCTGTCAAAGACTCTGTCACTGTGCTGAATATCCTGCCTCGCCCCACGCAATATGGGGAGGGCGGCTCGACGCCGTCATTCTAATGAGCCTCTGTGATTAATATCGCGGGGGCTCGGCGGCAGCCGGCGAATGCGGGCATGCTGCCGTGTTCACAGGGCAATGCCGCGGACGGCGGGGCCCCAATAAAGTTCAGCCCAAGGAATTTTGCTACCTCCAGCAATACAAATGTTCACTTCAAAGTATTTTTTTCTGCTTAGGCAAATAACACAGCCTGTAGCTCATTGTAGAATTTCAGCTGAGAGAACTATACAGCTCCTTCTTCTAGGAAGCATGCTTCGCTGGTGTCTAGTTCAGACCATTTGTAGCAGTTTTAACACATAGTGAAAAGTCACAGTGCACCATGTGACCTCTCTCTCCTGCTGTGGCCTAGGAACAGGTGCAACTGGCACACTGTGCCTCTTAGATTTTAAAGGCACACTGTTTTTAAATAGAGTCTTAAAGACACCCTGTTTAAATCAGAGGAGAAAAAAATCAGGTCCATGACACTTCCGCCCATGGCGAAATGAAATGCCATTATTAAAAAGTGTTTCATCACAATGCAAAAAACAGAAATTGGAAAAAACGCTAACATTTTTAACATTCAGGCCCCCATTCACTCCTGAATAATTTACAGAATTTTTCTTTCTGCATTGCTATCCATGCAAATGAACAAGGTTAAATTCGTGACAAAGTGTCAGTGATAACATTGTTTCTCCCCAAAATATGTACAATTTTCAAATGATAAAGCTGCAACGAGAAACACCATCTAAATATTCTCGCATTTCGGTTTTTAACTTTTTCACAAATGTTAATGGGTTCTCGTCAGCATATATTCGTGTTTCTTTATCGTCTTGGCAGACATACACTTCGAAGTGTTTGAGAGCCAGCAAAAGTCCTAATATTTCTTTTTCCACAGTAGGATACTTTTTTTGATGGCATTTTAGTTTTCTTGTAAAGTACCCTACTGGCTTCTCTGTGCTCGATTTGTCATCCTGCACTGCACCAACCCCTCCCAGGTCGCTAGCATCAATGGCTATTTTAAAGGGTTTAGAAAATTTGGAGCAGCCAACACTGGTTCATTAGTTAAAATTGCCTTTAGCTTTTAAAAAGCTGCCTGGCATTCATCAGACCATGCTATTTTGTTTTTCTTTTTTTGTAGCAAATCGGTTAATAGAGCAGCCACAGTACTAAAATTCCATACAAATTTCCTGAAAAAGTGCACATCCCCAAAAATCTCATTATCTCACGTTTAGATTCAGGGATAGGGAACCCTATAAGGAGTGTACCTTTGCTGTTTTTGGCAATACCTGTCCTTGCCCCACTATGTGTCCGAGGTAAGTTACTCTTGGTTTTCCAAATTCGCTTTTTGCCAGATTTATCACTAAGTCCACTGCTTGTAGTTTTTCAAACAGAATTTTTAGCTGGCTTAAGTGTTATTGCCAAATGTTACTGTACATCATTGAGATACACTACACAGTTGGGAACACTGGCTACCATCTGATTCATTAATCTTTGGAAAGTGGCTGGTGCATTTTTTAGCCCAAATGGCATCACCAGGCACTGATAAAGACTGTCAGGCATTATAAAAGCTGATATCTCTTTGGCTTGAGGAGTCAAAGGAACTTTCCAGTATTCCTTTAACAATTTAATCTTGGTAAGAAACCGAGCACTGCCCATTCTGTTCATACAGTCTTCTAAATGCAGAATTGGGTAGGAGTCAGCCTTCGTTACTGTATTGACTTTTCTGTAGTCAATACAAAACCGGGTTGACCCGTCAGTTTTAGGTGCTAAAACTATTGGTGAACTTCAGCTGCTTTGACTAGGTTTGATCAAGTTGTTTTACAGCATATATTGGATTTCTGCTTTTACTTGGGCCTGTTTGTCCGACTTGAGTGGTAAGGATGTTGTTCCAAAGGAATGGTTGCCCGTATATACACATCATGTGAGGCTAAGGTTGTGCATCCCGGCTTATTCCTACAGACTCTTTTTAATGTTGTGAAAAGCCTGGTTAGGTCTTCATATTGTTTCGCCTCGAAGCGCAAAAGCATGTTGTCCAATTTTCAGACCTATTCTGTGTTTGTTAATCTGATCGTTGGATGTTCAATGTGAGAATTTTCTAGGCCTCCTTCTACCTCATCCTCACTATCTTTTTCCTTCTCAACAGTCCTGATTACCTGACATACCTGTACTGGCTTATCCTCCTTCCTGCGATAATATTGCTTCAACATATTGATGTGAAACAACCGGTTCTTCTTTTGGCAATCAGGGGTATCAATCAAGTAATTTACCTTAAATAAAAACAAGGAATGCTGGAAATACTCAGCAGGTCTGGCAGCATCTGTGGAGAGAGAAACAGAGATAACGTTTCAGGTCAGTGACCTTTCATCAGAACTAGCAAAGGTTAGAAATGTAATAGGTTTTAAGCAACTAAAACGGGGGGTGGGGCAAGAGAAAACAAAAGGGAAGATGTTGATAGGACAGGGTTACAGAGGATAACTGACCAGAAGGTCATGGAGAAAAGGCAAATGCTATGTTAGTGGTGTGCTGAAAAAAAAAGCGTTAGTGCAGAGAGGGTGTGAATTGACAGAAAAATGAACAGTCCTGGCCCAAAGCAGAAACTAAAATCAAATAAACAAATATCAAATAAACGAATAAAAAAGAAAAAATAACTAAAAATAAAATGGGGTGCCGGTCATGCTCTGAAATTATTGAACTCAATGTTCAGTCCGGCAGGCTGTAGCGTGCCTAATGAAGAAATGAGATGCTGTTTTATATAGAGATATACAGCACTGAAACAGGCCCTTTGACCCACCGAATCTGTGCCAACCATCAACCACCCATTTATACTAATCCTACATTAATCCCATATTCCCAACACATCCCTACACTTGGGGCAATTTACAATTGCCAATTTACCTATCAACCTGCAAGTCTTTGGCTGTGGGAGGAAACCGGAGCACCTGGCGGAAACCCACACAGTCACAGGGAGAACTTGCAAACTCCGCATAGGCAGTACCCAGAACTGAACCCGGGTCACTGGAGCTGTGAGGCTGCGGTGCTAGCCACTGCGCCACTGTATTCTGCAACTGGGGCAACCTTCTCCTGGGACCTACTAAACGTGCTGAATCTGTACAGCATGGCATCCTCATCCAAGCGCATCCAAATCAAGAGATAAAGAAACATTTTATTCTATGGACCTGTTGGCGCCAATTCAGAAAACAACAGGATCAGTCTTCCAGTGAGGCAAAGGATAATATATAAATGCAGGACAGGTCCATTTGACATCATTCTCTGTAAATGGGATTAAAAGTAAAAGCATTTTTATCTCCTCTCGGAGAGTATGCATTTGCTTCAACCTGAAAGATCATTAGTTATACATCTGAAATAAGACACATAAGAGTCAGTATGAAATGATACAGATACGAGTCAGTGCTGGAAAGGCAGTGTTCGCATGAATAAAAACAAATTAACTTCATTTTGGAAAAAGGTGGTGAATAGGTTTATTTATGGAATTCCTTTTGTCACGACTAAAAATTAACATTGGTTTTCATTTAAAATCTTAATTCATTTCAGTATTGCAACTTGACATTCATTTCTCCAGCTAGAATTGCTAATTCATGCCCTATCCTGTTCCTCAAGCTTGCATTGATGTTCACTGGGACACTGCAGCAAGCCAAGGACAGATATGTGGGCATGAGCGCAAGAAGGTGTGTTGAAATGGTAAGCAACTGGAAGCTCGGTGTCATGCTTTCAGACTGAGCGGAGGTGTTCCGCAAAACGGTCACCCAATCTGTGTTTGGTCTCCCAATGTAGAGGAGACCAGATTGTGAGCAGCGAATACAGTATAGTAAATTGAAAGACTTACAAGTAAATCGCTGCTTCACCTGAAAGGAGTGTTTGGGGTCTCAGATAGTGAGGAGAGAGGTGGTAAAAGGGCAGGTATCACACCTCCGGCGATTGTATGGGAAGGTGCCTTACCCACTCTTTTGATCACTCTATACGGACTACTGAACCATACTTTTAATAGTTCCCCCTGTTATGGTAACAACACCAATACTTCATCCCCTGGTTAAAAATTGCGGGTCTTTGCATTCTTGTCTGGCCATTTCTTCATATTGGCCTGTGATTCTTTAAGGTGTTCCTGAGCCACACTGCAAGCTTTCGTGGCCTTTCTCGGAACACAGATACATAATCCAGTATCGAAGATTCATTCCTTTTTTCTAAGAATCTGTCTTTGACAAATTTTAGAGGACCTCTTACTTCATGTCTGTAAACCAGTTCGAAAGGGAAACTATTAGAGAGGATTATTCGGGACAGGATTTACTCCCATTTGGAAACAAATGAACTTATTAGCGAGAGACAGCATGGTTTTGTGAATGGGAGGTCGTGTCTTACTAATTTGATTGAGTTTTTTGAGGAAGTGACGAATTTGATTGATGAAGGAAGGGCAGTGGATGTTATCTATATGGACTTTAGTAAAGCCTTTGACAAGGTCCCGCATGGCAGACTGGTACAAAAGGTGAAGTCACATGGGATCAGAGGTGAGCTGGCAAGATGGATACAGAACTGGCTCGGTCATAGAAGACAGAGGGTATCAGTGGATGGGTGCTTTTCTGAATGGAGGGATGTGACTAGTGGTGTTCCGCATGGATCAGTGCTGGGACCTTTGCTGTTTGTAGTGTATATAAATGATTTGGAGGAAAACGTAGCTGGTCTGATTAGTAAGTTTGTGGACGACACAAAGGTTGGTGGAGTTGCGGATAATGATGAGGATTGTCAGAGGATACAGCAGGATATAGATTGGTTGGAGACTTGGGCAGAGAAATGGCAGATGGAGTTTAATCCGGACAAATGTGAGGTAATGCATTTTGGAAGGTCTAATGCAGGTGGGAGGTATACAGTAAATGGCAGAACCCTGAGGAGTATTGACAGGCAGAGAGATCTGGGCGTACAGGTCCACAGGTCACTGAAAGTGGCAACGCAGGTGGATAAGGTAGTCAAGAAGGCATACGGCATGCTTGCCTTCATTGGTCGGGGCATAAAGTATAAAAATTGGCAAGTCATGTTGCAGCTGTACAGAACCTTAGTTAGGCCACACTTAGAATATTGCGTGCAATTCTGGTTGCCACACTACCAGAAGGACATGGAGGCTTTGGAGAGGGTACAGAGGAGGTTTACCAGGATGTTGCCTGGTCTGGAGGGCATTAGTTATGAGGAGAGGTTGGAAAAACTCAGACTGTTTTCACTGGAACGACGGAGGTGGAGGGACGACATGATAGAGGTTTACAAAGTTATGAGCGACATGGACAGAGTGGATAGTCAGAAGCTTTTTCCCAGGGTGTAAGGGTCAGTTACTAGGGGACATAGGTTTAAGGTGCGAGGGGCAAAGTTTAGAGGGGATGTGCGAGGCAAGTTTTTTACACAGAGGGTGGTGAGTGCCTGGTACTTGCTGCCAGGGGAGGTGGTGGAAGCAGATACGATAGCGACGTTTATGAGACATCTTGACAAATACATGAATAGGAAGGGAATAGAGGGATATGGGCCCCGGAAGTGCAGATGGTGTTAGTTTAGGCAGGCATCAAGATCGGCGCAGGCTTGGAGGGCTGAATGGCCTGTTCCTGTGCTGTACTGTTCTTTGTTCTTTGAAACCGGCATCACTAGTTCTCATACCAGTGATTGAGGAACCATTTAGCAGGGTATTCGTAGACTGTGTAGGTCCCTTGCCAAAGGCTTTACTGAAGTCCATATAGACAACATCCACTATATTGCCCCAGCAATTTCTTCCCTTGCCTCCCTCAGTATTCTAGGGTATATCCCATCAGGCCCTGGGGACTTATCTACCTTAATGTTTTGCAAGACACCCAACACCTCCTCCTTTTTGATAATGAGATGACTGAGACTATCTGCACTCCCTTCCCTCGGCTCATCATCCACCAAGTCCTTCTCTTTGGTGAATACTGATGCAAAGTACTCATTTAGCACCTTGCCCATTTCCTCTGGCTCCACACATAGATTCCCATCTCTGTCCTTGAGTGGGCCAACCCTTTCCCTGGTTACCCTCTTGCTCTTTATGTATGTATAAAAAGCCTTGGGATTTTCCTTAATCCTGTTTGCCAATGACTTTTCATGACCCCTTTTAGTCCTCCTAACTCCTTGCTTAAGTTCCTTCCTACTGTCTTTATAGTCCTCAAGTGCTTCGTCTGTTCCTTGCCTTCCAGCCCTTACAAATGCTTCCTTTTACTTTTTGACTAGGCTCACAATATCCCGTGTTATCCAAGCTTCCCGAAACTTGCCAAACTTATCTTTCTTCCTCACAGCAACATGCTGGTCTTGGATTCTAATCAACTGACGTTTGAAAGATTCCCACATGTCAGATAATTTTAAAATGTAGGTAGATGAGACAAGATCTCAAGGTTGCAATGATGCACCTCCAAGCTACTCCATCGGACATGGACTTACTGTCGCCTGCAGAGTTGTTTTTTGGAAGGCGGATAAGAACTATCCTGCCCAGTCATCATCTCTCTAACTTTTCTATAGTATAAGATAAGGGAAGATGAAGGCATTGTATGACAGGCAAGCAGGACGAGAATTTGATTGCGAGTCAGTCAGAAGGTCAGAGTCCTCAACCTAGAATCGGGAACTTGATAACCTGCAGAGTTTTCGAGGATATGTAACCAGTCCAGATCATACATGGTCCAGACACCCAGTGGTGTGGTTCTCAGACTGAACAGAAGTCAACTCAGAGAGCTGTACAACAACATTACATGTGACAACCTTGTGACATTGTGGACACATTCAAAAATGAGCTACCCTGCCCAGTCATCATCTTTTTAAGTTTTCTACAGATAAACATAAAGAGGTTACGAGCGCAGAGGAAGAACATGCTATCCAGAGTTCTGAGCCACCACAGTCTCAGAGGTGTCATTAAGAGGAGCACAGCTCTGGGAACAGGTTCACGGTAACAAGATCGGGATGAGTAAGAAAACCTCCTCTACTGTTTTAGAGAGTGTTAAACTTACTTGCTAAACTTGTTCTATTCATATATGGTTAGTCCAAAACGCAACAGCATTGTATATTGTATTTATATTTGCAAAAAACGGGGAGGTTGTGGGATGAAATTAACTGAAAGTCACAGAGGAAGTGATGTCGCATCACACATGACCAGGGAGTTGTGGTAGTCCGACAGAGTGACATGTGTTTAGGTATGGCTCGTGCATAACTGTTCATTGAGGCGGTGGTGTAGTGGTATTGTCACTCGACTAATAACCCAGAGACCCAGGGTATTGCTCTTGGGACATGGGTTCAAATCCCACCACAGCAGAAGGTGGAATTTGAATTAAATTAATAAATCTGGAATTAAAAAGCTAGTCTAATTATGGCCATGAAACCATTGACGATTGTTGCAAAAACCCATCTGGTTCAATAATGTCCTTTAGGGAAGAATGTCTGTTGACCTTACCTGATCTGGCCTACATGTGACTCCAGACCCACAGGAATGTGGTTGACTCTTACATGCCCTCTGAAATGGCCACGCAAGCCACTCAGTTGTATCTAACCGCTACAAAGTCAATAAAAAAGAATGAAACCGGACGGACCTCCCGGCATCGACCTAGGCACCAGAAACGACAATGGCAAATCCAGTCCTGTCGACCCTGCAAAGTCCTCCTTACTAACATCTGGGTGCTTGTGCCAAGTTGGGAGAGCTGTCCCACAGACCAGTCAAGCAACAGCCTGACAATGTCACAGACACTGCCATCACCATCCCCGGGTTTGTCCTGTCCACTGGCAGGACAGACCCAGCAGAGATGACGGCACAGTGGTATACAGTGGGGAGGGAGTTGTCCTGGGGGTCCTCAACATTGACTGCGGACCCCATGAAGTTTCATGGCATCAGGTCAAACATGGACAAGGAAACTTCCTGCTGATTACCACCTACCACCCTCCCTCAGCTGATGAGTCAGTAGTTCTCCATGTTGCACAGCACTTGGAGGAAGCACTGAGGGTGAAAAGGGCACAGAATGTACTCTGGGTGGGGGACTTCAATGTCCATCACCAAGAAAGGCTCGGTAGCATCACTACTGGCCGAGTCCTAAAGGACATAGCTACTAGACTGGGTATGCGGCAGGTGGTGAGGGAACCAGCAAGAGGGAAAAACATACTTGACCTCATCCTCACCAATCTGCCTGCCGCAGATGCATCTGTCAATGACAGTATTGGTAGGAGTGACCATCGCACAGTCCTTGTGGAGATTAAGTCCCACCTTCACATTGAGGATACCCTCCATCGTGTTGTGTGGCACTACCACCGTGCTAAATGGGATAGATTTCGAACAGATCTAGCAGTGCAAAACTGGGCATCCATGAGGTGCTGTGGGCCATCAGCAGCAGCAGAATTGTACTCAACCACAATCTGTAATCTCATGGCCCGGCATATCCCCCACTCTACCATTACCATCAAGCCAGGAGACTAAACCTGGTTCAATGAAGAATGCAGGAGGGCATGCCAGGAGCAGCACCAGGCATACCTCAAAATGAGGTGTAAAGCTACAATACAGGACTATCTGCTTGCAAACTGCGTAAGCAGCAGGCGATAGACAGAGCTAAGCAATCCCATAACCAACGGATCAGATCTAAGCTCTGCAGTCCTGCCTTATCCAACCGTGAATGGTGGTAGACAATTAAACAACTAACTGGAGGAGGCAGTTCCACAAATATCCCAATCCTCAATGATGGGGGAGCCCAGCACATCAATGCGAAAGATAAGACTGAAGCATTTGCAACAATCTTCAGCCAGAAGTGCCGAGTTGATGATCCCTCTCGGCCTCCTCCTGAAGTCCCTAGCATCACAGATGCCAGACTTCAGCTAATTCAATTCACTCCACATGATATCAAGAAACGACTGAAGGCACTGGATACTGCAAAGGCTATGGGCCCTGACAATATTCCGGCAATAGTACTGAAGACCTGTGCTCCAGAACGTGCCGCGCCGCTAGCCAAGCTGTTCCAGTACAGCTACAACACTGGTATCTACCCAGCAATGTGGAAAATTTCCAAGGTATGTCCTATACACAAAAAGCAGGACAAGTCGAACCCAGCCAATTACCGCCCCATCAGCCTACTCTCAATCATCAGTAAAGCGATGGAAGGTGTCATCAACAGTGCCATCAAGTGGCACTTGCTTAGCAATAACTTGCTCAGTGACACTCAGTTTGGGTTCTGCCAGGGCCACTCAGCTCCTGACCCTCGTTACAGCCTTGGTTCAAACATGGACAAAAGAGCTGAACTTGAGGTGAGGTGAGAGTGACTGCCCTTGACATCAAGGCAGCATTTGACCAAGTATGGCATGAAGGAGCCCGAGCAAAGCTGAGGTCAATGGGAATCGGGGAAAAACTCTCTGCTGTTTGATGTCATACCTAGTGCAAAGGAAGATGGTTGTGTTTGTTGGAGGTCAATCTCTCAGTTCCAGGACATCACTGCAGGAGTTCCTTCGGGTGGTGTCCTGGCCCAACCATCTTCAGCTGCTTGATCAATGACCTTCCTTCAATCATAAGGTCAGAAGTGGGGATGTTCGCTGATGATTGCACAATTTTCAGCACCATTCGTGACTCCTCAGATACTGACGCAGTCCGTGTAGAAATGCAACAAGACTCGGACAGTATTCAGGCTTGGGCTGATAAGTGGCAAGTAACATTCGCGCCACACAAGTGCCAGGCAATAACCATCTCCAACAAGAGAGAATCTAACCATCTCCCCTTGACATTGAATGGCATTACCATTGCTGAATCCCCCACTATCAATATCCTAGGGTCTACCATTGACCAGAAACTGAACTGGAGTAGCCATATAAACACCATGGCTACAAGAGCAGGTTAGAGGCTAGTCTGCGGTAACACACCTCCTGACTCCCCAAAGCCTGTCCACTATCTAAAAGGCACAAGTCAGTAGTGTGATGGAATACTCTCCACTTGCCTGGATGGTTGCAGCTCCAACAACACTCAAGAAGCTCGAAACCATCCAGGACAAAGCAGCCCGCTTGATTGGCACCCCATTCACAAACATTCACTCCCTTCACCACCGACACACAGTGGCAGCAGTGTGTACCATCTACAAGGCGCACTGCAGCAATGCACCAAGGCTCCTTAGACAACACCATCCAAACCCGCGACCTTTACCAACTGGAAGGACAGGGCAGCAAATACATGGAAACACCACCACCTGCAAGTTCCCCTCCAAGTCACACTCCATCCTGATCTGGAACTTTATCACCGTTCGTTCACTATCGCTGGGTCAAAATCCTGGAACTCCCTTCCTAATAGCACTGTGGATGTACCTACCCCACATGGACTGCAGCGGTTCAAGAAGGCAGCTCACTACCACCTTCTCAAGGGCAATTAAGGATGGGCAATAAATGCTGGCCTGGTCAGCGATGCCCACATCCCATGAATGAATAAAAATATATATATATATGTGTTCCACTTAAGTTATAATAAAAACACACTTTTTTGTAGTTATGAGAGTCTTACAATAGTTTACAAATCAAAGGACCAAGTAATATTACAGGGACCACAGTGTTTACTGTGGGATAAGCAAGAAGGGTTTATGCTGTTATGTGAGATTCAACATGAACAGATTGAAGATTCCCAAAGGTATGTAAGTATCAACAGAAAGATAATTGTATGGAAATGAATAAGGTTAGTGTCAGGCAAATCCTCACCTGCCAAGACTGAGGCACACATAATTTCACTACATGAACATTAAAACTAAAAATTGCAAGACCCTGACTGGAAGGACATTTGCATGGTACTAGCAGTGTTGGAACAAAAGCGACCCAGTCGTTGCTTCCACAACACACACAAGAAGTGGTCAGACCAGTTTTAGTCACATGACTAGTTGGCTGTTGAGATTTGAACTTCCAACAAAGATTTGAAATCAGAAAGCTCCTGGCTCCTGGTTTGATAAGACCTCTCTCCTGTCTACCCTCATCTCACTTTCATCAGCTTCGGAAACCATTGAAGACACGTAAACTCAAAGAGAGAAAAAGTCTCCTATGTGAACAAGGTTTAAAAGGACCACTGGGCCCCAACGAAACGCAAACCATATATTTAATCAAGGACTACAGCGAGCTCGAAGCACAGTAACAAGAGATTGCCTCACACTGTTCTACTTATCTTTTCTTCTGCACTTTTCTGTCCGTATTCGCATGTGTGTATTGCATGTGCATGCTAGCGTAGGCGCATTGTATATCCGTAGGCGTTAACCATATTAGAGTTTAAGTTTAAGGTTTCATAAATTTCATCTTTCTTCTTTAAGCCAAAGAAAGCCTGCTTATGCTCATTTCTTTGCCTTATAATTGGAAAGTTGTGAACAGGATTCACAAAGGGGGATCTCAAAATACAGTGTGTTTAAAATTAAACACTGTTACTAGACACTGCTAGACACCTTTCTCACCTTGTCATAACAGTTGGTATTTGCAGAGTGTGGAGCGCCCAATTAACTAACAACCTGAGCAATAACTTAGCATTGATGAAAGAAAGACAGAATTGACTCTGAGCAGTGCATAATTTCATTTAAAACAGAAGAGACTTCATTTATTGGTAAACCATATTTATTTGAATTGAAAAGGATTTGAATTACACAGGAGATACACTCATTCATGAGCTCTTGACTTGGAGAAAGCTTTATTATGGTTGCATGACCTTGATAATTCTACTTTAAAAAGAGAATATATCAGAAACAGGGGTAGGCCATTCAGACCTTCGAGCCTATTTTGCCTTTCAATTATGTTATGGCTAATCTGTATCTTAACACCCTTTTTACCCACCCTGGTTCCAACTGCTTTAATAGGATTCCCTAACAAAAATCTATCACTCTCAGTTTTGAAATTTGCAATTGACCTAGCCTCAACAGCTTCTCTTTTGAGGGGTATGGTAGGGGCAGGGGGGAGAGTTTCATATTTCCACTATGTTTGTCTAAAGTGGTGCTTCCTGGCATTTTCCCTGAATGGCCTTTCTCTAATTTAAAGGAGATGCTCCCTTGTTCTGGGGTCAGCCATCAAAAGAAATAGTTTCTCTCTATCTAACCTATCAAATTCTTTATTAATTGTCATTTGGTAGTACAGAACTTGAGTATTGCTGAAAACAGAGACATTTTGTCAAAGCTTTTTGTCTTGCACTCATCATGACAATTTGCAAGAATACCAGTGTAAGGGAAAGCAACAAATTTATACTGTATGAGAAGAGATCAAGCTGCCCGGTTTAAATTTCAAACAAAGTTTGGCAGTTAACTATCAATCACCATAAACTGGTGCATTCTCCATGGCAATGCCTCTACCAATCAGAGTCCACTTGCCAACCAATCAGAACTCTCCTCATACAGTATACATTTGTTGCTTTCTCTTACATTGGTATTCTTGTGGATTGTCCTGATGCACGCAAGGTGAAAAGCTTCGACAAAATGTCTGTTTTCAGCAATACTCAAATTCTTTATTATTTTTACACACCTCAATTTGATCACCTCATCACCTTCTATACATGAGGGAATACAAGCCCAGTCTGTGAAAACTGTCCTCATTAAATTAAGATATAGTCCCAATATCATGAAACTGCACTAGACCCCTCCAAGACCCATATATACTTCCTGAGGTGCTCAGAACAGAGCCCAGTACTCCAGATGGCATCTATCCATAGCTCTGCATAACTGGAGGATAACTTCCAACCTTTTGTCTTCCAGTCCCCTTGAGATAAATGCTAACATTCTATCGGTCTTTTGATTATTTTTGTCCCTGTCCACTTGTTTTTAAAATGATTTCTGTTCTTGGACCCTGAAAGCTCTTTTTTCCACCAAAGTTCTGATCAGTTTATCACCATTTAGAAAATACTCTGATCTATCTCTCTTAGGACCTCATACTTCCCTACTCCAAACTCCATCTTTCATACTTTGCCCACTCGCTTAATCTATCAATGCCCCTTTTGCAACTTCCTGCTTCCACCTGTAGTACTTACTGTGCCACACAGCTTAATGTCAGCTTGGAAATATGGCTCTTTTATTACTTTTCAACATGAATAGACTATTCAGCCCAAGCACCCTGCTCTAAACTGCTTTTGGACAAACTTGTGAATTGTGTGACTGTATTAAATTAATAATTCTATGAGGTCTTCTATTACTATTATATCAATTGTCATTAGCATGTTATTAAGACCAGGTTAATAAAGGAAGTTAGATACTGAAGAAAATCAAAGAGTTTCAATGAGTTCCATAAATGACTCGCATCTAAATTCTGTAATTTAAATTAACAGTCATAGCACTCCAATACAGCCTTATTACTCACACTCATCAGTCCATAATTGTAGATTTAATAATCACACTTCCGAGCAAGGAGAATAATTGCAATCTGAGATCAACAAGCAAAAGAATCATTTCAAGAAAACAATATTGCAGTATAACTGAACTGAACATCATCAACGACTACATTGACAATTCACAATTAAACAATGATTGCAGCCAAATGTCCAAATCTTGTTCTAGAGTATGATTGATGTTCAAAAAAGGCACCATAAGTGCTAGTTTATAACTTGTAGCATTTGCAAAATTATCCCCAAAATTTCTATCCAGAATAGTGGACAAAATTATCCTGCTTGTTCTCCATCAAAATTCTCACTTGCATGTCATTAACTTGCAAATACAATATTTCCTCTTTCTCATTTCAATCAGAATATTTTTATCCTCTATTATTCAATTTCTCGAATATTGTGTGATTTAAAGGATAACCATCTCTCTCAATTTCAGTCTTGGCCCCACTGCTGATTTTAAATCTCTTCTCCCTCTATCTAACCTAAGGATTTATTTCCAATTTTATACCAGCTCTAGGCCTTTGGACCCAAGTTGGAAGAATGAAGTAGGACTAAGAGTTGGCAAGAATAGCTAACAGTACCAGCTGAAAGGAAGGAACTGGATTATTGCTGCTGTTTTGTTCTTGGTCTTTGGCAAAATTGCTCTCCTGGGAGAGAAACCCGATCCATATGGGGTCAATTTTCACTTCTATTGCCTGGTGCTAACAAGGTGATGGGTCGGTAGCCTTTCTGCCCCATTAACACCAATGCAGAAGTCAGTGCCGTTTTGAAAGGAGCTGCTATTGGGCATCCAAATCTACTGCCTGTTTTCAGCGGCAGTCTCCTTTTAATGTGCAAATCGGGAGTCCTAGGATGACGATTTCCATCTTAAGTTGGAACTGGTCAGAATTTGTGTTGTGCGCGTACAACCACCAGTTCCAGGGAAGGTGGAAACTGCTGAGGTCCAGCCAAGGTAAGTTTGTCATTACTGTTGTGGAGTCCAGAAGAGCAAGAATCCTCCTCCAGGTCCTGTAAAAACAATATGAGCTGATACTGCACTGGTACCCCACCCTCTGTGATTGTGACCCTTCTCCCTGCACTTAGCTGGTTGGTGGCCAGGATGCCTAGTATTGGGATACTTGGTGCCCCACAGCACGGTGACTGGATGTTAATGAGGCTGGCACCTCAAAATTGCAGCTACTTCTTCTCTGTGGGTGTGGGTGACCAGCTGGCCAGCACGCGCCCTTGATCGATTGTCCAAATATCAAAATGGACCCATAATACACTTTTAACACAATCTGAGAGAAAATGCAGGAAACATGAAAAGTGCAGTATTCTATTGAATTGCATATTTGTCAATAGTCCTTGAATAATCCAGTTACACTGCTAAGTATATTTCAATAAGCGATAATGTTAGTCAGTGAGCTAAACTGCAAAGAAATAATTGATAGTCCATTTCTCCATTGCTGCAGATCAGTGGTTAGAGCTGGGTTAAATTTCCTCCTTTTTACTGACCACTGTATTGTTTTCTCCAGTAGTCCGACTTCTATAAAAATGGTCATGATTTCTGTGAGTAGTTCTACACTTGAACCTGTGATCAAATCAAAAGCAGCACCGTCATAAAGAATGCCTGTCATGTTTCACTGGATAGTCACTTATTTCATTCATGATTGGCTTATTTCAATAATTCAAAAAGGTTTAGTGTCAGCTGATACGATAATGGAGTTTGCTAATGTACCAAGGCATTACTCTGCCACAGATTGCATAATAACAAAGCATGCTGGGATATCAGGGAAGATGGTAATGCAAACCTTGTACCTGTGGGATCAGCACCAATGTTTCCTCCAAGCTGCACCCGCAAGTTCCCACACAGGCCGTGCAGAAGATTGGCCACTTTAAGGTACTGCGCACAAATTTTAAAGGACCTACGCACTTAAACAAAATTTTCATGCTCTAAAAAAAAAAGAGGGTATGCTTCAGTCAAGCTCAGACTGATGGGAAAAATCAAACTCTACTAGGGCGGCACAGTGGCGCAGTGGTTAGCACTGCAGCCTCACAGCTCCAGTGACCTGGATTCAATTCTGGGTACTGCCTGTACGGAGTTTGCAAGTTCTCCCTGTGACCGTGTGGGTTTTCGCCGGGTGCTCTGGTTTCCTCCCACAGCCAAAGACTTGCAGGTTGATAGGTGAATTGGCCATTATAAATTTCTCCTAGTATAGGGATATTGTAGGAATATGGGATTAATATAGGATTAGTATAAATGGGCGGTTGATGGTTGGCACAGACTCGGTGGTCCAAAGGGCCTGTTTCAGTGCTGTATCTCTAAATAAATAATACTAACTATGCAAGGGGCACAAGAACAAACTATCTATCTTCACCACTAAATGGGTAGATTGAGTGGAAGATGTGTTAGCGCTAAGATGGTAAGACACATCAAGCTGATATATGCATTAGGCTTATTTTCCTTGTTGCAACTGTTAATATGTTTTGAAAGCAATGTTGCAGAAATTCCAGATGGTACCTCATTCCTGCTATAATCTATAATGCCCTTGTTTTGCAAATAAATCAGTAAGTTGTGGTATTGAGACCTACAGATCAGGTGATCATAAGTTCAATGACAGATCTGTGCTGTGTTAAATAATCTGAAATTCTTGTGGAGTTGCTGCTATTTAGCATCAGTGCACCCCAGAGTTGTCAACCCTCCAGGAATATCCTGCAGTCTTCAGGGACTAAACAAGAAACTCCTGACCACTGCTGCAAGTAACATGAGTAAAAATAACAGGGGCATTAAAGAAATTGTAGTATGTTTTCATTTTCTTTGAACACTTGATTAGTTATCAAAGAAAAACTTACATTTTTATATTGTCTTTCACGACCTCAGGATGCCCAAAATGCTTTACACCTAATGGAGAATTTTTAAACCGTAGTCACTGTTTACTTTTTAATGCAGGAAATGCCGCAGCCAATTTGCACACAGCAAGCTCCGAAAAACAGCAGTGTGAGATAATCTGTTAGGTCAGGAAAGTGGAATTGATGTGCCAGGGGCAGGACTTGAACCTGCATCCTTCTGACTCAGAGATGAGAGTGCTACCAACTAAGTCACAGCTGACACTTTTTTCCTTCTTTCATACAAATTATAAAAACATTGGAGATGGGGATAAAAGGCTATTTGACTGGATGGGATGGTTGGAGGCAGGAGGTCACATGATGGAATTTCCAGGAATATGTCCAATCAGAATTGATACCCTAATGGTCCCTGGAAGGTGGGGGTGTGGAGCAAGGGTGGGGGTTGTGGGGTGCTGGTTGGTGTAGGTGGTGTGCATGCAGTCAGGTTCTCTAGGGATCTCTGCTTGAAAGTGAAGTGTGGACTTTGAGTCAGCTCCAACAGCCAAATATCCCATCATCACTCACTGTCTTGGCAACTTAGCTCTGAAACTAGAGACAACATATAGTAAAATAATATGCTAACAGCAGTTACAATGATGAGGTCTCTTCGAGCCCCAGCTCTTTTACGGGACCCATCTCCGTCCCTCTTGATCCTCTCTCCACTCGGCTTCTTGCCACCACATTCTAATGCCAATGCTCATCAACGTTATAATAGTTCACTCCGTTCATACATTCTCCTTTCAAAAACATCATCATAAAATACTGAGCCTTGACCTCTCTGTCCCCCTCAACCTCGACTCAATTTCTGACCAATTTCCCTTATGCAAGCTACTTCAATGCATTGTCTTCTACCAGTAGTGGTTACCTTTCCCACTATACCTGATTTGATTCCTTTCAGTATGTTTCTGCACTGGTCCCAGCACTGAAATCACTCTGGTCAAAGGCACAACCTCTGTGATTGTGATCACAAGGAATTATCTTTCCTTGTCCTCCTTGACCTCGCTACAGCATTTGACATAATGAATCAGGTCATCTCCTTCATTATCTTCACTCCATGACCCAACTGCAGTTCATTTTACAGCGAGTGCACTCATACTTGTCCCAACACAATCAACTCATCTTCAGCAATGGCTTCTCCTCCAGCTGTGCTTGGAAATTTCCAGAGGATGTAGCTTTGGCTGTCTCTTCTCTTTCCCATCCACAAAATTCCCTTCAATGGTATCATCCATAACATGGAATCAGCTTCGACATGTATGCTGATGACATTCAGTTTTACTTTCTAACATCTCTTGCATCCCTGAGATCTTTGCAATGTGCTGTCAGATTGTCTGATATTAAGTCATGAGTGAATCAGATTTTCTCCAAATCAATATTGGGAAGAGTAAAGCCATTGTTTCCATCTCCAACCACCCTTGTCATTGACTTATTCCTTGCTGGCTACTTGCTCAGGTTGAACCAGACTGCACTCAGCTGTGGCATTTTATTTGAAAGGGAACCAAGTTCAAATACTATAGCCTGTCCATTTCCAATTCAGGAATCTCTTCGCTCAGAGAGTGGTTAGAATACAGAACTCAAGATCATACGGAGTACTTGAAGTGAATAGCATAGATGCATTTAAGAGGAAGCTAGGTAGGTACACAAGGGAGAAAGGAACAGAAGGATATGCTGATAGGATTAGATGAAGACGTGTGGGAGGAGGCTCAAGTGAAGCATAAACACCAGCACAGACAGTTGTGATGAAAGGTCCACAGACCTAAAATGTTAACTGTTTTTCTCTCCATAGATGCTGACCTGCTGAGTATTTCCAGCATTTTCTATTTTGGTCCACCATAGACCAGTTGGGCAGAATGGCCTGTTTCTGTGCCATAGACTCAATGTAATTCTATGTATCTTTAGCGCCAACTCTGCAGCATTCCCTGATTCCACCCATCTTGACCAATATCATTTTGTTTTCTCTGCACTTGACTTTTCCAATACCTTCCTTGCCAGCCTCCCATCCTGAAAAAACTTCAAATGATCTAAAACTCTGACATTCACATCCTGTCCTACACTAAGCTCCCCTCACCCAGCACCTCCCATCATTGGCGAGCTCCTTGAAGTTAAAACCCTGATTCTTTGTCTACAAATCTCCCCACAGCCTCATTTCACTTACCTCTGCAACCTTCTCCAGCCCATTGTCATTTGCCCACTCTCTCGCCCTCTGAACCGGCCTTCTCACCATTCCCCACATTGCCCACTCCATCTTCCGTGACACAACCTTCCGCTGCCACAGCAGTGCTCTTTTGAATTCCCTCTCCAAATACGCCTATCCTCTGCCTCTCTCCTGATATTGAAAACTCATCTTCTACCAGGCTTTTGATCACCTCTTCTATCTCCCTGACAAAGGACAGGTGCTTGCTCATTTTCTTCTCTGTGAAACATTTTGGGACATGTATTACATTAAAAGCATTAAATAAAGGTAAGTTGCTGTTCAGAGCAGAAAACTGAAATAGAACTCTGAATCATAAAGACTGTACAAACTTACCCCTTTATTTTCTGCATCTGGTCAATGGTGTCTGGAAGAGGAATATTGACTGTTTCAGGCAGAAACAAGGTCAGAATTGCTGATAACACTGAAAAACTCCCCATCAGAATAAAAGGCAGAAACCCATGATGGACACCTGTGAATATATAGAGCATACATTGTCTGTAAGGTGAAAACCAGCACATCAACATAAACCCATGGGCAGCACATGTAACACAGGTCTTGTGGTCAATATTGCAATCACACTATTTAAAGGTAGACATTTTCCTCATTCTGTACATTTTTCCAGGTGGAAAACAAAAGTAAACGTAGGAACATAAGAAATAGATGCAGGAGTCAGCCAAATGGTCCCTCGAACCTGCTCTGCCATTCAATATGATCATGTTGAACTGGCACATCAATTCCACTTTCCTGTCCTATCATATCCCCTGATTCCCATAGTGTCAAAAAATCTATTGATCTCAATCTTGAATATACTGATCCACAGCCCACTGGCACAGAGAATTCCAAAGATTCACACCTCTCTGAGTGAATAAACTTCTCTTCTTCTCAATCCTAAATGTCTGACAGCTTATCTTAAAACTAAGACGCTTAGTTGTAAACTCATCTGCCAGGCGAAACAGCCTCTCAGCAGTCAAGCTCTCTAAAAATGTTATATGCTTCAATGATATCACCTCTCATTCTTTTAAACTCTAGGAAACATAGGGCCATTTTCCTCAATCTCTCCTCATTTGACAACCCTTTCATCCCAGGAATCAATCTCATGAGCATTTTGTTTCACCCCTTCCAATGCAACATTTCCTTCCTTAGGTAAGGAACACAGTACTCCAGGTGTGATCTCACCAAAGTCCAACATAATTGCACAATACTTCCTTACTTTTATATTCTTACATTTACTCTTACTTATACTCTTATACTCCAATCCCCTTTTCGTAAAGGCTATCATATACCATTTGTCTCCTAATGGCTTGCCGCATGCTGTATTTCCATGTTAACTTCCTATGATTTGTGCACAAGGAAACCAAAATCCCTCTGCATACCAACATTTACTAGTCTGGCACCTTTAAAAAATATTCTGCTTTTCCATTCTTCCTACCAAAATGGATAATTTCACACATCCCCACATTATACTCCATCTGCTAACTTCTTCACCAATCACTTAACTGGTCTATATCCCTTTGTCTTTCTCACAGTTTACTTTGCTTTGGATCATCAGCAACCTTAGATATGTTATACACAGTTTCCTCATCTAAGTCATTGACATAGATTATAAAAAACTGACACCCAATCATTGATCCTAGTGGTACCCAGGCAGTTACACTCTGCCATCTCAAGAATGATCCTTTTATTTCTACTGTCTGTTTTCCATCCATTAACCAATCCCCAATCCATGCTAATTTATATCACCCCAATCCCATGAACCCTAATCTTAACAACTTTGTGTGACACCTTATTGAATGCCTTCTGAAAATTCAAATATATTACATGTACTGGTTCGACCTTATCTGCCCATTCCAAACTCAACAAATGCAACGGATTTGTAAAACATGATTTCGCTGCCATAAAACTGTGTTGACTCCGTCTAATCATTTTGTGATTTGAAAAGTGCCCTGTTACCACATTCTTAATAATAGATTCCTGCATTTTCTCTACTAATGGATGTCAGATTAAATGGTGTATAGTTCCCTGTTTCCTCTCTTCCTCCTTTTCTTGAACAGCATGGTTACATTTGCTACTTATCAATACACTGGGTCTGTTCTAGAATCTAGGGTATTCTGGAACATCAAAAACAATACATCCATTATCTCTGCAGCCATCTGTTTTAGAGCTCGAGGTTGTAGCTCATCAGGTTTAGGGGATTTGTCTACTTTTAGTCCCACTTGTTTCTCTAGTACTTTTTCTCTACTAATATTATTTACTGTACATTCCTCACTCTCATTAGACTCTTGGTTCCACATAATTTCCAGTACGTTCTTTCTGTCTTCCACTGTGAAGGCAGATACAAATGATTTGGTTAAAGTTTCTGCAATTTCCTTGTTCCCTATTAATTACCTCTAAGGGATACACATTTTACTTTAATTAACCTCTTCCTTTTTAACATTCTTGTAAAAGCTCTTTTACAACCTGTTTTTGTATTTTATATTTCTTGCTAGTTTACTTTCTATTTGCTAAATCCTCAACTTTTCTAGTTAGCCATGGCTTTACCACTTTTCCAGTAGAGTTTTTGTTCCTCAAAGGAATGTATATTTATTGAGAAAAAATGAATTATTCTTCCAATGTTTGCCACTGCTTGTCAACCATCATTAACGCAAAAATAAAATACTGCGGATGCTGGAAATCTGAAATAAAAAAAAACATAAAATGCTGGAAATACTCAGCAGGCCTGGCAACATCTGTGGAGAGAGAAACAGAGTTAATATTTCAGGTCAATGACCTTTCATCAGAAGTCTATCTATTGTTCCAGAAAAACTGTCACGAATGCATTCCAGGAATTTGTCATCCAAGCCAGTTTTGCCAATTTGGATTGTCTGGTCTAAATGAAGATTAAAGCCCCTAGGATTACTGCATTACCCTTGCTCCTCTAATTTCTTGATTTATACTCTGTCCAACACTATGATTACTGTCTTGGGACCGATAACGTACTCCCACCAATGTTTTCATTCCTTTATTATTTCTTAACTTCACCCATACAGATTCTGTGGGAAAGAAATGCAATCACATACCTTGATTCTTTGGGGCAGGCAGCACCATGGGCCGCTACCAGTGTAGCCCACGCAGTGTCCAGCATTGATAGTTTACCAGACAAGTGCTATCCTGACATCACAAGGCCTAACTGGCTGATGTGACATCAGGGGTCGGATTTTATTCCAGCGATGGGGCATAGGCGGCAGGCAGGGGGAGATCCTGCCTTAGGCCTTTCATTGGACGCTCCTTGCAATTCCATGGTGGACAGCCAATTAAATGCCTGCCATCAGGGATGCCATCCCTTTAAGGGACAATCTCCTGCCTCCAAAGCTGCCGGCCAATTGGAGGGCATGGCCACTGTCTGTATTGCAGATGCCCTGCAGTGCTAAAGATGTCAGAGACCCCAGGACTCAGGTGACTGGGGTCGAGGTGGGCAGGGTCAGTCAGGCAGGCCTGACGATGGGGAGGTTGGTGGGTTGATGAGGGTGGGGGTGCTCTTGCTGGGGGGTTGGTCATCGCCAACGGGGAGGTCCTCTGTGGGGGGCATGGATTACACCCAGAGGAAGGACCACACCCCCCACTTCCTAAGCCGCTAGGAGGCCACCTGGTGGCATCTCCACTTGGAGGCAGGCCCCTCCATCTTCCATAAAATTGGGGTGGAGGTGGGAGACTTCCTTTAATTGGCCATTAATTGGCCACTTAAAGGCCTCAATTGGCCTGGGGCAGCAAGGCCATCCTCGGCTTTGCCTGCCCCGAACATGATGACAGGGGACCAGGGCAGCACTGGGCAGGCCATTTATTCCCATTTTGTGGGCTCCCCCCACCTCCATTCCTGTCTCCAAGGTCAGGATACCAAAATTGGACAATTCAGGTCCTTGTAATGCTTGTGTTGTGCACTCTTAAAAAAAGAAGCATCAAACAGCAAGCTGGGTCTGGGGTTGCATTATTTAAAGGGCAAGGCACCTTGATTGCAGGTAACTAAAAGTTATGGAACCTTTTCACTGGGAAGTGTTGTGATATTGCTTTAATTTCTTTCATACTGATTAACATACTATGGAAAATGAAAATATTTTAGCCTGCATCACAGGAAATGATGCAAGATAACATGTGATACAGTAGTTGCAACACTGTTAGTCAGCAGGTAGCACACGTATTGAAGAGCTCGCCTAGAATCCTGTTATTCTTTAATAAAGTACCCTCCATTTAGTTTGCCAATCATTGTCATAGTGTTTGGTACATTTGTGTTAAGATCCAATTACATAATATGGTGGCAGCAATGCGGAAGAGCATAATGTGTTAGCAGCAGTGTTCGACGTGGTGACTGTGATCACAAGCATGATATCATGGACAATGGATTATCACGTATAAAGCCATAAAATCCTGAGACAGCACTGAAAATTGTCGGAAAAAGAAATGGCAGCAAGATTTAGGACCAGATTCAAAAATCACCCTTGATTATTGGTACTGAGAGAGTCAATAATTGAAAAGGGAATTTTGTCGGAATGGTAGTTGACCAAAAAGGCAGTGTTCTGGCGGAATCAGGCTCAATTAAAAGTCAATCCGAAGCTGGGCTGCGAGATGGCATTGCCATTAAGCGTTGTGCGTTTTCCCCACTGAAAAGAGCTCCATGGGCAGAGTCTCCCAGATAGAGACTGAAAGCCTGTGTTGCAGCCACAGAGTTCAGGGTGTGGCAGAGGTCCGGTGCTGCACGCACAGTAGACCTGCATTTTTTTTAAATTCGAAAAAAATCATAAAAAGAAAAATAGTCTAAGGGAAAAGCTCTGGCAGAAAGAATTCTTGTGAAGCAAGAAATTTAGACACCATGACAATGAAATATCAGCTATGAATTGGAAGGTTCAGGTCATCCTTCATGAGTTCCAACTATTTCAAAAGCATATGGAGTTATGTTTTTTAGATCTTGCAGTCACAGAGCTCAACAAGCAAGCAATAAAAATAAAGATGGTGTCATGGTCCTGCAGTTTTTCTTTCAGGAATATGCGGTTTGCCTTTAAGGCTTGCCAAGGATCAGTATTGCTTTAAGAGCCAACAAGCTTTAGGAGTCATAGGAAGGTGGATTCTCGTTGCCTTAGAAACAGCCATTTGAAGACTGCGATTCAAAGGGTGCATTCTCGTTAACATAGAGACAGCCACTGGGAGTGAGTCTCATGCGATACATTTGTTACAATTCAGTTTTGAACTGGCTTTTGGTTGAAGACAGTTTGTTCTAACAGAACACAGAGACAGAGGACACAGCTGTGATGTTTAGCACACCTGAAAAAGAGCTCTCAACCATTTAAACTGAAGAATAAGATTTTTGTCTGTTTATTATTATCTCTCAAAGTTCTAAGAAAAAGTCAAGCCAAAACAGAGATCTCTAGTAATTTAAATTGAAGAAAGGGAAGTTAGACTGGAACAATCTTTTATCCCTTAAATTAGAATTAGAACATTACAGCGCAGTACAGGCCCTTCGGCCCTCGATGTTGCGCCGACCTGTGAAACCATCTGACCTACACTATTCCATTTTCATCCATATGTCTATCCAATGACCACTTAAATGCCCTTAAAGTTGGCGAGTCTACTACTGTTGCAGGCAGGGCGTTCCACGCCCCTACTACTCTGAGTAAAGAAACTACCTCTGACATCTGTCCTATATCTATCACCCCTCAACTTAAAGCTACGTTCCCTCGTGTTTGCCATCACCATCCGAGGAAAAAGACTCTCACTATCCACCCTATCTAACCCTCTGATTATCTTATATGTCTCTATTAAGTCACCTCTCCTCCTCCTTCTCTCTAACGAAAACAACCTCAAGTCCCTCAGCCTTTCCCCGTAAGACCTTCCCTCCATACCAGGCAACATCCTAGTAAATCTCCTCTGCACCCTTTCCATAGCTTCCACATCCTTCCTATAATGCGGTGACCAGAACTGCACGCAATACTCCAGGTGCGGTCTCACCAGAGTTTTGTACAGCTGCAGCATGACCTCGTGGCTCCAAAACTCGATCCCCCTTAAATTCAGATTAAATCTGTTGAAAGTGTTTGCAAGCCGTTAATTATTGAAATTCACTGGAGAAGGAAAGCAACATTCTGTGAGAACTTCAAGCAACATCTTGTCAGGATTTTGAGCAACATCCTGTGAGGACTTCAAGCAACACTGGACTGTAAATTTGCAAGGACTCTGATTTTTTTTCTATTTTAAATGTTGTTTATATCTTCATAGTGTTTAAGAATTTAGTTCTTCTAATTAAAGAGTTAATTTATTGATTTAAAGACACCTGGTTTGGTTAGCCTCATTCGGGGGGTTAATGATGGTACAATTTGGTTGGGTCTTTCTTTAATTTGGAAAGTTTTAAATGCTATGTTAGCCGATCTGTGGAGCGACGGGATTCAATTAACAGTGCGTTGGTCCCACCACAATCAGAATCGCATATTTTGATTGGGGCTTTGACAGGAGCGGTCGGTCATATCAATGGTGATTGGCAATGAAAGTCTCCATTGTATCAACACTTCTGGACTGTCAGAAGCAGACCAGAAAGATTCATCTAAACTCTGGACAATGCTGGAGGATCAGTTAACAGTTAAGGTCAACTTCAGAATCCATCAACTCGAACTGATGAACTATAGTAAAGGCCTGCTACCCGACCTGAACCTGATGGGACCCGTCGACATGTGTCGGGTTCGAGTCGGGTCGGGCCACTCTTCCGGGTCCGGCCTTCAGGCTCTGGTCGGGTCGGGCTGTGTCTGAGTTGGGCCAGGTTTGGGTCGGGCCGGGTTCGGGTTGGACACACACAGCAAGGTAAGTGTTAAAAGATAAAAACTTACCTGAGCTGTGAGTCTGGGACGTCAAGCAAGGAAACTGAGTCTGCGCAGTGAGCATGTGAGTGTCTCTATGACATTATCACGCTCATGCTGCAGCTTCAGGGAGATTGGGAGTCGGAAGGTAAGTGAAGAGAACATTGTGGTGGTTGGGTCAGGCTCGGCTCGCTTCGGGTTGGGCTCGGCTCGGGAAGGGACAGGCTTGGGGGGAAAATGGAGGAACTCGGGCTGGGTCAGGCTTGGGTCCCATGTGGTTCCATCAGGTTCAGGTCAGGTTTTTTTTGTCACTTGAGCAGGCCTTTAACCTATAGACAACAGCCCAAAGAAACTATTGATCAGTTCATCAGTAGATGTGAAACAAAGGCAAAGATTGTGATTTCTCAGATGCAGAGCTCTCCGAGAGAATAATGGATTCGGTAATCGCATCGACTGCAATAGAAGCATACCAAAAGGACCTGCTTGATAAGAAAACAGGATACAACATCAACAGTCTACTCATAGATAGCACAAAATACGAAGCCATAGCTGTGAGCAGGCAATATATACAAGTTCTTGGAGCAGCAACAATCATAGGTGAGATAGCCAAGGCACCTTGACAAAGCAAGGCATGCGGCAAGTGCAGTCTAATCTACCAGCCATGTAACTGTCCTACATTCAGAGATACCTGCAAGGCATCTGGTCGAAAGGGACACTGGGCAAGACTGTGTCGAAAATCTGGCAGCAAAGAAGCAGTCAGGAGCCACAGCAAGCCACAGCTCAAAAAAAGAACAGATGCCACCTAGTGGCAAGAGTAAAAGTATTCATCAAGTACCAATTCAAGCACAGGCATATCTATGTGGTAGGCAGAGACCTGGACAGCAAAGAAAGCACTGAAAGAGGTAAACTCAAGATATAAAGTGAACAGGATTTCCATACAGTGACAGTCACACAGCATATGGATGCAGTCACAAAACTGGAAGCTTTCACCAGAGTTGAAATTATATGTCCTAACAAAAGTGGCAAGCCCAAGCTGCGACTGAAGATAGATACTGGGGCAAACGCTAACATTTTACCACTGCAGATGCACAAAGACACATACCTAGCGAAGTGGGAGTCTATGTTACAGCCAACAAGAGCTAGAATCACTGCATATAATGGTTCACCAATCTAATGCATGGAAGCATTGACGTTGAAGTGCAGGTATGAAACTTCTGAATGGTCACCACAAGTTTTCTGTGTTGTTGACACCAATGGTCCAACAGTAACAGGACTACCAGCATGCAGTTAACTCCAGATCATGATGATTCACGAGATCAATAAAGCGCCAATTCTATATAATCAAGGCAAGTGTGAGTTTGTTCATGATCCGCAACAGAAATACCTGGATAGATTTGACACAGTGGGCAGTTTTATAGCAGATGCTGTTCTCCACCTGTAAGATAATGTAGTACCCCCCATAGATTCACCACGGATGTGCAGTGTTCACATAAAGGACAGATTAAAGACCGAGCTTGGCACAATGGAACAAGAAGGGATTATTCACCATATTCAGCAACACACTGCACTGATTGTAACCACTGTAATTAAGAACACAAAGACACAAAGTAATTGTTCTCCGCTATTTCCCTATATCCATTATAAATTCTCCGTCTGACATGGACTCATGTTTGTCATTGCTAATCTTTTCCTTTTCACAGACATAAAGAAGCTTTTACAGTCCACCTTTATGTTTCTCGCTCGCTTGCATTCATATTCTCTTTTCCCTTTCTTTATCAGTTTCTTGGTCACCCTTTGCTGGATTGTAAATTGCTCCTAACCCTCCGGATTACCACTGATTCTGGCAATTTTATAAGCCACTTCCTTTGATCTAATGCAATCTATAATTGATTTTGTTAGTCGGGGTTGATTTGTCTTTCCTGTTAGATTTTTGTTTCTTAGAGGAATGTATAGAACAAAGAACAGTACAGCACAGGAACAGGCCATTCGGCCCTCCAAGCCTGCGCCGATCATGATGCCTGCCTAAACTAAAACCTTCTGCACTTCCGGGGTCCGTATCCCTCTATTCCCATCCTATTCATGTATTTGTCAAGATGTCTCTGAAACGTCGCTATCGTACCTGCTTCCACCACCTCCCCTGGCAGCAAGTTCCAGGCACTCACCACCCTCTGTGTAAAGAACATGCCTCGCACATCCCCTCTAAACCTTGCCCCTCGCACCTTATACCTATGCCCACTTGTAACTGACTTTTCCACCCTGGGAAAAAGCTTCTGACTATCCAATCTGTCCATGCTGCTCATAACTTTGTAAACCTCTATCATGTCGCCCCTCCACCTCCGTCGGTCCAGTGAAAACAATCCGAGTCTATCCAACCTCTCCTCATAGCTAATGCCCTCCAGACCAGGCAACATCCTGGTAAACCTCTTCTGTACCCTCTCCAAAGCTTCCACATCCTTCTGGTAGTGTGGCGACCAGAATTGCACGCAATATTCGAAGTGTGGCCTAACTAAAGTTCTGTACAGCTGCAGCATGACTTGCCAATTTTTATACTCTATGCCCCGACCGATGAAGGCAAGCATCCCGTATGCCTTCTTGTTGTAGACCATGTAATACTTCTTTAAATACTAGCCATTGCCTGTCTATTGTCAAATCTTTTAGTGTATTTTCCCAATCCACTATAGCCAACTTGCCCCTCATACTTTCATAGTTTCCTTTGTTCAGATTCAAGACTCTAGTTTGAATGAACTATATCATTTTCAAACTTAATGCAAAATTCTATCATATGATGGTCACTATTTCCCAAAGGCTCCTTTACAGCAATACTATTAATTAGCCCTTTCTCATTGCATAATTCTAAATCTAAAATAGCTCGACCCCTTGTTGGCTCTTCAATGTACTGCTCCAGAAACCCAGCTTGTACACACTCCAGGAATTCATCCTCCACAGCATTAGTGCTGATTAGGTTTACTCAGTCTATATGTTAATTGAAGTCACCCATTATTATTGTATTTCCCAAGATACATGCACCTCTAATTTCCTGATTTATACCATGTCCAATATTACCACTATTGTTTGGTGGCCTGGAAAGTACTCCCAGCAATGTTTGCTGCCTCTTGCTGTTTCTTAGCTCCACCCAAATTGATTTTACATCTGGATTCTTTGATGTAAGATCCTCTCTCAATGATGTACTGATCTCATCCCTTAATTAGAGCGCCACCCCACCTCCTTTTCCTTTTTGCCTATCCTTCCTAAATGACGAATATCCTTGACTATTCAGTTCCCAGTCTTGGACACCCTGTAACCACGTCGCTGTAACGGCAATTAAATCATACCCATTTACCTCAATTTGTGCCTTCAAATCATCCACCTTGTTTTGAATGCTGTGTGCATTCAGATAGAGTGCCCTTAACTTTGTCTTTTTAACATTATTCCACATTCTGATCCTATTTGTGGCTTGCCTTCACTTCGTCTGTCTTCTAATTTAGCTTACTACTTTTCTATTTCCTGTTACCAGTTTTGCTTCCCTCCAATCTTCCATTCCTGCCACACTCAGATTATCAATTCCTTTAGTGCTACTTTGCTTTCTTGCCTTCTCCTCTCTATCTAAATTAATAAATCTTCCTTCGCATGATCCCTTAAAGCCCTCTCTACCGCCTTGCCAGAACACTGGCCCCAGCACGGTTCAGGTAAAGACCGTCCCAACGGTACAGCTCCAACTTTCCCCAGTATTGGTGCCAGTGCCCCAAGAATTGAAACTCATTTCTCACACAACAATCTTTAAGCCGTGCATTTTACCCTTTAATCTTATTTACCCTACTCCAGTTTGCTTGTAGCTCAGGTAATAATTCAGAGACTATTACCTTTGAGGTTCTGCTTTTCAGTTTAGCCCCTAGCTGGTCAAACTCTCTATGCAGAACCTCTTTTCTAGTCCTATCTATGTCATTGGTACCCACGTGGACCACGACAACTGGATCCTCCCCCTCCTACTGCAAGTTCCTCTCCAGCAGATGTGCCAAACCCTGGCACCAGGCAGGCAACACAGCCTTCTGGATGCTCGCTCGTGGCTCCAGAAAACTGTGCCTAACCTCTCCTACCGCTACATTTCTATTTACTCCCTCTGTTTAAATGGCTTCCTGTACCATGGTACCATAGTCAGTTTGTTCATCCACCCTGCAGCCCTCGCTCTCATCCATACAAGCTGAAAGAACCTCAAACTTGTTGGACAACTGCAAGGGCAGGGGCTCTGCTACTTCATCCTTATGGATCCCCTTACCTGCCTCACTCACAGTCACACACTCCTTTCCCTGGCCACGATCCAAATCAGAAGACATTATCCTCTGGAGTGTGACTGCCTTCTGGAACAAAGTGTCCATGTAACTATTTCACTTCCTGATGCATCACAGTGTCTGTAGCTCGGCCTCCAACTCATCCACTCTGATCTGAATGAAGTTCCTCGAACTGCAGACACTGGTGTCCACCAGCTCCCACAGGCTACAGTTGCAACACACCACCCACCATGCCACCTTTATGGTGTGTTAATTAACTATTTGATTTATTATTTAATTGATTAAATTATTTAATTTATTTTAAAATAATTTTTAATTTTTTTAATTAATGCTTCGACTCACCAATTACTCACATTACTAATTTAAACCTTAATAATACTAAGAAATCTTACCACTTCTAAGGTAGTTATTTGTAGGTTATTTTTAAAATAAAGTTTTATGTTTTTCAAATTTTCCAACTATTTCAGACAAACCCTAACAGCAGTTACTCACCAGCCAATCAACTTACGGCTTTCCTGTGACACCACTGTTAAAGTTTTTCCCCCTCTTTCTTCAAACCCAGCATATGCTGACTTGCAGTCACTACCACAGCCTCTCTGGTCTCCCACATAAGTGTAGGCCCCGAGCCCTGGCTCTATGTTTATACTCTCCCCCTCTGGTGCATTTTCTCATAGATCCACTGCCTCTCCACTCTCCCAGGTAAACTCTTAGCACCATATATATCTCAAATTTATTTATTTATTTTATTTAGAGATACAGCACTGAAACAAGCCCTACAGCCCACGGAGTCTGTGCCGACCATCAACCACCCATTTATACTAATCCTACATTAATCCCATATTGCTACCACATCCCCACCTTCCCTCAATTCCCCTACCACCTACCTATTCTAGGGGCAATTTATAATGGCCAATTTACCTATCAACCTGCAAGTCTTTGGCTGTGGGAGGAAACCGGAGCACCCAGCGAAAACTCACACGGTCACAGGAAGAACTTGCAAACTCCACACAGACAATACACAGAATCGAACCCAGATCGCTGGAGCTATGAGGCTGCGGTGCTCGCCACTGTGCCGCCCGAAAAAGACTGTCATCCCCGTTTTGTGTGGATTTGAACTCAGGTCCCAGAGATGAAAAGGAAAGCGTCCAACCCACAGCCCCACCCACTGCCCATTTCTCTGATAAAGCATCATCACTGCATGAATATCTCAAGAAAGATATGGCACTCTTGTAGCATGAAGGTCATCAGCACACGTTCGATTTGTTAAAACAGTCAATTTCTGCTGAAGCATGTTTACAATATTACAACCGACAGAAAGAAACTGCACTCAAAGTAAATGCTTCACCAAAGGGTGTCGGAGCATGTCTGTTACAGGAAGGTTCTAAAAGTTTGTCACCTACTCAGGTTAACTATTTAAACAGAGAATGAGAAACACTGGCATTAGTGTTCATCACCACCAGATTCTGGCCGGAATTTTAGGCCGCCCCAGCGGGTCGGATGGTGGCATGGGGCAGCATAAAATTGAGCGGCAGGCTCCGGGAGGCCTAATCGCCCCGATTCTGCCTCCGACCAAGTTTACAGAGGTCTGGCGAGGAGGGGGGGGGGGGGGGGGGGGTGGCAGGGAGGTAAGAAGTGGCCCGCCTGCCCGAGGCCAATCAAGACCCTTAAGTGGCCACTTAACGGCCATTTAAGGGCCCTCGCCTGCCTCCATGGGTATTTTACCTGTGGCAAGCGGGTGCGCCGGGGACGTGAAAGGCCGCCCAGCTATAGCTGCCGGCCTTACCACACCCCAGGGGGCGGCCTGGCAATCGGGCACAGGGTGCCCGATTGAGGGCCGCCCCCGCCTCCCAACCCAACCCTGGGATCCAAGATGCCCCCCCCTCCCCCCAAACGACTTCCCTAGCCTCACCAGGGCACGACCGATTCCCTTGGTGAGGCTGCCAGAACTTACCTTCTGTCCCGGTTCCATTGTGTCCTCCTTGGTCGGCTGGGCTGCAGTTTCAGCAGTGGCCACCATTCCCAGTGGAGCTGCTGAGACTAAGAGCTGCCAGCCCACTGATTGGCTGGCAGCTCACTGAAGCGGGACCTCCCCTCTCAAGTAGGTGGAAGTCCCGCCTCGGGCCAATTTAATCCTGGGGAACCGTAAAATACGGGACGGATCCCCAGGCTGGGCGGCAGCGGGATCGGCACCGTCATTTACGTCAGAGTCCGGCTTCCGTTCGCCCAGCGTAAAATTCCGGCCTCTATACGTACCTATATGGCAAACACTTTGTTGTTGAGACAAGCACTAGCAATGATTTGGCAAAAACGCTCACCAGTACACCACTTCAACTCCAAAGATTATTAATCAAAGTACAGGGGTATGATTGTGAGGTCTGATACAAACCTAGAAACCTTTGTTTAATTTACCTCTTCTATTGTGTGCCAACATGTCCTGGAAAGGAGACAGCAGAATGTCAGTGGTTGTGTAGCACTGTGTTTGGACGATGTGCCTGTCACAGCTGAATAGCTCGAGGTATGTGGAGGCAGCGAGAGATGGGCATGAGGTTAGAAGTAGTGGTAGATGTGTAAGTGATGGAGGTGTGTGATGCATTGAGCAGTGTGAGAGGCTGGTGAAGTGATGGGAAGGATATGTCAAGTAAAGATGCAATTACTGATGTTCACCACTCATGTGGGATCATCAGACCTCTTGTCGCACTACTGCCTGGTCCTTGTGTCCAAGTCCAGGAGTTGACCTTCATGGCTACCTCCTCTCACTTCCTTCTGAGGATGGTCTTTCCGGGCCTCCAGGCCCCCATGGAACCATGGCATATTTCCTCCTCTTGACCTCAACCACGAATGCATGCAGTATCGCTTCTGTCATTCTTGAATCCTCCCACTCCCCTGGTGTTCATTTTGGCACAATTTAAAGTGCAAAAATATTCTCCAGTGCAGCTTCCCTTTAAGAATGCCAGCCTGCCTTTAAGAAGAGCAGGCTGGCTGCTTCACGCAGTTTGTGAAAAACCACAATGGGCTCCTCTGCTGAGCAAATTGGAAGCCAATTGTGCTAAAAGGTAGGCATCAGTGTGGCACCCACTCAACCCAATGTTATAATCATGCAAATGAAGTGGGGACATCAAAGTGGATAATGGGGATCCTATAGATGTAGTACATCTGGACTTTCAGAAGGCATTTGATAAGGTGCCGCACAAAAGGTTAATACACAAGGTAAGATCACATGGGATTAGGGGCAATTTATTAGCTTGGATAGAGGAACCAAGGAACCTCACTGTTGGTAGCAAAAATTCACACTACTCATTCAATGTGAGACCTGCTTCTTCTAATCTTTGTAATACTGATCTTACCCTTGTGTCGTGTTCTTTATGGCTTGCTCCATAAATGAGGATGTTGTCCATGTGACAGATTATCCCCTCTAAATCTTCCAGGATCCTTGACATCATTCTCAGAAAGATATCAAGTGCCAACATTATAGCAAATGGTAACCTGCTGAAACAGAATCTTCCAAATGGTGTTATAAATATTGTCAACAATTTAGACTCTTCGTCCAAAGATAAATGCCAAATCCACTGTTTGTGTCCAATTTTGTAAATATGGAGCTTTTTCCCAGCTTTGCTGAACTTTCATCCACTGATGCCATTGGGTGGATCTCTCTCTCCATTGCTTTATTAAGTTGAGTGAGGTCTACACAGATTCTGATGGATCCAATTTGTTGCTTTATTGGAACCATACCAGAGCACCATCTAGTAGGTTTAATTATTGCTGGTATCACTCCTTGGTTCTGCATTACTTCTATTTCTTTTTTAACCTTCTGTAGGAGTGGGTGTGGGACCTTTCTTGGTGTGAATAAACACACTGGCTCTGCCTCTTTTCTCAGAGTGATGTGATATTCTATTTTCAATTTTTCCAATCTTCTAAATAGCTTCAGGAATTCAGCCCCAAAGTCTCTTGGCTACTTCTCTTGCCCCTTACTTTCTTCTACCCTACATAGCAGTTGTAGGTCAATGCAAGCCTGTCTGTTGAGTAATGAACAACTCTGATTCTTAATAATATACAGTGTTTCAGGAATCTCTTTATTCTTGTATCTTAAAGTCATTCTCAGTTCCACTATAACTTTCAGCTCTATGCCTCCATGCCCATATAGCTTCTGGTTGCCTGTTAGGGCGGCGCAGTGGTTAGCACCGCAGCCTCACAGCTCCAGGGACCCGGGTTCGATTCCGGGTACTGCCTGTGTGGAGTTTGCAAGTTCTCCCTGTGTCTGCGTGGGTTTTCTCCGGGTGCTCCGGTTTCCTCCCATAAGCCAAAAGACTTGCAGGTTGATAGGTAAATTGGCCATTATAAATTGTCACTAGTATAGGTAGGTGGTAGGGAAATATAGGGATAGGTGGGGATGTTTGTTGGGAATATGGGATTAGTGTAGGATTAGTATAAAATGGGTGGTTGATGTTCGGCACAGACTCGGTGGGCCGAAGGGCCTGTTTCAGTGCTGTATCTCTAATCTAATCTAATCTAATCTAAAGCTTCCCTTCTTTAGCCATGGCTCCTTATCTGATAAAACAGTAACTGCTGTTCCAGTGTCCAACTTAAAACTAGCTTTATTTTCTCCTATTATGATATCTGCTGTCCAGCAATTTTCATTTGCTCCTTGTATTTCTCCTAAGAAAAGAGTTTCAATTGTTTTCTCATCTTCTGCCTCGTTTATTCGCTTGTTTAAACAATTTGTCCCTTTGCTGGTCTGCAGCATTTGCTTCTTACTGCAACACATCAACTGGAAATGTCCCTTTTTGACATAGGAAACATTCTGCCTCCTTGGCTCGGCAATTTTCCCGCAGATGTCTCTTTCGGCCACACCAACTGCAATTCAGTGCTGCTGTCTCTAGATGCCTTTCCCACCTTTCTGGCGTCATTCCTTTCTGTTTTTTTCACAAACTCCACTGACTCTAATGTCTTTGAGATCAGACTCTCCCTGTCCCCTTGAACCATGGTTCGGTTGAATTTTCTAACCTTCGTCTGTATGCTCAACTGAATGGTTTTTTGTAAACTCAGGGTTTCCTTCAACTGTAGTTGATCTGACAGCGCATCATCTATAACCCCGACTACGATTCTATCTTAAATCAACTCTGTATGCAAGCGTCCATACTCACAATCTTCTGCGATCTTGCATAGGTCATTAATAAACAAATCAATACTTTCCCCTTTTCTCTGGGTGCGCTTATTAAACTTTGCCCATGATCTTGAAATACTCTTCTAAAGCTTCTATAAGTAGTCTGCTTCTCATCATCTGCACACTCCCCCATGGTGTACAACAATGTACTGACCTGCTCCTTGTCTGGTCTCCGTGTTAAACACAACGCAGAACAACCTCCAGACCCATTTCAGTCACTCCTCGGCTTGGTTCAGACCTGCTACCCGCTCAAAGTTCTCCGACAAGGGCAATGACTTTTCCATCTTCTTCTGTTTTCAATGTTTTTGTTTCTTCTCTTCTACGATCGCTTTTCCGCTGCCACCATGTAATATCCGGGTGACTATACTCTTTGCACTGAATAAAAATATTAGCCTGTGGGTTAAGGTAACTAGAGTTTATTTACAAACACCTAGCATCGATGGCTTCCACTACAATACTCCTCACAGGAGATTCTGTGAAATCCGTGACATCATATTCTCTAATGATGCCTACAATCTATTTACATAGTCTACCCAGCAACAACCTACATCGCATTATGCTACAAAAAGCACTAATTTTGGGGCACAGTGTCTTGCACTAGATCTACGTCTAAAGTATGAGTAACATCATATTAGTAAAGAAAGCTTTGCAGCATCTCAGGTGGCTGCCCAAAACAGACCTTGATCTCCTACATTTGTAAATAAAGGGCTTAAAGATTGTTTAAGGCCTCCTTCCAGAAATTGGTTTGACTGAGCAGTAAAGGAGCTGAACCTGCTCTGATTGGGGCTCTAAAATAGTTTCTGTAGCTGAAGCAGCAACTGTAACGAAATGGTAAGTTTTTTTTTAATGTATCTGTGGTATTGATGTGTCAACAGCTAAACCATGATGAAAGTCATTTGAAATTTTTCTGCTACTAAAAGATAATTAGATCAGAAAACAAAAAACAGAACTTGGGTCACAACAGTTGGAACCTTCGTGACATTTCTCACATGCAGTCGAGTAGGGTCTAAAGTGAAAGAAAAAATATCTGCAAGGAAAAGCATTGGGAAAACAATATGACTGCTTCAACTACAATACATTTAAGAATAACACTTAAGAATGTAACCAAGTGAGAAAGAGGTCTAGGGTTCTGTCTCAGCCTTCACCTGGTCTTACTGTAACAGGGTTTTATTTTTAAACACACTGTTTTTAGCACCCCCTTGGTGAATCCTTGTTCACCACTTTTCAATTATAAGGCCAAGAAACGAGCACAAACAGGCTTTCTTAGGTTTAAAGGAGGTGAAATTTTATTAAACTTACACTCTAATTCGGTTGATGCCTACGGATAATCAGGCACACACGCTAGCATGCACACGCAATATATACATGCAAATATAGACAGAAAAAATCAGAAGAAAATAAAGGGGAAAGATTTGAGGCAATATCTGAAGAGCTTTTGTTACAGGTCTTCGAGCTCACTGTAGAGTCCTTGTTTGTAGGTGGATCTTGTTTTCATTGGGGCCCAGTATTCTTCTTAAATCTTGTTCACTGTAAGAGACTTTTCTCTCTTGAGGTTCAAGTGTCTTCAGTTGATTTTTGGAGTTCCGTGAGAAAGAGATGGGAACAGACAGGACAGGAGAGGGGGTCTTTTCAATCCAGGAGTAAAGAGCTTTCTGCCAGTTCAAACACTGTCTCTCCAATTTAAAACTCTCAGTTCAAACTCTGCAACAGCCAGTGTGCCATTTGACTAACTGGCCTGACCATGTCTTTTTGTGGATTGAATTGGAGCATGGAGTAGCTCCTTTGTCTACAAGCACTGTCAGTTAATATGCAAAAACGTCTTTCCAGCCAGAAGCCTGGCAACCTCTTGCCACAGACCTTCTCTTCTTCCCAGCAAAAATTTGAAATTTCATGTCCATGTGGCAAAATTAATGTGCCTCATTCTTGTCAGGTGGGGGCCTGCATGACAGTAATAATTATGCTGAGAGAAAGTTGTTCTCAATTAAAGGAAAGTAATCAGAAACAAGAAAAAATGAATAAGAGGTACAAATAAATATAGGTATTTTGCAATTCGCTCTGCAGGAATTGAGCAATGAATTGGAGAGAAGACAGGAAATATTTCAGTATAGTAAGATAATCCACAATCTGGAAATTATCAGTCCCGAGTAAAAGAAAGAACTTGTACTTATATAAGAGCAAAATACTACAGATACTAGAAATCTGAAAACAGGAAGTGCTGGAATTACTCAGCAGGTCAGGCAGCATCTGTGGAGAGAGAAGCAGAGTTAACGTTTAAGGTCTGTGACCTTTCATCAGAACGGGCAAAGGTTAGAAAAATATTAGGTTTAAAGCAAGTGAAGAGGGGGGAGGAGGTTCATGGGTTGGTGGGTAAGAGAACAAAAGGGAAGGTGTGTAATAGGGCAGAGGGCAGGAGAGATTAAATAACAAAGATGTCCTGAGACAAATGCAAAGAGTGTGTTCATGCTTGTGAAAGACAAAGCACTAGTGCAGCGAGAGTGTTAATATCTTGAATGACGAGCAGCTCTATCTACATGAAAAACAGGCACATGAACATTAAAACTTAAAATTGCAAAACCCCGACTGGAAAGATAATTACATAATAACAGACAGTGTTGGAACAAAGGACAAAGGACCATGCCCTGATCCATTCAACCAACTTTTGATTACCAGACGTAGAAGGTGGGGGGAGCTAGCATTCCAGGTTTCTATACCCCCTAGAGGTCTCTCTTTGTCTCTGCAGGTTCCTGTAAATGCTGTTAGCAACTCTGGTGGGGTGCTTTTAGAGTCTGCATTCACATAGGAGGACGTGGGGTCTAACTTTTCACATTTTTCAGGGTTGGTTGACTGGATGGTAGGGATTTACATCTGGGATTCTTCCCAAACTCCCCTTAACCTGCCTTCTTAGTCGCTTTTTCAGCTTCTCTTTCTAAATTTTTGCCAGCCGTGTGGTGTCCCCTTTTGTTCTCTGCAGGGGTTCCTTACAGTACACTAGCCCTCTGCTGGAAGGTCCTCCTAACACCGGCACAGGACTTAGGGGTGCAGGTTTCACTGTAGGCTGAGATTTCCCCTAAACCTGGCACATATGGAAACTCCTTCAGTACTCCACCACATCTTTGTGGAGTTTTGGCCAGTCAAACTGTTGTCTTATGTGGGCTTTGGTCTTTCGTATACCAGCATGTACAGCCACTGTAGTCTCATGGGCCCTTAATATTTTTCCCCGGTATCTCTGTGGCACCACTAACTGGTGAACTACTGTCCACTCCTTGCCCTCTTGTCTGTGAGGAAAACTCCATTTCCTCATCAATACCTCATTCTTTAAATAGTGGCAGTCAGAGACTCCATCTACTTCACTTTCAGACTGGGCAGCCTGTGCTAACTCTCGCGATACTGGGTCAGTTTGCTGAGCCTCACCCAGGGAAAATTCATTTAATTAATTCCCTGGGTCTCCTAACTTTCCAAAGAAAGTTTCAAACAGGCAGACCTCATGGTCATTTACCTGTAGTGCCAATGCAGTCTCCTCTGGGGGAGCTGGTTTGATCATGGCCTGATCCACGACACATTTAGTGACTCTGCAGGGGACCGTATCCTGCCACTCTCTTTCTCTCTGACCTCCAGCAGTCTATCTTTCACTACTGGGGGGTATCACCTTCACCCCTGCCCGATCATTATCTAGCAGCAGGTCAACCCCGTCTACAGGCAAACTAGGGGCAATCCCTACGGTCACCGGTCCTGAAACTAGCTTGCACTCCAGGTGCACCCGATGTATAGGTACAGGCATACACTGCCCTCCAATACTATTTACCACCATTTTGGTGTTCACTGCAGTCTCTGGGGGAAAGGTCAGGCCTTTTCCCAGTAAAAGGGATCTGGTGGCCCCTGTGTCCCTGAGAATTACTATGGGCTTGCTTGCCCCATTCTGAGGGAAAGAGATGGAGGTTCTGCTTCAGTTCCAGGAGCGCACAGCTTTCTGATTTCAAACTCTCTGTTGGAAGTTCCAATTGCAACAGCCAGCTAGTCATGTGACTAAAACTGGTCTGACCACTTCTTCTGTGTCTGTGGATTCTGCTATCTTAGCAATCAACCTGGAATGCTAGCTCCCCCCACCTTCAACGTCTGGTGATCAAAAGTCCATTGTTGGTTGAACGGGTCAAAGGGCAGGTCAGGTTCCAACATTATCTGTTACTATGCAAATATCTTTCCAGTCAGGGGCTTGCAATTTTAAGTTTTAATGCTCATGTGGTGAAATTGTGTGTGCCTCAGTCTTGGCAGGTGAGGAGAGGTGGGTTTGCCTGACAGTCCCACTCTGCCTCTTACTATCCACTTACTATTTACATGCCAGTAGAAGCTTTTTTGGGTTCCCTTTTATGTTGACTGCTATTCTATTCTCATGTTCTCTCTTTGCCAGTCTTGTTTTCCTCTTCATCTCCCCTCTCAACATATTGTCTATGGCCTGGTTCTCACCTGAATAATTCATTTGACATGCATCATACAAGCTCTTTTTTTTGCTTCATCTTAATCTCTATTTCCCTTGTCATCCAAGGAATCTGGCTTTGGTTCCTTTATCCTTTTGCCCTTATTGGAATGTATCCAGCCTGTACCTGAAGCATCTCTTCTTTAAAGATGACCCATTCTTCTGATACAGCTTTTCCTGTCGGTCTTTGGTTACATTTTATCCTGCTAAATCCCTTCATTGAAATTAACCCTCTTCCAATCTAGACATTCTACCTTACTTTATTTCTTGCTTTTCGTATTTCAGAAGTTCCTCTCCCTCCTTACCCTTAACTCGAATCCCAATCAATATTAAAGTCTCCCAATATCACCACTCTATAGTTCTTTCACACCTCTGTGATTTCCTTGCAGATTTGCTCCTCTATCTCTCTCTCTCACTATTTGGAGGCCTATAGAATACTCCTAGTAAAGTGTTCATAACTCTTTTTGCTTCTCAACTCTTCTTTTGGGCCTCCTTATCACGAGAGACAATGGATACGCGCCTGGAGGTGGTCAGTGGTTTGTGATGCAGCGCCTGGAGTGGCTATAAAGACCAATTCTAGAGTGACAGGCTCTTCCACAGGTGCTGCAGAGAAACTTGTTTGTCGGGGCTGTTGCACAGTTGGCTCTCCCCTTGCGCCTCTGTCTTTTTTCCTGCCAAATACTAAGTCTCTTCGACTCGCCACATTTTAGCCCTGTCTTTATGGCTGCCCGCCAGCTCTGGCGAACGCTGGCAACTGACTCCCACGACTCGTGATCAATGTCACAGGGCTTCATGTCGCGTTTGCAGACGTCTTTAAAGCGGAGACATGGACGGCCGATGGGTCTGATACCAGTGGCGAGCTCGCTGTACAATGTGTCTTTGGGGATCCTGCCATCTTCCATGCGGCTCACATGGCCAAGCCATCTCAAGCGCCGCTGACTCAGTAGTGTGTACAAGCTGGGGATGTTGGCCGCCTCGAGGACTTCTGTGTTGGAGATACGGTCCTGCCACCTGATGCCAAGTATTCTCCGGAGGCAGCGAAGATGGAATGAATTGAGACGTCGTTCTTGGCTGGCATACGTTGTCCAGGCCTCGCTGCCATAGAGCAAGGTACTGAGGACACAGGCCTGATACACTCGGACTTTTGTGTTCCGTGTCAGTGTGCCATTTTCCCACACTCTCTTGGCCAGTCTGGACATAGCAGTGGAAGCCTTCTCTAATCACATGGATTCTGTCCTTTGCCCCTCAAAGATATCCTCCTTTTCCAACACTGAGCTGTACTGCCACCCCACTTCCCTTTTTTCCTTCTCTATCTTTCCTGAACACTTTATACACTTGTATATTAAGTGCCCAATCCTCGCCATCTTTAAGCCATGCTTCCGTTATTACCACTGCCTCATATTCCCATACTATTTGTGCTTGAAGCTCACCAAGCTTATTCACCACACTTTGTGCATTTACACATGTGCATTGTAATCCTATTTTTGCATTCCTCGTAGTCCTTCTCAGTCTGCTCCTATCTAATATGTAACTACTCCCTTCTCTAGTACTGTCCAACACTCTCACATTATGCACCTTATTCCTCTTTTCTACTTCTATATGCTGGCGCCCACCCTCCTACCAATTTAGTTTAAACCCTCCCCAGCCACACTCGTGAATCTTCCCATGAGGACATTGATCCCAGTCCTGTTGAGGTACAATCCATCCCTTTGAATAGGTGCCTTCTGCTCCAGAACTGGACCCAATGTCCTAAGAAACTAAAGCCTTCCCTCCTGCACCAAGCTTCAAGCCACTGTCATGCACACTGGAAATGGTACAAATTATGGACTAACTCTGAAGAGTTATGAAAAACTGGCTGATTCTCTTAAAAAAGAACCTTTACTTTAAAAGATGAACAATAGTCCAAAATAGTCACCTAAGAAAAGGATTGGCCTTTGTGTATTCAAACTGTCTGACAAAGACAAATGACAAATCTTCAAAGCTAAGAGGTATCACATGCACCCCATCCTAAAACATTCCAGAATTGAATGTTTTCTTCTGAAACAAAGAAGGTGTGAAGTAGCCACGCCCTGGGCCATTCTGGGATCACCATGGGGAAGAGATGAGAATGTCTCCTACCAGGTGTGAGAAGTCACACAGTTTTACCTTAAAAAAAAGACAGCCTAAAGAGAGAGAGTCAGAGAGAAAGAGAAAGAGAGAGAGAGACAACATCCAGCAGCTTGTTTTCCAGCAAGCTAGAAGGCACGTGCCCAGCTGTAAAATCCTACACCTCCATTTTGCAGCAGTGAACTGGAAGTGATCCACTGTCTTCAACTGAACTTTCAATTAAGAGAGAAATCTACAATCATCTCAGGCCTGCATCCATCGAGAACTTGATCTCCAGGAGAATTCAACAGGACCTCTCCCCGCAACTAAGTCACTTGCCTTTTTCTTCCCTCTCTTCTTGAGTGTGTATGTGTGTGTGCGCATGCGAGCAAATGCGTGAGTGGATGCAGTTGCGACAACTTCGGGATAAGGCGTATTGATGAATAGACAATTGATTCTCTGTTTTTCTCAAACCTACAAGAAAACCTGTCATTGTCTGTTTATTTGAAAAAAAAACACCAAGGGGTTAAACTCTAATAACAAAACACTTGCTGTGATCAGGTGGGGAGTTAAACAGTGGGAACCACCCACATCGCACCATGTGGCCGTAACATATTGGGGGCTCGAAGCCAGGATCTGCACCACCAGATAAATGATAGATTTGGAAAAGAGAAAAATTGATCTCTAAAATTGTGGAGAAAAAATAAACAAACAGGTTTTCTTATATTCTCCTGTTTTTTTTCTCTATGGTGCTAGAAACAAAAGAGATGGCCACATTTAATGCTAAGGAGTTTGTAGATCAGGGTGAAATATCCTATGATAAGTTAAACAAATTAAGTTTTGAAGATTTGTAAAGCTTAGCTACAGAGGTGAGAATAACTTTCAGACAAAAAGCAAAGAAACCTGACCTAGCTAAAAACTCTAGTCAACCATTTTAAACTTACCCCCGAACTAGAAGAAGATAGCATGGAACCAGCATTTGAAAAAAAAAATTGTAGCTAGAATGCAGTTGCAGATGAAAAGGGCAGAAATACAGTTGCAGTTGAAAAGGGTGCAATTGTAGTTTCAAAAGGAAAAAGAAGAGAGAGAGTTTCAGAAGTAAAAAGAAGACAGATGCAAAGCGAAGAAGCAGCAAGAAAGTCCGAGTTAGCAAGTCTGCAAACCCAAAATGAAAATGCTGCCAGCCACTCAAATCCTATCCCACATTCAGAGCAAAACTTTGATGTATTGAGACACTCACGGTTAGTGCCAAAATTTAATGAGGAGGAGGTTGAGTCATATTTTATCTCATTTTAGAAAATAGCTACTAGGCTAAAATGGCTGAAAGAATTTTGGACTCTCCTCTTACAAGGCGAGTTCATGGGTAGGGCTCGTGAAGCTTTTTCCCTGTTATCAGAAGAAAGTTCCTCTGATTATGAACAAACTAAAACTGCACTTATAACTGCACAGGAGCTGGTACCAGAAGCATCTAGACATAATTTCTGACACACCTGGAAAAGACCCACACAGACTTGCATTGAATTCGAAAGAATTAAACATTTGGGTTTTGATTGCTGGATACGATCGCCCAACCTCGAACCCTCATATGAAAATTTGAGAGAAGTGATGATGCTGGAAGAAATCAAAAATAGCATCCCAATTCGTTTAAGAACCCTCATTGGAGAACAAATAGTCACAAGCGCAAGGGAAGCAGCTAAAATGGCCGATGATTATGAATAAATACACAAATCCCTAACTCAGAGTAAATTTGGGTCACGTAACTCTTACAAGCTAGGGAGAGATAGTAGGGATGCAGAAGAAGATGAAATGGGTTTGAGAGAAAAGGAGGGAAGGGAAGGCAAACCAGACCAGTCTCCAACTTTTAAAAGAAAGAACCCAGGTGACAAACCAGTAGGGGTTCGCCAGACAAGTTTCCAGTGTGGCAAACGTGGACATGATCAGGCCAATTGTTGGTATGTTGAAAAAAACCAGCAAGAGGCACTGCAGTCAAGCCCATGTCTGTTGCTTTGAAAGTGGTAAGCTTGTGTTCTAATATAACTCAAGAGCAGAGCACATACCAGATCTTTCTACACAAAGAAAAAATTACTTATTTTTTGGCCCAGGAACCAGACAAGGAGATAACCATCCTCAGGAATACCGGTTGTTTTCAAACCCTACTGGCAGCCAAACTGACAGAAATGCTACCGGAAAGTAGAACAAATACACGGTATTAGTAAAAGGGCTTACTCGCAAATGCTTGAAGATTCCCTAAGTTAAAATTTACCGACAGAGTAATTTGGTCACTAGGGTAGTGACAGTCAGAATCATTCCGAGCTTACCCATGTTGGGGATAGATCTACTGCTGGGCAATGATTCGGTATGCAGCACAGTATTGTATCCAGAGTGTCCGGAAGTCCACGGAGACTGAAGAAACTGAGGGGAGTAAACAGAACCGTGTAAAGCTGCAGAGGGCTGGGCAAGTCCCAAAAATCCTGCAGGTGGTGACAGAGCCAGAAGAATTTAAAAGGACCCAGTTAGAGCCAAAAGGATTTAAGAAGCTAAGATAAAAGCTGCAAAGATTGAAGGAAAAGTACCAGAGATATAGTTAGCTGAAACCTTTTTAAAGATTAAATAGGGACAAGGAAAGTTCCCAAACAGGAAAGCCAAGAGTGAGGGAGATGCCTCACCTAGTTGAAGTGCCACAGGGGAGTGTATTGGAAGCTGGACAACCACCTACGAGCACCAGTGTCCCAGAGGATATGGGGCAGATTTGGGAAACACCTATCTCTGAAGTGAAAGGAAAGGGAAGTCTTTTGGGCCTCCTTATCTCGAGAGACAATGGATACGCGCCTGGAGGTGGTCAGTGGTTTGTGAAGCAGCGCCTGGAGTGGCTATAAAGGCCAATTCTGGAGTGACAGGCTCTTCCACAGGTGCTGCAGAGAAATTTGTTTGTCGGGGCTGTTGCACAGTTGGCTCTCCCCTTGCGCCTCTGTCTTTTTTCCTGCCAACTACTAAGTCTCTTCGACTCGCCACAATTTAGCCCTGTCTTTATGGCTGCCCGCCAGCTCTGGCGAATGCTGGCAACTGACTCCCACAACTTGTGGGAAAGGGAAGTAATGTACCCTAAAGGTTCCAAATCCAAAATTAATCAAACCCACCAATTCAGAGTCAGAACTCAGCAAGAACAAGGGGCAGGAAGAAATCACAGATGCCTTGCAAGGATTAAAAAACAATGTATCACCCACCATCATGTATCAACCATCATTAGAAATAAAGACTATTAATGTGCCAGAACCTGAATAGTCAACACAATGTATTGTGAAAGCAGTAGTTAAGGGATTAAAGCTTGTACAAACAGGGAACCTTGCCATAAGCTGTATACTGCAAGCCTCACCAACAATCACATGGTCCTGGAGCTTAATGATCCTAAAGTTGTACAAACTGGTGCAAGAGAAACTACAACCCCATCTGACAACACACAAACCAAAAGAAATGTGATTTTTGATGGTACCTCATCCAAAGGAAGGATGATGAAAAAACTTAAGCGTGAACCTAAAATGACTATTACAAACAGCAGCTGTAAGATGCAGGAGAGAATGACATGAATGTGTACAGTGGTGTGACCTTAAACTTTCTTACTGTTTCTTTTTTCCTTCTTTCTAAACCCCAGAAAAATCAAAAAATGAAATCCAAGGAATTTCATTTTTTCCTTTTTAGGGGGGAGGTGTCACACACACAAGAGGTGCGATGATCCAAATTATGTTCTAGCTCTGAAGAGTTATGAAAAAACTGAGTTTTGTCTTTTAAAAATGAACTTTATTTTAAAAAGTGAACAATTGTCCAAGATGGCCACCCAAGAAAAGGATTGGCCTTTGTGTATTCAAACTTTCTGACAAAGACAAAGCACAGTGGGTGGCACAGTGGCTAGCCTCACAGCTCCAGCGACCTGGGTTCGGTTCTGGGTACTGCCTGTGCGGAGTTTGCAAGTTCTCCCTGTGACCGTGTGGGTTTCTGCCAGGTACTCCGGTTTCCTCCCACAGCCAAAGAATTGCAGGTTGATAGGTTAAATTGGCCATTGTAAATTGCCCCTACTGTAGGTAGGAAAATTGAGGGAAGGTGGGGATGTGGTAGGGAATATGGGATTAATGTAGGTTAGTATAAATGGGTGGTTGATGGTCAGCACAGACTTGGTGGGTCGAAGGGCCTGTTTCAGTGCTATATCTCTCTATGACAAATCTTCAAAGATAGGAGTTATCAATTGAATGTTTTCTTCTGCAACAAGGAAGGTGTGAAGTAACCATGTCCTGGACCATTGTGCGATCCCCATGGGGAAGAGATGAGAATGTCTCCTACCAGAAGGTGAGAAGTCACACAGTTCTACCTTTTAAAAAGACAGCCTAAAGAGAGAGAGTCAGAGAGAAAAAGAGAGAAGCAGCTTGTTTTCCAGCAAGTCAGGAGGCATGTCCCAAGCTATAGAATCCTACATCTATATTATACAGCAGTGAACTAGAAGTGATTTACTGTCTTCAACTGAACTTTCAATTAAGAGAGAAATCTACAATCATCTCAGACCTGCACATATCAAGAATTTGATTTCCAAGAGAATTCAACAGGTTTATCAGACATCTCCCCGCAACTAAATCACTTGCCTTTTTCTTCCGTCTCTATCTGTCTCTTCTTGTGGGAGTGTGCGCATGCGCGAGCAAATGCATGAGCGGATGCAGTTGTGACAATTTTGGGATAAAGCATATTAAAACAATTGATTTTCTGCATTTTCAAACCTACAAGAAAACTTGTCATTGTCTGGTTTATTTGAAAAATAAAACACCAAGGGGTTAAACCCTAATAACAAAACACTTGCTGTGATCAGGTGGAGAGTTGAACAATGGGACCCACGCACATTGTAACTCTCACTAGTACATGGCACTGGGAGTAATCCAGATTACTACCTTTGAGGTCCTACTCTTTAACTTCCTCCCTAGATCCTGAAAATCTTATTGTAGGACCTCAATACCTGGCCTTGCTATGTCATTGGTACCAACATGTACCACAACTTCTGGCTCACCCCCTTCCTCCTGCAGAATATTATACACCCTCTCTGTGATGTTCTTTACCGTGGCACCAGGGAGGCAACACACTATGCAGGACTCACGATAACGGTTACAGAAATGCATGTCTGTCTCTCTGACAATGGAATCTCCTATAACAACTCTATTTCTACACTTTGCCTCTCCCTCCTGTACAGTCCGTGCCCATTGTTGCCATGGTTTGAACTGCACTCCTTCAAGGTGTCGTCACTCCAAGCAGTCTCCAATGCTGAGTACCGGTTTGAGAGTGGCACACACCCTGAAGACTCCTGTACTTCCTGCCTCTTCCTACTCTTCCGGATGGCCACCCACCTACTATTGTGAACTCTTCCTGGAATGTACGATCACCTCCTGGAATGTACGATCTAGAAAACTCTCCTACTCCCTGATGCTTCACAGTGACTCCAGCTACCCCTCAAGGAAAAAGTCCTACTCCTACACATGTGGTCGCCCAAGACACATGAAGTGTCCTGAAGTTCTCACATGGTACGGGAATTTCAAACAACAGGTCACAGCTGCTCATCCATGATCTAAAATAAATCCTCGATTCCCTTTTTTAGTACCCTGTTTAAACTACCAATTCTAGCACCTCTAGACCTGCTCTGTGCTTGTACCTTTATTACAACACTTACTGTTATATTACCCTGAATGAATATTTTTGATTTCCCAACTTATGCTTATTTGGCCTTGAGGAAACAAGTTCAGTGGCACATTTAACTAAACCTTAAGCATATTGCCAAATAGTTCAAAACTCCCCTGCTGGTGCAGAAATTAAGCTTTACGTATTTCAATTATTTATTTAAATGCTCCCAGATGACATTCAATCCACACTGGATGAGAAGCAGCAGAAAATTACATCTCCTGGAAGTTGCCACTGACATTAAGTGGTAGGATGGGTGCTGGACCCATTCCGCTTGGAAAGGGGCAAAGGGGTGGAGGGGGCACAAACCCATTGCAAGGAATGCCTACGTTTTCCTCATGGATTCTGAAGGAGGACTCCTGCTGCTCCTGGTCCGACAAGGGAAGTAAAATAATTTATCTGTTTTGGACTCTTCTGCCCCAATTCACTTCCCCCCACTTTACCTGGTGGGAATGTTTCCTGTTCAGTCTGACCAATTAGAATGCAGTCAGCTCTCATTTTCCTGACATGAACACGTAATAAGAGGACATTGTCAGCTTTTGGAAGGTGTTGTTGGTCAGCGCAGCAAGTTAAAATTGACAACAGTCTGTTCTCAGTGACTTCAGGGTGGGTAAGTAATCTGGGAAATTTGAATTGCCCATCTGGTTTCCTTCAGGTAGCTAAGGGTTAAAATTACCTCTGAGAAGATGCACAAATTTATGGATTCCTTAGTGTGGCATAGCCTTTTTAAACATTGCTATTTGGTGAGGTCAAGGTAACTCTGTAGCTTGTTATAGTCAAGCTATGTGGGATAATAGAGGATGCTGGTGGTCTGCCTGCTATGGCTTCAGACCGTTTCTGCTGTTGTAATTCCTCCAACATTTCTGGCAAAACAAGACTTGCTTGAATACCCATGCTGCTTTCTGGAAGCAGCTGAGTCATACCTTGAAATGGGGGGAGATTTTTCCATGTCCTATGGAAAAAAAAATCATTCATAAACAACATGCGTATGATTTGTCACAGATAGTTATTTTAACAGGACAAAATTAGACAATGCTTGATTAATGATAAATGATTATACATTAATACTTGTGTACATGCGTTCAGTCTACTGCAAGCAGGAAGTACCAGGAATATCCTATTGGTTAAATTTAGAAGAGACATCTCTCTACTGCCTCACTTTGGCAATGTAGAGAGGTAGCATAGGCAGTCGATGCTACATCACTACAAGATACTTGTTTCGTCTTTATGTTGTTTCTGGTTCCCAGCTGTTGGAAAGAATCACACTTCAAACTTGGAAAAGGCTGGACCACACCTGCCCACAGCCACACATTTCTCTCCCACCATTCTACTGTTCCTAACCCAGTTTCTGAGATCCAGGGTTGTCGAATTTCAGTGAAAAGTGAAGGGATTGCTGCATTGTTTGCACCTGATGATATTTTTACAGCAGAATGCCTCCAGACACCAGGATGAAACTAAATGCTGAATTAATTATGAACCTTTCTATATCTTTACAAATGAAAGCATAATCAGTGCACGGAAGTAACGGGTGGATGAACAGCAACCAACAAGCCCTTCAGAAGACCTGAGGAGGAAGATCTACAACTGGACAGACACACCAGGCAGGCGGTGGGAGATGGAGTAGCTGAAAGAGAGCTGTCGGGTTTGGGTTGGTAATGAGATTTTTTTTTATTTCCAAAATATACTTTATTCATAAAAATCTGGAAAAAATACATGACTAACCAGTTCCAAAAAACAAGTCAAAAAATACAAACAGAGCAAAGGAGATCAGTTTCCTTCAATACAGGAGTGAGTTGCCTCACAACCCTTCCATTTCATTTTTCATGCCATATACATTTTACAGCACACGAAAATTTTCCCGATACAGTTCGAGGGGTTTCCCATGGATCCAGCCCCTCAGTTCAGCTTGGTGGGGGGACCTTACACAGTGGTCTTTCCCCATTGAGCCTTTGCTGCGGCTGCCCAAGCTTTAGTGCGTAGTCCTGGACCTTGCAATGTGCCAGTCTGCAACAATCAGTCATGGACAACTCTTTGTGCTGGAAGACCAGCAGGTTTTGGGCAGAACAAAGGGCATTTTTCACCGAATTGATAGTCCTCCAGCAACAATTGATGTTTATCTCTGTGTGCGTCCCTGGGAACAGCCCGTAGAGCACAGACTCCTGTGTTACAGAGCTGCTTGGGGTGAACCTCAACAAAAACCACTGCATCTCTTTCCACACCTGCTTTGCAAAGACACATTCCAGAGGGAGGTGGGCAACCGTCAAATGAGATGGCTGACCTGAGTACAGTGTGTGTGGATACAGTCTTCGAGCATCCTGATTCATTGAAAGGACTCCTATTATTACTTAGTCACTTCTTCATCATCACAACATGAAGAAATCATTAAAAAAATTTCACCCAGGTTTCTCAGATGTTCATTGTAATAATGCTTTCATTCAAACACCACCACCCTTGGTCTCAGACAGTGGGATAAGGAACAATGAGATATGTGGCTCTGAGGAGGGAGGGGCTAGTCAGGTATCATGCATATTTATTGCTTCATTCTGCTCTTCATTTACACCATGTGCACATGAATGGTGTGAATTTGGGAATGGTCTGTGGGTGTCAGGATAATGCAAATATACTCTACCTACACTCAGAAGTTAAACTGTTATCTTACCAAGATAAAAAACGTAAGGGGAGATGATGCTTCCCAGCCCGGAGGACATTGTGCTCACTCCAACACCCATGTTTCTTACTGCAGTTGGGTACAGCTCAGCAGTGTAAGTAGAAGCTATGCAGTAGGCACACGTAGCGCCAAATTTTCCAGTCATCAGCAGCACTGTGGCAAGTACTGAAATATCTAGAAAAAAACACATGGAACCATAAACTTAGTGGAAGGTGCACTGGCTTACAAGTGTCCATCTGTATAATCCTGTCACTGATTTTCCAAATACGTGCTTCTGGCACGGACCTTCGACAATAGGAGTACATATTGGAAATTTGCAGTGGTGCTCCCCATCCATTAAAATTAATGGATGGAGAAGTATGCATCCATTATATCCAATTTCCCATTATATGTTCCTAATGAACCAGATTCTTCACTGAAAGCATGCATTCTTAAAACAGACCCCTTAATGCTGATAGTATAATTACTGGGCTGGTGGAAGAGAGGTACATTGAATAAAGGCACCTCACCCATTCTGGCTAGGTTCCAACAACAGCAATAACTACAACAACTTAAATGTATATAATAGCCTTACAAGAGGAAAAATGGTCTTAAACTGCATCACAGAGACATAGCAAAAAAAAAATCCACTGAGAAGATTAGGAAGGGTGACCAAACAATTGGACAAAGATGTGGATTATAAGAAGGGTCTTAGCAGGGCGGTTCAGAGAGGGAATTCCAGAATGTGATGACCATGGCTGGCATCTCTCCTGGAACAAAGATAATCTCTGTATTCTGTTGGTAAATTTGTCCGATAGCACAGTGTTCGCTTATTGTTTTGGTTATGATGCTACTTTGCTGGTACTTGAAGTCAGTTATAAGCAAGGACGATATTAGTTTAAAAAAAAATCCATGTTTTGTTGTGTCTCAATGCAACATTTAAATTATTTTAGCTGACATTCCATGGAGCTGGTTGAAGGAGGAGAGGTGTTGGAGGAAGCTGGTGTGTTAACACTGTCAAAGGCTCAATAGAGATTGAAGAGGATGAGGAAGAATAATGCACCAGGGTCACATTCACAGTGAACATTGGTCATAACTTTGGTAAAGACAGTTTTAGGGCTGTGGCAGTGTGAAAACCTGATTGCAGGGATTTAAACACAGAATTGCAGGAGAAAGGGGCCTAGATCAGGGAGACCACCACAAATTCAAGGATTTGGGGGAGGAAAGAGAATCTGAGAACTGGATGGAAGTTTGATTCCGGGTATTTTTGAGACAAGGGATAATGCTGGTGGTTTTGAATGGAAAATTCAGGATCTTAGTGGCTATATGTGAATTTACAATAGGTAAGGGTTTCCACCAGTAGAATCTACCTGATGCATTATACATCTCATGGCAGTGCCTGTACTTATGCATTGGCACTCTGAAACTCAATGGAAACCAGAGAACATTCTTTATGGGGCTTAATTCTCCCATCATAACAGATACCACATCTAATTACAGGTGTGAGTCAACAGCAAGGAGGGTGGGGAGATGGTGGGCAGGGGTTTGTGGATGCACCAGTAAGTTAATACAGGACATACTTTATGTAGAGCATAATGCATTTCATATTCTAAGGGTGTGTTGTGGTATTTGATTGCAATGAAATTGAAATACAGTTCAGCTGTTCCTTGTTACCATTCTTGTGTTAAATATAGGGTTTTTATACTTTGCTAACTAGGGATGAAAAGGTGGTTAGATAATTCAGCTCTTCTGACAACGTTGATGTTGAGTAAAGTATGAGGTGTACAGGAATGACCTGGGGTGAGTCACCCACCACTTTTTCCTCCATTACTATCCTCTCTGCATCTCATTTTTAAAATACAGCTAAGAACAGTGAAATTGTAATGGGTCTTCACAATTTGTGGAACAGTGTGCCAGAATGCTAAAATTGAGTAAGGACTGCACCACATGTATATTCCGATTTGCCATAAAATGTTGCTTTAAAATGTTTAACAAAAGACTGGTTCTAATAATTTTAAACAAAAAGAGAAAATTCTGGAAATACTCAGCAGGTCAGGCAGCATCTGTGAAGAGAAAAGCAAAGTTTATGTTTCAGGTCGATAACCTTTCATCGACCTGAAATGTTAACTCTGTTTTCCTCTGCACAGATGCTACCTATCCTGTTGAGTATTTCCAGCACTTCTCTTTTAGTTTCAGATTTCTAGCCTCCGCGGTATTCTGGTTTTGTATAATAATTTTAGCTGCTCTGTAAAAATTTACTTGAAGGTATGAACAGGGTGAAGAAAAAGATAAATCCACCAAGAAAAAGTGAGCCCGAAAGGCTGAACCTGCGGGAAAACCTCTGGAGAATAAGCCAAGATCCTACATAGGCCGGAACTTCGATGGCAGCAGTGAAGAAACAGTTCAAATAGTCATCACCATGGAGATTGGGTGTGTTCAAAGACAGGCCATAGAATACAGCTGATGTAATCATCCTGTAAAAAAAATGGTAAAATCTGCTCATAAAATGTTTTTTTTAAAAAAAACTTTCCTCCCTATTCCCACTTTTTCCATTTTGGTTTTACCAGGATAGAATCATAGAGTTATACAGCACAGAAACAGGCCCTTCAGCCCACCGTGTCTGCGCAGGCCATCAAGCCTATCTATTCTAATCCCATTTTCCAGCACTTGGCCCGTAGCCTTGGCTGCTATGGTGTTTCAAGTGCTCATCTAAATACTTCTTAAATGTTGTGAGAGTTCCTGCCTTTACCACCCCTTCAGGCAGTGTGTTCCAGATTCCAACCACCTTCGGGATGAAAAAAGTCTTTCCTCAAATCTCCTCTAAACCTCCTGCCCTTACCTTAATCTATGCCCCCTGGTTATTGACACCTCCACTAAGGGAAAAAGTTTCTTTCTATCTATCCATCTATGCTCCTCATAATTTTGTATACCTCAATCAGGTCCCCCCTCAGCCTTCTCTGCTCTAAGGAAAACAACCCTAGCTTATCCAGTCTCTCTTCATAGCTGAAATGCTCCAGCCCAGGCAACATCCTGGTGAATCTCCTTTGCACCCTCTCCAGTGCAATCACATCCTTCCTATAGTGTGGTGCCTAGAACTGTACACAATACTCCAGCTTTGGCCTAACTAGCATTTTATATAGCTCCATCATAACCTCCCTGCTCTTATATTCTATGGCTAGGTAAATAAAAGTAAGAATCCCATATGCCTTCCTAACCTCCTTAACTAACTGTGCTGCTGCCTTCAGTGATCTATCGAAAAGTACACCAAGGTCCCTCTGACCCTCTGTACTTTGTAGGGTCCTACCATCCATTGTATAGTCCCTTGCCTTGATAGTCCTCCCAAAATGCATCAACTCACACTTCTCAGGATTAAATTCCGTTTGCCACTGCTCTGCCCATCTTACATCTATATCATCCTGTAACCTAAGGGTTTCCTCCTCACTATTTACGACGCTACCAATTTTCATGTAATTGCGAACTTACTAATCATACCTCCTATATTCATGTCTAAATCATTAATGTACACTACTCCCAGCACCGATCCCTGCAGTACACCACTGATCACAGGCTTCCAATCGCAAAAACAACCCTCGACCATTACTCTCTGCCTCTTGCCACTAAGTCAACTTTGGATCCAATTTGCCAAATTGCCCTGCATCCCATGGGCTCTTACTTTCTTGACCAATCTCCCATGCGGGACCGTTACCCTCATCTACACACCTAGTCACCTCCTCGAAAAGTTCAATCAAATTTGTTAGACACGATCTCCCCCTGACAAAGCCTTGCTGACTATCCTTGATTAATCCCTACCTCTCCAAGTGGAGTTTAATCCTACCTAGTTTTCCTACCATTGATGTTAGATGTGTTTCTCCTCTCATTTGTGCTCCCAGTTCTACCTATCATTTTCCACCAAGGGGGCAGGCAATATATCTGCTTTCCAGATCCTGTATAAATATCAAAAAGGTGTACAGGAACATTCCCTGCTGGGAACTAGCCTTCTAAATTTCTCCCCTATCTCCATTGAGAAATAATAGCATCTTTATTGAAATTTGCTTGGAAAATCAAGCATGGTACACAATATCTGTAAGTATGATTCCATTCCAATTTTTATCCTTCCATTGGCTCAAGGAGTAACATAGCACACTAGCTGCTAATGACCCATCCAGCTGCTGAGACACTGGGAAGCGGAGTTTCTTCTCTCCCACCCTCAGTACTAACCCAGACCATTACACTGGATTTCACATAATATACCAGCTGCCAATGATCCATCCAGCTGCTGAGAGACTGGAAATTTGAGCACTGCAGTCACTGGAAGTCCCTATCCTTGGAAACTGAAAACAAAGACAGAGTGCAGTATGCATGAAAACTCACAATATTTGGAAAAACTGACAAACAGCTTCAAAAAAATTGTTGCGCCAATTAAAAAACAATAGGCTGAATTTTATGCCCCCCCCACCCCCCCAAAGAGCAGGATGTTGGCGTAAAATGGAGCAGGAGGCTCCGGGAGCCCTTCCCAACCTGTTGCTGCCTCCGCCACCACTTCACGCAGGGCGGCGGCAGCGAAAAACAGCCTGGCCACCCCAGGCCAATCAAGGCCCTTAAGTGGCCCCTTAACGGCCACTTAAGGGCCTTCGCCCGCCTCCACCGGGATTTTACCTGTGGCTAGTCGGGCAGCCGAGGCCCGAGAGAAGCTGCCTGGCAAAAGCAGGCGGCTTTCTGGCAGCTCGGGGGAGGGGCCCTCATGATTGGGCACTCTGTGCATGATGGAGGGCCACTCCCACTGCCCCAACCACCCCAACACCCAACACACCCCCCACCCCCCGTCCCTTCAATCGACCACCCTTGCCTCGCCGGGGCCCAACTGATTACCCCTGGCAAGACAACCAAAACTTACCTTTGTTCTGGGCTCCCCGAAATCTTCTTCACGTTGTGCTGTTGTCCAGCTTGATTGGCCGTTGATTGGCCGGCAGCTCAATTTGGCGCGACTTCCTACCTCAAGCGGGTGGAAGTCTCGCCTCACACCAATTAAAGCCCAGCGACCCACAAAATATGGGTCAGATCCCCAGGCGAGGCGGAAGCAGATTCGCCACTGACTTTTCAGTCGGTGGCCGGCACTCGTCCGCCCAGGGTTAAATCCCGACCAATGCTTCAAATGAAAAGCAGCCCAGAAAAGAGGCTCACGACTAAGGCTGCTATTTCAAGGGGACTGAATAAGTTAAATCCCTTTTTTATTAAATTGGATTGTAGGACTTTTGTTTGACCCCCTTCCTCCGCCCGCCCCCCCCACACACTGAGAAACTTACCTCCTGCCCCCTCCCCACAAGTGTTCCATCTCGTTTGCCCAGACGGGAATCCGAAGGCGCAGGAGTACCAGCCAGCAGCAGGAAGATTGCACCGGGATGGAAGGCAGTGGCGTAAGTATAATTAATTCATTAATTTTAATTAATTTAATTATGTAAATAGGGGTCCCGTCTCCAAGTGGCGGTGGGGTGCCACCATGAGGCCTCTCTGCTGCCAGCAGTATAGGACCGGGCCCTCCTGGGGTTGGGGTATGTGGCAGCCCTCTCACAGAGGCATTTTCTGCCCCCCCCCCCCCCACCCCCACCAACGACTCCCTATGTCAGGGGGTCTGTAAAATGCAGCCCCAGGAAATTTGGATTTCTGACACTTTTGAGCATTTTCTAGCATTTGGTAAAGACACTGTGTAAACTGTATATAAATAATACATATATCTGTTAAATATAAAAGGTTAACATTTTATATCACAATCAAGCATAACAGAGAAGACCTGCACCCTCCCCCCTCTCACTTGCTCAAAGACTGAATGGTAGAGCAGGTCCGAGGTGGCAAATGGCCTAATCCTATTCCTATTTCTTATGTCCTTATAATTTTTAGACTATGCCCCCTAATCCTAGACTCCCAACCAGCGGAGATAGTTTCTCTGTACTCCATCTGTTCTCCTTAATATCTTGAAAACTTTGTTCAAATAACCCTCTAACATTTTAAATTACAGCTGTTGCCCATAAATGCTCGCATTACTCCAGGTGTTGTTGACCAGGGCTTTGTACAATCCTCTGTCAGGCCAACATCCCCAGTATTGAGGCACTGGTCATAGTTAGTCAGTTACGTCGGGCGGGCCATATCATCCACATGCCTAACATAAGGCAGGCTTTCTACTCCGAGCTCTGTCATGGCAAGAGGCTACCAGGAGGGCAGAGGAAACACTACAAGGATGTCCTTAATGCCTCCCTGAAAAAATGTGACATCTCCATTGATTCGAGGGAATCTCTTTCCCAAGACCGCCCAAAATTGAGAAGAAGCTTCCGCGAAGGTGCCAGCCAGTTCAAACAATGACCCAGCACAAACAGTGGAAGGAGCATTCAGAAATTTGAGCATCCCATTCACTCGCCTCACCAACCACCTGTCCCACCCGTGGCAGAGTGTGGTTCCAGAATGGGACTATTCAGTCACCTAAGGACCCACAAACTTGAGTGGAAGAAAGTCATCCTCATTCCCAAGAAACTGCCTAAGGGAAGAGTTATAGCTGAAGCATGACCATGGTCCCCTTGCATTCTAGTCCACTAGAAATAAAGGCCAGTATTCCAATTATCCTTTTTGATTATTCTCTGTACTCATTCATAGCATTTTAATGATCTGTGCACATGAACCCCGAAGTCCCTTTCGACCACCACTATTTCTCACTTTTCCCCCTTTAGAAAGTACCCTGTTCTATCCTTTTTGGGTCCAAAGTGGATGACCTCACATTTAACTACACTGAAATCCATCTGCCACAGTTTTGCCCATTCACTTAATCTATTAAAATAAAATTATAAAAAGATATTTCCATCCAAATGGTTTACAATGCCACATATCATTGTGTCATCAGCAAATTTGGATATGTATCTTTCTAACCCATCATCTAAGTTATGAATAAATAGAGGCCCCAACACAGATCCTTATGGAACATTATTATCCACATGCTCCCAATTAGAGTACTTGCCATCCCTACTCTCTGTCTCCTGCCACTCAGCCAATTCCCTAAGCAGGCCAAGAATTTGCCTTTGATTCCATTAGCTTTAACTTTAGCTAACAGCCTATTATCGGGGCCTTTATCAAATGCCTTCAGGAAATCCATATAAATGATATTCATAGACCTTCCCACTCCATTACTTTTCAAAAAAATTCCATCAGGTTAGTCAGGCATGACCAGCTCTTTACAAATCCATGCTGGCTCTCTCTAATGCTTTGGATGCTGAAAGGATGTTTCCCCTCGTGGAAAAGATTAGACCGAGGGGACACAGTTTAAAAATAAGGGGTCGCCATTTGAGACAGACATGAGGAGAAATTTTTTCTCTCAGAGGGTTGTGAGTCTTTGGAACACTCTTCCCTGGAGACCAGTGGAGGCAGGGTCATTGTATGTTTTTGAGGCAGAAGTAGATAAATTCTTGACTAACAAGGAAGTCAAAAGGTATCGGGGATAGACGGGAAAGTGCAGTTGAGGCCACAATCAGTTCAGCCATGATCTTATTAAATAGCGGAGCAGGCTCGAAGGGGCCAAATGGCCTACTCCTACTCCTAATTCGTATGATCGTAATCAGCTGAAAATTTTCAAGGTAAAAATGTCAGCAGAGGGGACTTTATCATCTTCTCACAAAACAGAGATAAGTGGGCTGAGAGGAAATATAGCTTTGCTAGTGTAATGGGATTCTCAGTGGTGCAGGGAGCTAAAGACTGAATGCACATGGCTCTGCAGGCCCCACATGTAAATGGGGAGAGGTACAGGAACCGCAAAAGGTTTCCACTCCATTAATGTGCAATTGATATGTGACCATGCCGAGACCATCATGTCAGTGAGTGTGTATCTTGGCAGAAGCTACAATGCCTTCATCCAAAGCAGGCAGTTTTCACTGCCTTTGTGCCACCATGAAAAATCAAAGGCTAGCTGCTTGGAGATAAGGGATACCTCCCATTCCCATGGCTGATAAATCCCCTCCTCCACCTGACCATGTAAGGACAATAGGTCTACAATGAGAGCCACACAGCCACAAAAAGCATCGTGGAGCAGACCATTGGCGTTCTCAAACAACAGTTCCGCTGCTACAACTGCTCAGGGGAGCCCTACACTCCTTCAAATTTATAGTGGTCTGCTCTGTCTTCCACAACCTCACCATTAGGAAGGCACAGTCCTTACCACCAACTGGGAGGAAGAGGAGGCGGCTCCGGGACCACGTCGCCCTAGATAGCCCGTATCTGAACATGCACTGAGACTCTGATTTACTTCGGATGTCATCCCATCTTTGCCATTGCTCCACAACTCCCCACCTTTCCATACATCTGCAACATCCCATCACAGCCAAAATTCTGCTATAAAAGCCACCAACAAACGCCATAACAACTTTATCCAAAAACATAACCAATAATACAAATAAAAATGAACTACTCACTCTTGTACATCACCTTAGCATCTGTCCTGTAAGTGCTTTTGCCTGGCTTAGTGCTCCTACACAGTGCTACAACAGTAGCTGCAGCATGGCTCATGGAAGGCTGCTGACTTTCACGGTGTAGTCTGCACATGGCCTTGCAGGATGCCCTTTAGCAGCTCCGGGCTTTGAGGGCCCAGCTTCGGACTGCATTACCTCAATGCGGGTAGCAGCAGTCTTGATTGTCTGTCTGAGAGGCAACAACACGGTCACTGGTGAACTGGCACTAGTAGGAGTACAAATGCTGTCAACCTGAAAGAAGACACGGTCAAATCTTACCTGCAAGTCTTTTGAGGCGGTGGGGAGAGGGCAACTGTTATCTGTAAGTGTTATTGGTGGGTAACGGACGATTGTTTTCTGTGGTGTACAGCTGGGTACAGTTTTAAATATTTAAAATTAGTGGCAGATTTGACTGCCCTTTAAAAATGGTGCCAGTGCCTATGCAGAGGCAGCTGACACCATTTCCAGCATCGCAGACCCCACATGCGGGCCACCATTTTTTTCGTCCGCTGCCTCTCCCAGTGGCAGAAACATTAAATCCAGCCACTAGGGTGCGTGTCACCCTACTGATCTCTAGGGTGTCCGCCCCCACTGTAATCAGGATGGTCAATGGCTGCAGGCTCACGCTTGGTGCTCTACCTCTCCCTGGAGTTGTGGGCTCCCTTTCCTACAATGACAGAAGGCAGAGAGTTATGAGTGTGAGAAGTGGAATGTGTGCTGAGAATGGAATAATATTCGCAGAGGGTGACTGTGAAGAATGGGTGCGAGATTGCAATAGCATAAGGGTGAGAGCAAGTGTTGGCTGTTGAGATGGGGATTTGAGGAGGGGCTTGGAGAGAAAGGAATGTGTGGAACTGCAAGGTATGTTGGTCAGAGGAGTGCTGTGCAGGAGAACGCTAGGGAAGTCAGAGAGTGATGGATGCCACATGAAAGTGGTATAACACTCACCTTGCTGGTCCTAATGAGGTCATTAAATCTTTTCTGCCACTGTATCCAGATCCTGCTGCTCGCAGCCTCTGCGATTTTCAGCCATGGCTGCTTCATTTGGGTTGCTGTCCTTTTCCTCCCATCCACAGGGAAGAGTACTTCATTTCTGGCCCTTACAGCCTCCAGCAGCACCTCCAGGGAGGTGTCAGAGAATCATCCTTCCCTGCTCTTCCTTCTATCCTCTGGCTTTCATCTTGCTTCAGCATCAAGCTTTCCTGCAGCCATTCAGACCCCTGCCAGGGTTCCCTTTAATATAGAGCCTTCATTGACAAGTTGTCATCATACCCACACTCCATGATTGGCTGGGAAACCCGGACGTGGGTGCTCATACGATGGCTGAGTTAAACAGCCATGGTAAAGCCTGTTTCAATTAACAGTGGATTTCCGACCTGCTACTAATCTCCCTGCTGTGTGCGGGGCAGGTTTGTTAAAATTCCACCAATGGCTCTCTTCTGCCGATGTCCTGAACTAAGGCCTCCAACACTGCATCTGAGAAACTGGGAGCCCTCTCTTCTGGCCATTGCTCCATTTGAAGCTTGCATTCTAGGGCAGTCAGCAGTAAAGGCCTTCTACCCGACTCGAAACTGACGAGACCTGATGACATGTGTTGGGTTCGGGTCGGGTCGGGCCTCTCTTCTGCTTACAGCGTTCGAAGTTGGGTCGGGTCGGGCTGAGTCCAGTTTGGACTGGGTCAGGTCAGGCCGGACACACATGGTAAGTGCTCTGCTGTTAAGTATTGAAATTAAAAACTTACCTGAGCTGGGGGTCCGGGACGAAACTGAGTCTGCGCAGTAAGCAAATAACATCACTATGAAGTCATCACGCATGCGCTGCAGCTTCCTGGAGGTTCCGAGTCCGAAGTTAAGTAAAGGGATGGTCGGGTCAGGCCGGGTCAAGGTTGGGCTCGGGTCGGCTCAGGCTCGGGTCAGCTCTGGCTCGGGTCAGCTCTGGTTCGGTCGGGTTCGGGTCGGCTTCTTTTTCCCTACCTGAGCAGGCCTTTAGTCAGCAGCAGCTTCCTTACAATGAGTGCAGCTCCCCTTTTAGTGGGGCAGCAGCCTTTATGGGGAGTGGGAGAGCTAGAACAAATGCGCGCACTTTTTCGGGACCCTTGTCAAATGCTCTGCCAGCTAACAGTGCAGCTCCTGTTTGGCTGAATTCTACAGTCATGGAAATAAGAAGGCAGCACAAAATGTGCATGTTGCCTGCCATAATGGGCC